>NW_020271754.1:415678-534380 GCF_003268045.1 Sipha flava | reverse complement strand
GGACCCCCCCCCCCGTAAATACGCCACTGTGAGTCATGACTATTACCGTCTGAAGTGTCTCCATTTTTCATCAGTCACACTAAGACAAGAATGAAAAATTGTTAATATAAAATACATATAAAATACAATTTTATAAAATATTTAAATTTAAATAATTATATATAAATTGTATTATAATTTTAAAATACAATGGCTTGTGATAGTGAACTATTGGTAAGTCTAGTGGAAAAAATAAAGCCAAACGTATCAATATTAACACGTGTGTACAAGGCCATATCTAGAAATTTTTTTCAGGAGGGGTCCAAAACATGTATATTGTAATTTTATTGAATTAAGATGTTAACTTTTGATATTTGGTTAAAAATAAGACAGAAAAAGATTTAATCTTCTTTTATTAAAATTAATATCATATTTTCATATGATATTATGATATTAAATTAAAAGCAAGCAATGATTAATGGGAGCTTAAATCATTTTTGACTGAAAATATTTATGTTGGTATTAAAAATAAATAAGTATTTTAAACATTCTTAAAATATTGAAGAAATTTCGGGGGGAGTCTAGACACCCTGGACCCCCCCCCCAGATACGGCCTTGCGTGTGTAATTTTTAAATTTACCTTCATCAGCACGTAATTCACATAATAAAGAAAATATCACATTATGAGTTTCTGATTTAATGGATGAACCCATAATTTCTTTTTTTCTGTTTTTTCTTTAACTCTTGTAGAGTGTACCACAAACAAACCGAAACCTCTTCGTCAGATGACATTTTGGTAACTGTTTGTGTATTTTATTATGTTTGTCTAGTCTTGTCTTGCCTTGACTTGACTAACTGATATGCGCATATATAAAACAAATTGTTTTTAGTTGACTAAAACAAAAAATACTAATGCTGCTTAACGCAGTTTTGCTCTTGTGGTGTGCGGCCGGCCTTACTTGCATTAATCCCCGGATTTCAACCGTATCGAGCAAGAAAACAACAAAGCTGTTCAATAACAATCATAGCAGCTAAACATCATGCACCGGTCGCATTCGAAGGCGTTTCGGTGTATCGGTCGGTGGATTTATTTGTTCGCTCTTCAGTTGGCTGGCAACGGTTTGCATTGCGCGCAATTCGTACGCGTGTCCGGCGCGCGCGGAGAAATTGTGCATTGTGCAGACGACTCGGGAATTTTTACCGTTGATGTTACCCTGCGCACGAACGTTTTTACTAATCGTTACTGGACAATCGGGGCCGTGCACTCGGGGGACCTTATCTTGATGCAAGCGAGTACAATATTATTATTATTATTATTATTATTACGGCACAGCGCAGATGTGTTTTGCGGGCGGCGCGACGGTGGTAAATATATGAATAATAAATAATATCGCGTACACGCTGTTGCTTCGAAGCAGCGAATAATGTATTTTACGCGCGCAGCGACGGAGCGCGTACTATTGCATTGTCTCCCACGTACGGCGTGTGCGCGGGGTGGATGTCCCCGGCGATCGGAAAACATTATGTTTCTCGTATCTTTCTCACGTTTTGTTCGTTTGCATTTTGTAAACGACGACGAGAAACAGCGATACGTCGATACGTCGCGCCACCAGTCGCCGCGCAAGAAAACGACGTATAATGACTGTATCGAGTGTTTGCGGTTTCTGGTGTCAGCTGCTGCTGCTGCTGCTGCTGCTGGTTTTTAGGGTTGGAAACGATAAAACGAACAACACTTCGTGGGTGGTTTTCGTCGTTATTCATTTTCCACTGCGGGCGTTTGTATACAGACACGGTTTTCTCATTTTTTTTCCCTTCCCCCCTCATCTTATTTTTTGGCTAATATTATTTGGTAAACACTTTTATGTACAATATACGTACATAAAGGTACCTGGTGTTTTGTAAATAAGTATAAAGGGACGCGTAGAGCGTTGATATTGTGTTTTGGTGTCACTGATACCACTTGACTCGTGTGTGATGTATTCACGACGAGCGAGTGCGTGTGCCTCTTCCTCACGATTCATCATCCCCCAGGTCCCATGACCATTATTGTGTGTGTGCGTTACACACACGCGGCCGCGGCCGACACACTTCTTGGAAATAATGACCCCCCCCTCTTGCCTGCACTGCATCGTCGTGCTAAGGAATGACGTGAGTCTCGTCTCGACGGTGCCGCACGTTACGGGGGATGAAATCTGACAGTCGACGTGGGCACAAAAAAAAAAAAAAAATTAAATAAATAAATAACAATAATAATAAGAACTCGCCGGTTATGCAGGGGTGGTGCTCAGGGGTCTGCCGATGGTCGTGCGCGATATCGAACGGACAAATCAATTCGAGTTTCCTTTTCTTCTCGTAATTCATCCCGCGATACCTGTATAAATGTATATATGTTCCGCGGGTGAGATAAGGTTTTATCATGGCACATTTCGTACGCGCGCGCGCATCCGACCGTCGTTCAAGGTTTGTAATGCACAATGCATGTACGGTTTTCACGACGTTTCCGTGCGTGGGGGGTGAAACGGACAACACTCTCGGCGTTTTTTATTATCCCGTCTGCTACACGGTTTCGGAGATCATTCGGACGTCGTGTTCACTTACACATTATAAATCAATCGCGGGACACTATACGTACCTACACATACGTATATGTGTTCACACACTAACACGCACGCACACCTATTTATACGAATGTATCGTACAATAACGAAATACGCTTAAAAAATCGATCCTATAACGGTAAACGTATTATTATAGTAATGGTTTTATTATTATTTTTTTTTATTGTTTTCGACGGATATCTTATGCAGTGACCAATTCACTTTTATCTCTACGACCAAATGGCCTAAACTGTTCAGTTTTAACTAATCGTTTCGCGTGCACGTGATATTTCTGTTGCTAGCAGTGCACGTCTAGTGTTACAGAAATTAGAACTCCTGTACACCACGCGGTGTTCTCCGTGACGTGTACGTATTACAGTCGTCGTCATCGTGAACATATGATGCATGTTTCGTGTGTAAAACCGTTCTTGTATCGAAAGTATCTGCATATTATATCGGGTCAGAGCATCGTAGCAGACCTTCCTCGAGAACGTTAATAGCTCGGTGTGTAATCGGAGATGATACTGCGTTTTGGTTTTAAAACTCACAAGTGGATATTAGCGTGTATTATGACCGCGCGTTTTGCGCTTCGTGTTTAAAACCATTGCACGGCGGCCGGGTGTAAAGACTAAAGACTGCGCGTTCAAGTTGTTTTTGTACGTATACACGTATAACATGTTTTGTTTGGGGTTTATTTCTTGTGAGATCATTTTAGATTATTCGTATAAGCACAGAAAAGGAGCCATTCAGGAGTTTTGAAAGTTTAACGAAACGATAACGTACGTATTATACATTATGTTTTTGAAATCCGATTAAAAAATTAAACATTTGTGTTAGGGTAATTGCTTGTCGATATCTATTATAATTAATTTAAATTGTTTAATTCGATCAAAATTATAACAGTTTAACTTCGTTCTAATTATTTGGACAGTTTGAAATAACATTAAATAACTAAGGCTTATAACTAAGTAACTAAACCATAATTCAGAGTAAATATAATGTTGTATGTACTTCGTGAATCCAATTTATATTTCATTAGAAACTCTCTGATAACTTTTGTATTTATTAATTGTTCTTTGAAAACACATTAAATAAACACGACGACATCGAGAACAATAATTCTACTATGCTCTCAATTGTTATCTTATATTATCTTTCTCTTCATTAATAATTTAATAATATTGTCCTTACTTTTAATGTTACACGAACAACATTAATTTTTTATTTTTTAACACTATGGCATAATATTCGTGACGTATTTCTACTTTATACATTATTATTACTCTACTATTCAGGTATAATTTAATAACTTAAATTTAAATTCTAAGTTACGTATTTATTATAATCGACGTTCAAACAAATGTTAATTAAATTACACTAGATAAAATATTTGTTTTCTTTGACCTTTAAATTGTAAGCATGAATACATAACTATATAAGAGTTTAGAACATTTAAAATTTTAAACAGTTATTATTCTTAATTTATGATTGAAAATTAAACGGAAAACTTTAATGTTGTACATGGAAATGTAGTAAACTGCTTTTCAATATATGTTCTTATGTTCATGTTGTAAAAAAATAAAAAGGCTCCAGGACTTCGTAGGTCCGAGAAATTTTTATACAAATTAATGTCTTTTTTTAATCGTACCTGAATAGAATAAAATATTTTATAGTTTTAAAGACAGTTTGTCTACCAAATGTCAGCAAGACAGTTATTGTGATCAACTATGTATTTTATTAAACCACAAATCATAAATGAGTACGCATTTAAAATTCCAATTTTTTTTTACATGTACTTGGAAGTGCTCATTAGTTGGATACATATTATTTCATTTATTATAAAAATACTCGAAAAGTATGTTTATAAGGTATAATTACTTTACATTATTCTTTCGACTTAAAATGAGCTATAAAGTATAAACTATACGTATGTGCCAGTTAAAAAATATACACTGCTATATAGTGTACTGGTTATGACGTTATTAGCTCATAATTTTTATACAAACTACCAGTTTTCTTCTCAGGTATCTCAAAACAAGTTATTATACCGTATAAAGCTATTTAGTACACGGCATTTGTTTATAAGAGGTCTAATTATTTTTAAATACGACTCATAATGCAAGTAATTTAAAATCAATGTAGAATATAAAATGTTTTATCGATAAAACGTTAAAAACCTTTAGTACAACGAACAAAAATTGCCAGAAAATAATACACGTAACAATATATAGTATTAATTGTAACTTGTACACATGTAGTATAAAAATATCGATGTGTTTGAAAATGATTGAGACAGGGAAGATGAACCATTGATAAAATGTTATTATTATCTCTAAGGTGTTTTTATTTTTAGTGTATTGATTTTTCTTGAAAAACTACAGTATCATAGGTATAACTAGGGCCAAGGTCAACTAGAACATGGCCTATTCTAATACCTGAGTCATGTATCAGATGGTGTTTGTAGTTGTCAAATGTATAAGTTGACCTGGATAAATCTTATCGATCCAGAGACAAAACAAAGACGGTTTTCAGTCATTTGATGTTGGAAATCGTACGATGTTTCGGCGATAATAGATTTCAGCGAAAACCAGTGTTCGGTAGACCAGTGATTTTCAATCTTTTTCGAATCGCGGCCTCCAATTTTCACTTTTTTTTTTTAATGCGACCACAGCGAGTAATTAAATATAGGATATGAAATATTTTTGAATACGTATGCTTAAATAAATTTAAAAATAAGTATAAAATAAATAAATAATGTGTAAATGTGTGTTAACAATTTTATTTGTTTTAATGAAAAACTTGTGCCAAAATTTTTGAAACTATAGTTTCCATATTAGATTTTACATTAGAATCTGCTACTGTTAAATCTGGTTTTTTAACAAAACTTATAATTAAATATTATATTTGTGACTAAAATTATTGAAATACACGTATAAGGTATGAGTGTAAAAATAACCAGATATTAAATGCCAATCCAATCAAGATTGGTGACCACAATCGCTTATAGTTTATTATTTATATTATTTATATATTCATATTATTATATTTTTATTTAGCGTAATCTTATCCGACGACGGATTATAATCCGTCGTCGGATAAGATTACGCTACACTCAATTATATTCGGTATGTCATTGTACATTCGTAATAATTAGATTTAATTAATACATTTTTTAATGAATAACCGTTGGTTCTTTATTTTTGGGGGACCCCCCCCCCCCCCCGGAACTATCTTTTGCGACCCTTAAGGGGGTCGCGATCCCCAGGTTGATGAAAACTAATGGAGTACACAGACCACATCTGATTCGGTTGATTATATCATAAATGATCTATAGATCACGGAGCCGCAAACATTATACAGTCCATAAGACGACAATCAATGAAAAAATACATAAATATTAGGACTTAATAGATAAAATATGAGCGTATTAAGCGTGTGCAACAATAATATTGATGTAATACGTTGTTCGTTAAATCATTCGCAAAAATAGAAAATTATGTGTTGATACAAGAGTTTACATTAAATAATTTTGTGCAAACGGTTTTTACTAGGCGACTGCTGAACACTGGGCACCGTAATATTATTTCCTTGTGCGTACATTTATGGATGCGCAGTAGATCCAGTGGATTCATTATAAAAACGCAACAAAGAGTCGCGACGATCTCCCAAGACCCGTAGTCGCACAAAGTTCGGTCGCAATCTCGCCTATCTACGGCTTTATCGTCGCCATTACAGTACACAATTTATGCATGTTTATGTATATGCGCGCCGCCGCCGACGTACATTACGCGGCGCTGGAGCGTGGTGCGGCAGGGTGTTTCGCATTTAGTGTGTATTTGTCTCGGCGAGCAAACCGCCCCAGCGGACGAGTTTGTGCGTGCGAACAGGCGAAAGCGCGCGGAGGGTAGTCGAGCAAGACGTTAGCGCGAAGTAATTTCGAGGGTACAAAACCGAAAGCGCAGCTCTACGCAGTACATTTAACGTATATGCGTATACGAAGCGAGAGTGAGTGAGATGGTGGAAAGTGCGATAGGGATTGGCAGGACGAGGGAGAGGATAACAATAAAAACTGTTCCAGGGTATTTTCGTTGTTTAATTGGATTCGCTTTGTCGGCGCGGTTACGGGTGGGCAACGGGGGTCGTAGCAAGCGGGGTGGGGGTAAAAAAGGAACTTCAACGAGAGGAAAGCTTTTAAACTAAAATGGAAACAAACAGCATACTGTGCCAAGTTCATTAATAAAATGGCACCACCACCACCGCCGCCGTCGTAGTCGTAGTCGCCGCTGCCGCCACCGTCTCGCGCTCCACCCGTTCACCCTTTGCACCGCCACCGGCATCAACGACGACGACGACGACGACGACGACGACGACGACGATGACGACGTCGTTAACCGTCTCTACCGCCGCCGCCGTACTAAAAGCTCGTCCGGGTGTCATCGATTAAACCGAACGGGCCAATCGCAGCGAGCCGTTTACGGAATGGCGGCTTTAAATGAAGTGGTAATCCTCCCCCGCGGAACCGCCGCAACCCGAGCCCCCCTCTCCGCTGGCACCGCTACCGCCCAACAACCCTTATGGCTGTATAAGTCCGGTAATGATGGCGCGGCAAAGTTTTAACCGCCTGCCGGGCGTCACGGGCCCGCTGCAACCGCCGCTTTTACTTAAAATACTTACGAAAATCCTAATTTACAAACGTATACATAATGCGCACACATAAAAACTCGTATGACGGAGAAAAATCTGTACGCTCTATACCAGGGGTGGGCAACTGGAGTGCATTTTTTATCCGGTCCGTGCTATTTTTTCAAATTACATCATAGAAGAGATGTATTACATTTTTCACAGATGCATTATTATTCTCGAAAAATTATAATATTTAATTAAAGGTCTGTAAATTATAAATGATTTGACAATCACAATTTGTTCGGTGGGAATAGTTTTGGTTCACCGAAGGACGGGGATGCGTTTTTTTTAATTTATTTGTTGATCACTGTTTTTTTTTTTTTTTTTACATTTTCCGTCCAGTACTATAAACAATACCTAATTTTAGAATAGATTCATTGAAAAAGAATGAAAATAAATTGAAAAACAAATTACCAATTGAATATTTTTATAGTCTAGTACTTTTAATCTCGTTTGTAGTTAATCATATTTTTGTTTTGACGATTTCTCGTACAGTTTCCCGACGACTTCGAAATGAGAACGGAAAACAACTAGATCGAAAACGTTTTGAACTTCGGAGTTCATCGAGCTAATAAATTACGATATCGTATTATTATACTGTTACATTATGCAGAATTGTTACGCTGCATACACACAATGTGCCCGTTCAATTTATTGTTGCATTTTACCATGCACATAATATATTATATGGTTACTTATAATCACCGGAAACAATAACATCAGATCAGCATCCAAAGTGATACGTACGTGTGTATGTCGCCTCGGGTTTTTCGTTGTTGTTTTATATTAATTATAAAAACGTATCTGTACAAGTATTATGAAAGAAATTTAATATCCGGTTAAACATCATAGTATATTATTTCAAATATGTCTGTGTAAACTTTTGTACACGGAAAAATTGTTGAACGCTTAAATGAAATAAACCTGAGGATTATTTTGCATTAAATATTTTACAGAATCAGCTTATAATACGGGGAATAAATTACTCGTAAAACATTAATCATTTTTTAATCGCGAAGAAAACAAGATTTATGTAATTTTTTGTAAAACTTAAATGCGTTAGGATTTAAAAAATAATAATAATAATATATAATATGTATCGGTGACGGTTATTTTTTATTTTCAGAGATGGAAGGAGAGGGAATTGATCCTCGCAAGGGGATATATATACATCTCCTCCTAACCATTCATATTCATCTAATTCAACAAAACCGATAAGAAATAAAATTATGATTTAAAATCTATGTAATAGTAAAGTCGTGAACTGAAATCGATTACGCGTAAGCGTAAATAAAAAAAACAGATCCCAAGAAGAGGGGAGGAGGCGATCCCCAACCACCGCGGAAACAAATGTTTTCGATTTTAGTGATGCTGTTGAAAAACTTGAGTTATAGTGTAGTACCTATATTATATAAACCTACACAATTACCAACCTATAAATAATAGGTAGCCAATAAATATAAGATCGGTATAATGAATATTTATAACGTTATTGGATTATAAAATAATTTGATTTTAATCACAATGTTTGGATAACGTTTACCGTACACATTAAGAGCAACATTATTGTTGCTGTCGAGAAACTTGCGTACGGAAAAAGCGATCAGTTAACAATTTATTAAAAATATTAATACATTAAACATGTACTGTAATTATAATAACTATGATGCATCTAATGTAGTTTTAAAATTAAACTAATATTTGAATATAAAATTATATGGAAGTTGATTTTCTTTATTTTTTCTATTCGCCTATCTTTGATTTAATGCTACGTCGTACATAAAATATACAAATATTATTCATAGGATCTTAAATTAAAAATGACGGAAAACTGTCTATATACTGGTGATGATATTTACCCAAATTAATGCTCATGATTAAAAACATATACGGCACCACTGTTATGCTTTGATACTGTAATGTAACTGAGGCGTATCGAATTTCCGTCTAATATTCTTCTTTTCGTGGTAATAGATCGACGGATTGATGGAAATTATCCATTACTCTTACGCTTCAATAATTGTCTTAATAAGTTCCCAATATCAAGCCCATCGGTCTATTTGCTATTTGCCTTCGAATAAATCTCAAAGGTCCATGTCCATCGCTAAAATGGCAATCCACCGAAACCTAAAGATCCCCAATGTCAATGAAATTGCCTCAAAATACTGCAATAGATTTCATTAAAAAATAAAATCACATCAAAACCCACTCATCGTCCAGTTGGTCTCAAAAATCCTACCTTAGAATCACAGTGAAGATATTTTTATACATGTAAAAAAAAGTTCCCAATACGAGTTGATGATACCATTGTATTTCTTTAATCGACTGTTATAGTTCGGAGATTGTCTTACGAACTATTTCGATCGTAATTTATAAGTGTATCTATCCCGCTAAACATCTAAACATATTAGGCAATAAAACGCTTCTTAATTGTTTTTTAATATATAATAAATAGTGGATATTTATTTAACAGCTAAACCATTTCTGCGACAGTCGTGTATGTTTTCAATCGATATTGTACACGATCATCAATTTGCTCTTATCGAAAGATAAAATAATTTATAAGGTGCAAAGAAATCGAGTATATACACCGCGGGAGAGCTGCACAACGGAAACAAATATATTTTTGATTCTTGTATTATAATAATACGCGTGTATAAATAAGGATCTTGTGTTGATGTTTACTTTATGTTTTGTTTACGGTGCACGTATTATTATAACGAAAGTCTAAATCGATATGCATAATATAATATGTATATATATATGTACTGTGTCGATGGAGAAAAACACTTTTTTCGCTCAAAATCTGTCACCGAGCAGGAAATATAGGTGACGGGCTTACGGAGGTTAAAAAAGGTTAAGTCGACCGTAGACGAACTGTGCGCGCGGGAGAAGAGAAGGACAAAGGATAAACGGATAAAGTGACGATGTACGCGTACACTGTGCGAGCGCGTCGGACGCGCCGCCGCCGCCGCCTCGTCGATAAAAGATCTGTTCGAAACGTCCGCTGGGATGAAATTGATGACCGCAATTCCCAAACTACAAATAAGTTCTGGCAAAATGGCCGATATAAACTTGTAATGTCTGGTGTATTTTATAAAGTTGCCGTCGGAACGGTCGGAATGATCGTCGGGGTGGTAGGAGGGAGGGGCGGGTGGGCGCATTGTGCATTCATACAATACGGATGGCGTATACGCGAGCAGTATATTTCCCCAGATACCATCTCATATTTTATTCCGCGGACTGCTTTGGAAGAAAAAAAACGCGGGTCGAGATCGGTTACGGGAAGGAAATCAAACGCGCGTGAGTTATTATTTGTATTATTTTCACAACGTTACACGCCGCTGGCGACTACATTACACAGTACAACATTCGCATCACCGTTATTGGAACGGTTTTAAAACGCAGTTTTCACGTCTTGACCGTGTCCATAATAGTACAATATACATTATATATATATATATATATATTATTATATCATATTTCTGTGCAACATATTTCTTCGCGCGTAATGTTACCGTTCCCCTCCCCCCCGCAATCCTTAAATCATTTCATCGAACTTAACGCGTTCGCGTCGATTTTTTTTTTTATCTACGCGTACGCAGTGGGTCGGTTATTCGTTTGCCCGTGTTCTCACGCATGCACGTGTTGTTGAACGTTTCGAAGAACCCCTAGAAATCGTTCGGTATTCGCGTTCTACATTATAGCATAGCGAAACGTTATCCAAACGTTATTCGGCATCGCTTTTGACCGTTTTCCACGTAGGTACCTACCGAATACGTACACGAATACTGGAAGATTGGAAATTTACTTGTTCGACGTTCAAAAAAAAATTCAACTTTTAATTCCTACACGGTAAAAAAAAAAAAAAAACCCAAAGTAAAATACTACAATCTCGCTTTTACGAGGATGCGGTGTTCTGTACGTGATTGTTGTTGGTCCGTGTACAGCAACTTCCTCGTGATTGTAGTGCGTATTTTGTAAGCTGGAACGTGTTCATTAGATTGGTCGAATAGATCAGCCATAATAGTTCGTTAAGCCGAAATATTTATACGCACATATTTACATATCATTCGTAAAACAAACACTCGAACACCGAACGTTACACGCGTATTTAATATAAAATAGGGATTGCGTAATTTAATTTATTAATGTTTTCGTTACTTAAAGTTAAAACACAAAATATTTGTTTTGGATATTAGAAAAGGGGTTATTTTTGGGACCGAGTTTGTACAGTACCCGTCGGAGTTTATAAACAATAGAAGGGTAAAGTGTGAAAATTGTACTGAAGTACATTGGTCTCATATTTATCGTAGAAGGGTCGTTTCCCATGTTAGAACACTAGCGTACACGCACTAAAACCAATTATTTAAGGGTCATAGACTTGGTATAATAATAATATATTTATTGCACTTGCGGATGAAGAGTAAGCCATTTTTTTTTTAACGGTTCATAAAGCTATTAGTATCAAAAGCATCAAAATTAATTGATACTATTGAAATTTCGATGTCGTTTGATTTCACGGGTTTATACTCAAACTTATTCAGCTTTTAATGCAATGAGTAGGTACCAGTCACGATACATCACGTGTACACCTTATTGTTAACATTATGTTATAGCGTATACTGTGAATAATATTATTTTTATTGTTACAATCGTAACCGTTATTACGATAACATTTTATATTTGAATAAAATGTAATTTTTAAATGTAATATAAAAATGTAATAATTTAATGTGATAATTCTATTCCGATTGTCCTGAAAATGATATCTAAATATGACAAAATAGGATAACGTTATTCATTGTACCTACATCTGTAAACACAACAATAAATCAATCGAAACGTAATTGGATATTATATATACGCACGATATCAAAGTAAACACAGGCCAATTCCTGTATATTTTAATACTTAATAATATACTTATACACATATTTATGTTTTATCCGTATGAGATTATATAATTATAATACGTAGGTATACAAACGAATAACACTCAAAACTGCGTTTGTGACTTTGTGTTAAGACTAATTTACATTTATATTTTTTTCGTGTAACCAGATGAGTGAACGAATATGCATAAATATATTATTATATTACTATACGTAGATCAAACCGGATAAAGCAAGAGAATGAAGAGTATAATAGATTTTAAACGACTTAACCCTCAAACAAAAAAACCCTACACAAGGCCGAGGTTTTAAGTTGATATATTAAATTTAAATAATATTTTATATTATATATATGTTAATATAAACAGTGGCTAACGTTAAAAATTATTATTATTGTTAATAAAAATAAAAATGAATTTTAAGATGAAATGTTGTGTTTAAAATACACGTGCGTAACATTTTGTCGAAATTATGAACGGAATGAATGATGACTTTAAAAATTTTAAACTCTCAATGAAGTATTTCATACTAAGTACTCGATGATTTATATTCATTACTACACTTATTTAATTATCTAATTTAAATAAACGAAATTAATTTTAGTACACATAATTATATTACATTTTATACATATATTTAATGCTTTAATTATTAAATGCTAAGGCGTCGACATAAATTATATTAAATTAAATTTATCTGATCACAAATCAAAAAACTATATCTATTCTCCTGTTCATGTTTCATGATTTGGGTGTGGTTTAGCTAGAAGGCGGTGAAACTACCTACTTCAAAATATGTTACGAAATAAATGGGAAAATATTAAAAATATATAATTATACGAAAGTATCTATGCTATTCGATTGATAAAACAAATATATGAATAAATTATACCAGAGGTACTCAAATTTAATTTTAAAAATAAATTATTTTAAACTACTATTTACACATATTAATAATGTTATATGGCCATAGTACAAATTATATCCAATGCAGTGGCGTAATGCTCCCATAATCACTTACTAGTGCCATGTAAAATGCGTATACAACTGATTTAATAGCCATATAATATGAGTATTATTAGTCAATAAGATAATACATTTAACAAAACAATTTGATTTTGTTTTTCAACCAATACGGTTGGTTTTTTCTAAGAGCTGAACGCTAGCTGAGGCGTAAGATCACTTTTTTCCTCTTCTACCAAAACATTTATAAATTATGTCTTTGATGAATACCACCCATTATAATTTCAATGGTTTTTACTGGAATCGAATTTCATTTTTTAAGTATTTATTTCAGCGTCTCTTGTGTTTTGTAATGTATCTATCTTCCGTTTATCTAAGGAATCCTACAAAACGCACTCTTCTTTAACTATAAATTTAGGATTGTAAGAGATTGTACGCGCGGAACAGTATTGATTACATTTTAGGACTGTAATACTAAAACCCTATAATATTCAAAGGCAAAACTAGAAGTTTTTACGTCCGGTGAAAATGTTAAAATTATATCCTATCATAGGCCAAGAATTAAATACCCTTCCCTACAATTGTTTTCTAATAATTAGCATACAATCATACTTATTGAGTCTTAAACACATTATCACTAGCAAAGTTAAAAATATTAAACTAGTTGTCAATAACAGATTATATACTACAAAAATGACACCCTCTAAAATTATATGCCCGGGGATGAATCCCCGTTTTACTCCCCCTAGTTCCGCCACTAGTAATATTATACTGTTAGGGTAGTAAGAAAAATAATATTTTGTCATAACTACTTTTCGTATCTTCTGTATATTTATATTAATAAATCAATTTCTCATATAAATATATATATATACTTTATTTAATAATACATATTTTCTCCTACAGATCATTTGTTCGTTTGAACTTACGTTTGTAATTTATCTATAGGTTATGTAATACGTATTTACGGAAATTAATCGAAACTATTGATATCAACTTGGTACTTACATAAAATACTGGGTTTTATTCTTATGAATTGTATATTTTGATAACGTTAAAGTTCATGGCTATACCTATTCTATTTGTTACAGGAAGATTTAGATCGTTTTTCTAAGTGGTGTAACATGTAAATATTAATATTAATAAATTTCAACAAATATCTTTTTCACGTCGTACTAATCCAATTACATTTAGTAATAAGATAAATAATGTATCCTTAAATGTAGTTTCAAATCTAAAAGACCTAGGTGTTTGGCTATCTGGTGACTTATCGTTTAAATTACACACGGAAAAAATTTATAAAAAAGCGTTAAAAGTCTTAGGTTTCATTAGACACAATACTTGGGAATTTAACATTCCCACTTGTATTAAAGTGCTTTATTGCTCTTTAGTACGTTCCATTCTCGAATATTGTTCTGTTGTATGGAACCCATTTTCAGGTAATTGGGTAAATAAATTTGAAACTATTCAAAATCGTCTTCTTAAATTGTTAGCATCTAAATTAGGATTACCCATAAATGATCTTTGTAGCGTTGCTAAACAGTGTGGTCTTGATCCATTATTTAATTATGTTAATTTTATATATAAGCTTATTAATAGTCACATTGATTGTCCCGAATTATTAACCAAAATTAAATTTAAAGTATCTACATTCAACTCTTGTAATCATTTATTATTTCATGTCAACTGTCACCACCAGAATTACAGTTACTATAGTCCGTTAAACCGTATGTGCATGTATTGTAATAACTCTTCTAATTCGATTATTTTTAATGATACTCCATGTTTATTATATTCTTTATCAATTAAGTAATGTACATATATGCTGTGACTTTTGCTCATCTTGGGTGTAAATAAGTAATTTATTTAAAAGTACCTCTGGATACCTAAAAAAAAAATTATTTAAGTTCATATGTAAAGGTACTTACGTATATAATTGTACGTATTAATTATATATCATTAATTAATAAAACAAATAACTAAAATGAAATGAATTCGTTATAAAATCAATACAGGCAAAAATATTTAAAAAAAATAGTAAATACACATAAAATGTTAGTTAAATAATTAATATATTAGCTTAACTAAGCAAGATATATTTGCGGAACAGTCATGGCAGGGGTGAAAATGATTCCAATAATCGCAGAGTGGAACTTCGTTTATAGTTTTTATGTATTTTCGTAGGTACTTTTTGTCACAAACATTTTGGACAAATATACGCTGATAGATTAAAAATTACATTAATGTTGGGTATAACAGATATTATTGGCTAGTACTAATTGTACTGTAAAAAGTATGCTGGTCAAAATAAATCTGCAAATTGTTATGTTAAACAAATCAACAAATCGAAATTAGTTTATAAAAGTATTTTACAGTGCACTCGCTATAGTACGTTATTTCAATGTTATTTTAAATACAATTTTTAGAGTGTTTGAGTCAATGAAACATTTTTGTTTTCAACTTTTTTCTTTTTTTTTTTTACACTTTTAAACGTTCAGACATTATAGCAATTGATTATTAATCGATGATTACAAACCTATGGTAGTCGGATAAAAATAAGACGGACCTGCTAGGATGAAAAAAATACAATCGAGTATTCACGGTCGTAAACTAACAATTTTTTTTTTTTTAACTTACAGTTAATTTAATAATTAAATGAACAGCCGAGTTAAATTAAATATATTATTGATATCTACTAATTTACTGCATGATTTATTTACCAATAGTTAATTATAATTATAATTATTTAACAGTCGTTTATTTTAGTTTAGTTGTACCTGTTTTAACCATTACATTAATTGTTATAATAGTTGATAAGCGCAGAGGAGCATCAGTAACTTTTCGCACTATTATTAACTTAATAGTTCGTTAAATTGTGTTTTCTATACAACCAAAATGAAATGTTAGTTAGAAATATATTATTTTTTAAACATTTCATTGCATATAGTTAAATTATATTATATTATATAAATTAAATTATAGATAGGTAATAGTTAGTGTCAATCCTGTATCTTAATATGACGAACAATTAATTCCGTAAAAAACATTGCCACTCTTTTGTGTATAGATAAAGCCTTCACGGGGATAGGTATACAATAAAAAAAACGAGCCACATACTACACCTCATACTTGAAAATACTACCATATTGCTAATGATGTAAAAATATTGTTGGTTAAAACCTAAGGTGGTGAGGAAACTTGTACGCGCAAGTAAAATATTGATAAAAAATAATTTGAAACAAAACGATTTACACTTAAATAATTACGTAGGTATTCGACATTTTTCACTAACATTTATTTTTGTCAAACTTAAGTGGAATTGAATACTTGCGTATGCATATTACCATTGCTGTGCTTATATGAATTGGTACGAGTTTAGGCGGACAGTTAAATGCGATCAAAATAGCTTGATAGTTTTATTACATGCGTGACGCAAAAAAAAAAAAAAAATTGCAATACTGAATCTGAACACTGTACAGTAAGTCCAAAGTAGGCATTAAGTTCTTTTGCGATCGTGGTCAATTAGAAATTATGAAATATCGGTGAAATTTGATAAAAAGCGCAAAATTAATTGGATTCAACACAATATCTTATTTTTTTAATCGTTTATAAGTTATAACATATCTAGATTCTAGAATATTAGAGCAACTTCTACAAAAAAATTTAAGTGAACTCGTATCATTGATTTTGAGTAGTAGCAATCAGTGATCGAATGAGTATTATCTTAGTCTTATACACATTGATAAAACATAAAAAGATAAACAATAATTAAATAAATAGTTAAGCCTAAATAATTCCAAGTGTCTACATCTCTTCATCGTTTCCGTGGTGTAGCGGTTATCACATCTGCCTAACACGCAGAAGGTCCCCAGTTCGATCCTGGGCGGAAACAATAATCTTTTTGCATTTTTTTATTTCCAACGAATTTCAAAGATAATGTTTTAATTCATTTCATTACATTGTATTACTATATAATAAGTATATACAAAATAAATATTGAAATTTTTTTTTACTAAAAATCTTTACAGGGGATTGTAGCCGTTTAAGGAATTTTTTATAAATTACCATTTAAGGCTTGAAACTTGAGATTTTGATAACAAATTCATTGCAAGAACAATCGTCCTATTTACTAAACTTTAATTTAAACTTAATTTTTCTATCTTATTTTTCCAGAAGTTTTTTTTGGTTAAACCATATGATAACGTTTCATGTTTTCTTCCCAACAACACAAATACTAGAGGGACACTGTGTTAAAAATGCAAACGAAACTATAGGTGCACTGTATTTAGAAAGAATTATGTTTTTATTTTTTTTTTTATTTTAAAATTATAAACAATTTATTTTCATAGATCATGTGTTCTAATAATTGCTCACAAGCAGTCTTTGAAATGAATGAGTGAGCAATAACTAGCCTACTTAGTGGAGTGGGTCAATGGTTAAATTTTACATTTTTTTTGTTTTTGCAATCAAAAAAGCTCTATATTATATCAATTTATTCTTAAAACCATATAAGAATATTTTTTTTTCTATTTTTTTCTTCAATTACGTTTGGTCAAGGATTTATCGCTTTAAATTACGAGTTGTTATTATTATTCAATTTCGAAGGTTGCATCCAAATTGCATGCCATTTCTTAGAGGGGTCTGTCCGAATTGCATGCCACGTCTTAAAGAGGTATGCCGTATACCCACAAGTTTATTTATCATACACTTTGTGCACAACTTAAACTTTATTTTTACTTAAACTCTTTATGATATGATTGTTTACAACTGATTCATTTCTAGATTGAAATATTCTTTATAATATTATCCGAGTAAAAATTTTACATTTTTAAATGCCGTATAAAAATATAAAAACATTCACTTGATTTCCTTAAATTACATTTGTTTTATTTAGTTTTTAGTATTCACAGTGTCATCTTCTCCAATTTGGTAAAATGTTTACTCGGATATAAAAATATTTCAATCCAGAAACTAATCAGTTTCTATTCATCCGTTATTTTAAAAAATTAGAAAAGTCAAAAAGTTTTACACATAAGTGCATGATAAATAAACTTGGGGGTACAGGGCATGCAATTCGGATAAACCCTTCTACGAAGTAGAATGAAATTTGGACATCTTTGATTCTGATTTTAAACTCTTCCAAATTTTTAGATAATGGTGGGTGGTACATACACTTTCTCTTTTACGTAGCCCCGTAAAAAAAATATCACGCCTTGTGAGGTCAGGGGAACGTGGTGGCCAGGTATGAATCGTCAAATGGTCGTTTCCTTTACGAACGTAATCCTTCTCCGAGGGAGTTCACCATTCAAATACCCGTGAAATTCTAATTTCCAGTGCGGCGATGCTCCATCTTGTTACAAGAAAAAAAACTCATCACTATCTGCTTGTAACTGTGGAAACTGTCATGTTCGTAACATGTTTAGATATGTGTTACCCGTTACAGTTTTCTTTTACTTCTTCTTCAAAAAAAAAAAATAAAATGGACCATAAACATTTTTCCTAGAAATCGCGCAGAGAACATTGATTTTGGTGAATCGCTTTGATGTTCAGCAGTTGCGTGTGGTCGCTCAAATCCTGACATTATGGCGGTTAACTTTTTCACTTAGACGAAATGTGGCGTCTTCCGAAAAAAACATTGCGCAAGACAAATGACTCGTCTTCTTCTTGTTTTTCGGATATGAAATTTCAAAAATCAATCCTTTTTCGTTTGCCATCCGGTAGGAGGGCTTGTAACAGTACTTGGTGTTCTTTCAATGTCAAACGACGTCTTAGAACACGCCAACGTTCGAATGTTGAAGGTCTAACCTAGGCCCGAACGACGTGTAAACTTCTGTGGACTCCGAACGAAACTTTGTCGAACACGCTCGATGTTGTTTTCGTCAGAGTTGCGAGGTCGACCTTTGAGCATTTCTTTGTACGAACCCTTACTTTCTTGGAACGATCGGTGCTGACGTCGAATGCTTCGAGCATTTGGGGATATTCAGTTTTTCGAAAATCACGTTGCACGGTTATTGCCGACTCACGCTTATCGAAACGTAGGACACAAAACGCTTTCTGTTGCGGAGTCGCCATAACGAAACGAACTAACGGTTCACTAACCATTGCGGTGCTAAATTTATCAACCAGATAACTTAAAATAAACTAGGTTTTAATCATCCATTAATACGTCGGTCATTACCCTCGAATAACGATTAAATATAAAATATCTGGTACGAAAAATTCTAAAATTAAACGTTATTAAAATATATTTTTGTATTAAACCGTGACTGTTTAAAAAACTCACAATTTGTTAAAAGTTAACCACCCGTGACACATAGCTGTACATTTACATTTAACGTAGAAGTCGCTGAACTTTTCGAATCTGCGAAAAAACAAATGGTCCGCTATTCAATTATTGTAGTACTTACCTGAAAAGTGAATGTACGATACAAAATAATCATTAAAGAGACCTTAAAAAAAGACATAAATGATATAACCAGTAAAAAATGGCTCAACACATGGAATCAACAAACTACCAAACTTAACACAATAAAAAGAAGCACCATAAGGTGGATAAATACTTCCTTAAAAAGAAAAGAAGAAACGATTCTAAATCAATTGAGAATCGGACATACGCGACTTACGCACGGATATCTAATGGCAAAGGAAGTACATGCGAAGCCTGTGGCGTCCAACTAACAGTGAAACATATTACAATCGAATGCCTCAAATATAAACAAGATAGACAAACCATCGGAATAGACACGACTCTCGACGTTGCACTAGGACCTAACACCGAAGAGAATGCCAAGATGTTACAATTTCTACAATCAACAGGTCTTTACAACTTAATTTAATAGGAATATGTAAACCAGCTGTATATATTATATTGTAACTACACTTATCTTTATCCTTATATATAAAAAAAAAAAAAAAAAAATACTCGTCAAAATGTAAATATCTTTAAGTCAATTTAACTTTTAATTGTAACTAATGGCCATAGTTGCCGAGTTTTCTTAGATCAATAAAAAAAAAAAAAAATCATTGAAGAATTTAAATTACGTCGGTGGGGACTGATCGAATGAACATTTACCAATCATCAAAAAGAAAAAATAATTGTATTCAAATCTGGAAATACTGTTGACATTTTAAGCAAAAAATAATAATATTGTTCACTCTGTGTAACGTCTTGCCTATTTTATTTTTATATTTTTTAAAATATCAAATTTTTTTATTTTATTTACATTCGTGTAGCATAGAAGACACATCGTTTTTATTTCAATAATAAATTATTGAATATTTTCATCGTTTTCCTCATCGCTGTTTAGACTTAAAATATTTTGCGCTTTTATTCATTTTTAATGTGCTATTTTTCTAAAGTTTTTTGTTCTGCTTGCTTGTTTCGCCTTTTTTTTTTTTTTTTTACTATAACGATACAATCTAAATCGCCTTATGTTTTTAAAAATTATCATTTATTTTAACTATACTTATACGGGCTATAATCATACATAACAACTATACGCACGTATAATTCTGGGTGTAATCTCCGAACAATAAATACAAACTCCGTTCGGCGGACACCATTATTATACGTCTTTATCTTTATTGGTTTATCAACAGTTATCAAACAATACGACAATACGGTCCAAACCCTAAAGGATATAAAGACATTCAAATAATTATAATCCCCTCTACTTCCTGTGCGCTCACATATTTACGTACAGTAATTTCAACCCTTTATTGCTTTCTTAATGTTTGTATATTGTTATAATGTCTAAAATATTATTTCCTCGGGATTCCTCTCCGACACAGTATAATTTAAAACGAACATGCCTTTTATACATAATATAATCCGTCCAATCAAAAATTATAGAACAATATAAATTCAATTGCAATCGATAAGCGTAATTTATTGTGTAATATCGATCGAATTGTTATTCGCTTTTCACCATAGATACTTACAAATTGTTTTTTCTCCTTCAATAAAAACGAAAATCCATATTATATTACGTTGATATATATACACAATACACTGTACGATTGGTTTTGTAAATAAGTTTTACATTGGAAATACAACCAAATTACGTTTTTTAATCAAACAATTCCGAGGCTATAGAGTTATATGGTTTTCTATTATTTTAATTTTACGAGCAACAGCGGTTCAATATAAACTTCACGTTTTATAAGCTATTCCGTATATAATATAAGATTTTGCTTGTGCTGTTGATTTTTTTTTCTCTTTTCGTTTTATACACTTCGTACGTGAAACTTGATTTACTCAAACATTATTTTAACCACGCGTGATCAAATTTCAAAAATATTCTAGTCCACATTATTGTACATAAATTTAAATTTAAAGCACTTTACACGCAATTCTTATTTTATACACACCTACCCATATACTCGTGATTTTATTGTACATTATTTTTCTCGCAGACCGTTTTACGCAGTTTTGTCGACAGGCTTCGTAAGATAGCGCACGTGCGCTTACGACAGAAAAAAAAAAATGATTGTATTTTGTTATTTTTATGCAAATCGTAATAACTATATTAAATGTATATATATGTGCGTGTGTGTGTGTGTAGGAAAAAAGACCCGTGTGAAACTTTCCGGTTATAAACCCTAGAAAAAAGATTTCCTCCGTAAGCGCACCGTATAATACTACATTCCATTTTTTTCATCCCCAAAGTTGTGGGTACGACGGGGCCGGGGGGCAAATCTATTTTCTTACTCCGTTACGCCGTGCGCGTGTATGTGTGTTCGTACACATATGCGTTTGCGACTGCGCGTGTGTGTGCGCTTTCTTTTTTCAATTTATCGTTTACAGGAAATTGAATCGGATTTTGTGTGTGCATGCGAGACCACTTCGTCCAATAAAAAGAAACACCATTTTCCCGACCTAATAAAACACAAATATAAAGCTATCACGCATGACAACAAACCCCTTCTCCGGTTTTCCGCCATGTTTTACTTATCGATCATATAAATACAGAGTTCCGTGCTCCTTCTTCGTGTTTCTTTTTTATTATTATTATTTTTTTTTATTCCCTCATTTCCTGCCGGCTTCTATAACAGAAATCATAAACCGAACCAAATAAAAAATCATTACAATCCGAAAATTATAGCTCGATTTCACTAGTCGACCGAAACAGCTACGTTTCGCGGTAATGCAACCGGAAATCCCGAAAGCGCTCGATTGTTTTTGTTCCAAGGATATCGATAGGAACAATTTTTCCAAATTATCTCATCGGTTTGTATGCTATTTAATTCGTTTGAAAATCATACTGGATTTTCAACGTTTCAACAGTATAACCAGTAAATTATTCATAATTAATAAATATTTCATTGTATTTTTTTTTATTAAAATAAAAACATAAATTATACGCTTTCACGAGCATTGTAAATCCGTAACTCAATAATAATGGTTTAAAAACAAAACACACTAAAATGCAATTCATATAAATAAATTTTAATTGCCTATTTTTGCATGTTTAGCCGTTTTTTTTAAGTAAAATGCATATTAGATAGATTTTTGCAATTTAATTAATACCTAGAACATATTTACTTATTTTTATGTTTTATGTGAATATTACTTTTATTCTAAAAGGTTAACTTTTTTTTTTTTTTACTGTCACACGTTGGTCTTCGCGTCATCTGACAACCAAGGAAATACCTAATTGTTTCTGCGTGTATCTCTATTTATTTGGAAATGAATACTATAAAATAAAATGTATAAAATAAAATGTTCACGGCAATAAACTACAGAGGAAAGTATTTTCGTGGTGAAAAACGGTAAAAACAAAAATTGAAAACGTTGGAGAAAAACAAAGGTTAAAATCTACAAAATTTTATCTGGAGACCAAGAATGTCTCGAAGGTATATCTGAAGATTTAATATTAACTGACTTGGTAAATTTTAAACGTGCGCCAATAACGCCAGTAGACGTCTAACGTTCGTTTTCAATCTATAAAGATATACTCTAATAATCGCCGTGCATTTAAATTTGATAATATCAGAAAATGTTTAATTTTATAGATCAAATTTGCAGGTAAACATGCAATTATTTTTCCATTTTTATTATATTAAACCTTTTTTCATTGTAGGAGAAGAAGATGAAAATTAAATCGATCGTACAGAGTAATATTATGGTTTTAGACTTTTAATACATTTTTTGACAACAATTACTAAAATGTGTTAAAAATCAATTTTAAAAACTATATGAGTAATTTTGAGACAGAATTTATCTCTCAACGACCTCAATTTTCTTCCTCTTCCTGTAGTACACATAAATCGCATATAATTTATATAGTATATAGTAGAATATAATATGGTTAAATGCTCGTATAAAGTCCTACCAATTAAATAATTTTTAAATAAATTGTACTGATTGTGCGATTGAAGAACACTAAATATGACTGGGTAGAACTATGCTTTCAATTAAATAATTGTTTCCGTTGAACAGATAGAATTAAATATTTAAAATGTTAACTTGTTAACATATTAAAAAGTTTATGTTTAAGGTTGTTGATTTCAATGCATTTATTTTTTGACATCTTCAAAATGCCAAAAAAATCATAATATATCACATTAACAGTCAGTAGGTCGAATTATCGTATTGATTTTGGCTTTCGAGTAAGTAGTACACGTGTGTGTTGCCAAGATATTTGTTTTTTTTTTAACAATTTATGCGAGAATATTTTATATACATGCAAGTTACCGTGTATAACTAAGTATAATACACATAAAAAACGTACTGTTTACTGTTCATAAAATGTTAAGATTTATAAATCTTTATATAATATTCTAATAGATTTGCATAAGCCATCATAAACTATGTATTTTCTAATAATAAATGTTTTTTTTTTTTTTTGTGTATCAAACTAATCTGTTAAGTGTGCATAAGGATTAATGATGTTAATACAATATATAATTGCTTGATAAATAATAAATTGTTTGATGCCCTTCAGCCAAACCATATAGACTTTCACCTTTGTATGAATTAATTAATTCAGTCATTTTATTTGGATAACAGAAAATAATGATCGTGTACCAACCTATAAAATCAAAGATTATTTAATTAAAATTCAAAATTTTTAATTATTTGTCACACACACACACACACACATATACACTGTTGGATTATGCAATACGTACGTGATATTCTGATACGTACAAAAATATTTTACTTCAAACAACCTAGTTGAATAGTTCAAATTATATTTTTAATTAAAAAAACAGAAAACCATAAAAATGATAAAGGGCAAACAATCAATCTTCCGTGAAATAGTGGTAACCGTCGGATTACACTATACACGGTAGAACCAATAACGAACGCGTAGGTGGTTAGCAAACGAGTCGATGAAAATAACGTGTGTCGAGCATAATATCTTACAAACGCGCACCGTACGTCTACAGCGCTTAATATGCTGATAATACACGTGTATATTTGCGTAAATAGATCGTAATAATGTATTGGTGCGAATAATAATAATAAAAAAAAAAAAAACCGTGTTCAGGCCGTATCACGTGTGTGCCTTCAAAACGACTCGACGTAATCAGAGCCGGATTATGGTTTTTAGGGCCGTAAGCACATTCATATAAATGGCTTACACATAATTTTCATACACTTAAAAAAAATTAATTTTATTTTCAATTATTTATTAGGTACGACAAATAAAATTAAAATAATTATAATTTACATTTGAATCTACATTTAAAATGTTGAATTCTTACGTTAATTTTCTTTATTATTACATTATTTAATTATTAATTACTATATATATATATATACACTAAATATCATCATTATTATAATTTTGTTTGTCTAATATTATTCTTAGGAAAAACCCGAGTCGCGATAGTATTAAGCCAATGAACATCTGAGTACTGATCACATCATAAAGGTAAATAAATATGATGAATGATTTTTGGAACATTAGTTGGAATAACGAAATAATCGATACAAATCACAGTAACAAGTTTACAATAAATTTGACGACCATAATATTAAATTATTCGTGACATAGAATCATAAATCTCATAACTTACTCATGAGAAAAAAAATTCTTAAATTTTTTGTTTTTAATATAAATACGTTTGGTTTTAAAAATTATTGGCCGTAAGCAATTGCTTATTTTGCCTATTTTGCCTAATCCGGCCCTGGGCGTAATGACGGTCGGTGTTTTTCGATGGACCGCTGCGACGCAGCACGGACGGGTTGTGAACACGGGTATCGGAATTAATCGATTCCGACCGGCGTTTAACGACACACCGGATGGATCGACGGACACCGCGTGGCGAACGCTTCGAGACGGTATTTACACGTTGGTGTTCCAAAGAGGGTTCAAAGATTATTATCCAATACGGGTACGCGTAATACACGTGCGCAGCGCTGGCACCACTGGTAATACGAAAACTAGTTGTCAACAATGGGCTCCTCCGCCTCGTCGTAACAAATAAAAACACTATATTTATTTACACGAGCGCGCGCCCATGCCTACATATTAGTCAATTGTAATTAGTTTCAGTCGACGACGCCCACTGTGAAATTAGTCGACCCACCTCCGCGAGCGTTTATAAAAAAAAAACAAAAAAAAATAAAACGTATTTTTCGAAAAATAACATATTATTTCGCGGCGGCGCACTACTCTCTCCGTTACCTCAGGTAATCCGAACGACGAATCGAAATGTGTGCGCGCACACAGGCACGAACGTAACCGTTTTTTTTTTTTTTTCTCTCTCTACAATAAAAATAATAATAACAATACTCGTGTACGGACGGCACGTATTACTGCAGCATTTGTTCTTCACACACGCGCGCGCGCGTTCGTATATACGATTTGATTGATTACAAACGAGTTAATACACGATAATAGCACGGCGGCCCGGGGGGTCGGGGTGGGGTGGGGGGCGTGTAACGTTTTAAACGATTCGAAAACGAAATAATGAATTACTTTTGATTTAAACTGATATGCGTGTCGAAAAGAAACGTGCTGTTTATATTACAATATTATACGTATACGTATGTATGTATATACATGTCCATGTGTACGTGAATAACTATGCGTGATACTTTATGATGATGACGAGGACGAAGAAACAAATAGTTTATGTTTCCGCTCGACATCGAACGCAGGGAATGTCTATTCCGATCACGGCTGTCGCGGGCGATACATAATTGCGTACGGTCGTTTCTTTTCGGTTTAATACGGTTTCGACGAACGATTTTTTCGCCGTTAACGTTTCAAACGGATTCTACTGCTGCGCCGTTCGGGGTGACATTATTATGGTTGTTTGTGTACTACTGCGAGACACGTTTTCAAAAAAAAAAAAAAAAAATAATGATTCTCTGGTAGCCGGGGCACCGACGTGCTGAACGGGCACCGGTGAAACGAAACGAGACTTCGGTCGCCGGGCGCGTTGTAAGGAATCACGCGACGACTACACGTGTTAGGTCTCCGGTCGGTCTCTATTATTTTCTGTAGAAATCTCGGACCGCGTTCACGATTTCACACCGCAACCGATCGACAAGAAAAATAAATATCAATTGTTTTCACTTGTTCCTGTCGGCCGGCACAACAGAACTTCGGTGGTCCGAACAGCTTCTTCGCGGCGATCACTCGGGGGCGTGATATTTATCCTTACTAATTGTAGGGTGCTAAATGGGTAAGGCTGGCAACACACTAGCGTTCTTTTACCGCGCCACATTTTTACGGCATGTAACGCCGCGGTAAAAACATTGACCAACACACGAGCGTTATGTTACCGCACAATATTTCTCAACTTGGCTTTTGAACAAAAATCCTTGTGACAACATGGCAGACGTGGTAGACGAAAACATTTTGTTTTTAGCTTACCATTTATTAATAAAAAAGAAAAAAAATCAACAGAAAAATGTGGGTTCATCCTTTAGTCAGTTCTCGTCCATCCAAAGGTGCGTTTACTTCCGAAGGACTCAGAAGTGATCCTGATAAGTTTTTTTAATTATTTTCGTATGATTTTCGTCGATTCATTTAATTTACCTATAATTTTTTGATCCTTTATATTCAGCTCTTCAAATCCCGGTTTCATTATACGAAATATGTCTCTTAAACATTTCCTTTTCTCGTTTCGGTCCGATTATGAATCTAACGCCTTATCCCATAACAACGGCCTCTCCTCTACTGATGATATCAAAAGATCAATGTCCGAAATATCTTCTTCAAGAATATGAATTTCTTCATCTGTTGAGGACATGTTAAAATCGATTGACATTGCGATTTGGCTAGTAGCACAAAAACGACTACTATAATCAACGATAAATAACAAACTGTCGCGCGATTATTACGGCCAATGTGAGGCTGCTCATTTAATTCAGTGCATATTAACAGGAAATCCTATCGCGCGGTATTTTTAACGCACGGGGTATAGTCAAGGTGCACGCGACAGTTATCAAAACATCAAGTCATATTACGTTACTACGCGACAATCGTGTGCTGTGTCTCTATTCATTTTAATGTACTTTAAAAAAAAAACGCGCAGTAAAATCACGGCGCGGTAAAAATGTCGCACGGTAAAATCGGGCAGCCGATTGTGTTAGGTGTGTAATGGTATAATTATTTATTTTTTACCATCGTCATAATATAATTTTTTCGTTTATTATTTATTTTATGATAATATATGCTCACACGATCGAATTTTATGTTTTTCAGATTCGGATTGCCGTCTATTTTGTTCGGGATCATTTTTATTTGTCCAAGTCGAAAAGTTGAAATTAAACGTTATACAGTGATTTATTGTTTAGTTTGCATGCAAAAAAAATCAATGTTTCCGCCCAGGATCGAACTGGGGACCTTCTGCGTGTTAGGCAGATGTGATAACCGCTACACCACGGAAACGTAATTATTAATTAATAAAATATCTACCATTCTGAACACATCTGAATAAAACTGATAGTTAAATAATGCCATTTAAATGAATCAAACGAACAAGAATGGAAATAATTTAGTATAAATGTTATCAGTAATCATACACGTAATGTAGTACCGCGCTTGACCATTACCTTGGTTAAAATTATGTTGAAATCTTATGCATTTTATCATATATGTACTGACCATCAAACATTTATTATATCCAGTGGCGCACACAGGATTTTTTTTCGGAGAGGGGGGTGCAAGGTAAAAATATAACACGTTTTACAATTAACAAAATTATGTAAATCCTTCATATATTTTGACTTAAATAATAGCATTGATAATAGAATACACTATTCTATAATAAATGATACTAGGTATTCAATACTAGCTCTTCATATTTCAAACTTGTAAAATTTGTAAATTTTAACCTAGACATCAGAGAAAATTTTGGGGGGAGGTTACAACCCCTTACCCCCCTGCGTGCGCCACTGATTACATCTAAAAATTATGCGTGTACCTACTACTATAGATAATAACTTCTTGTTAAGCTTACGCAAGTGCAAAATATGTTTCAGGTGGTAAGTAATGATTGCTTGAATTTAATTGTTATTTAACATATTATTGTACATTATGTTCAGAACATTTTTCAAGATTTTCAGTACTTTTGCGAAGTTTTACGTAAAATATTTAGAACTATTTAATATAGTTTTTTTTTTTTTTATAAAAAATGATAATAAAACATTAAGATTAGAACACTTTTCACTTATTAGTTTATTATAATTTAATCCATAAAAAAATTAATAATAAATAATTAATAAATATAAAATTTTATATTTTATAATTTATAATATCACTTAATTAAATTGACGAATCGATAGGTTCGTGTTTCGATGAAATAATTTCGCGCAATATAATATTTTAAAATAAGTGTGCTATAAATACGTTACTCAGATTAAAATATTTTTAGAGGCGCTCACGGCACACGTGATGAAGCGGTTGACTTGCGATAAAAAATAGTGTCGACAATACGGTGCAGACAACGATAACAAGTAACACGTCATAAAGAGCATTTAATTATTTGAAGAGAATGTTTGTGGATGTTGTTTGGAGAAAAGAAACGTTAGTTAATAATACATTTACATACGTACATTTTCTGATATAATTACGTACCTTATTAAAATACAATATCCCTCTACTCACGGATTGTTTCATTAATTGAAACGTCAGACGAAAACCCGGAACGCAGGGGCGTATTTATTTACGAGTCACTTATATTATACTAATTTCTCGTCAAGTTTATTGATTAACCACAGCAGCCCACCGACCTTGGTATAATCATAATATTCATGGCGTAAATTAATAAGGAAAAATTACTTTATATAAAAAAATAAAAATAAAATAAATAAACTAATTTCATCTTTAGCAACTACAGGTTTTTTCGGCTCAGCATAAGCCGTTCGGCGTAAGGATAAAGTAAATTCCATTATACTTGGCACATTGCGAAACAGTAATTTTACCAAAACACCGAGATTATTTGAACGTGGATAAATCAGAATAATAAGTATTGAACTATTAATATTTCCATTTTTATCTTCAAATGATAATCACTTTTAAAGGATATTCAATAATGAAATTATTTTATTTAAAGTATCGATATAAAATATGTTAAAAAGTGGAAATAGATTTTCTATTTTTATTAGTATCTATTGCACAATTTTACTTTTCAACCTATATGCTCAAACATTATTAGAAAATTATATCGGCACTTATAACCTACCGTTAAAAATATGAAATGGGCAACCGCGGTGGCAGGATAAGATCCCACCTAGAGTGTCGTTGCACGGAGTGTTTCTAATGGGCGACCGAGAATTGGGCTACAATTAACCTTTTTTCAAAAAGGTATAATATGGTAATTGGGCCACTACAGTTTTACATTTATAATGGGTAAACTCGGTGATTGGGCCACTATTGCCATGGAGTCCTTTCATGCACATTTTATAAACAATTTTTATATGTCACATTCTAATATTCAAATTTTTTTAATGTTTTATTGGAGGTTCAATCCGAAGTATGTATTAAAATGAGAATCATAGAAACGATGAAAGCAAGAAAACGAACTTTGATTCATAAAAAATATATTTTTAATAAAATTCAAAATTATGAAGAAGGGAAAAAGATTAGATTTGAATTTGTAAAATCGATATCATATTATTTAAAAGAATAATTGTATTTTTATGATATTCTCAGAAAAAAATGTTTATGTTAATTATTATAATTTGACTAATTTTATTGATTTTTTATACTACATTAAATTTGTGAATTCTGCGTATGGTATTAAAATATTAAATATTTTATACGAAACAGGTAAATAAAATGTGGCCCAATTACCGACCGCCTTTTCTAATAATAAGAGTGAAAAAGAACATTTAGTGAAAGAGGTGTTTTCTTCCACTAAATCAATAACTATAAAACTTCAAATAACAAATTGTACATATACAAATGTATTGTATTAATAAAAATTGAACTCAGATGACCGACCAAAAATAGTTGGGGGAAAGGCGAAGGAGAAGCAGAAGTAAATAAAATTAAAATAAAAAAAAACTGAACTCTAATAATAGCATCATTAGTAATCTATAATTTAACCTTTCTTTTATAGATGGAAATTTTAATTTTGTTTTCCACAAATATCCATCAATTATGTGGATAATACCTAAATAGTAGATACGTATATCTATACCATTTACCAATCATATCCAGGTCGTTACTTATTTTTAGTTGATATTAAATTAAAAAATCTAATGAAATAGGAATTAACATTCATAATATTCTTAAAGGTACACCTTTGTTAGTTATTATTTATTTAATTATTATGATTTAATTTGGATTAATTAATTTTATATGCTGGGGTATTACTATATAATTTTTAAAAAATAATTTTTGAACATTTTTTAATTAAAATCCTCCTAGTTATTTAGTGTAAAAGATAAAAACGTAATACTGTCACGTATTTCTTATTGGAAATCATCTGTTTCCGTGGTGTAGCGGTTATCACATCTGCCTAACACGCAGAAGGTCCCCAGTTCGATCCTGGGCGGAAACAATTACTTTTTGACGTTCTTCTACATTGAATATTTATTAAATATCTTAAGCTTGTACATATGAATACCTAGGTTTGCTGTGTATTTTACACTGATCCGTCTGATTTTTTTGAACCAGGGGCAAATAAATTCAAGTGCCATTATAATCAACACATATACGAGTATGATAAAAATACACACCAAGTTAAATTTTGGCAAACATAGTTTACCAAACCTCAACCAATCAGTCATTTAAGGCCATCGATACGATGAATTACATTTTTAATAATTTCTTTACATTGCATAACAAGTCACTACATTTAATTAAAATTTAGTTTATACCTAGTTAGTTTATAAACAGCCATAGAAAATAAGAACTTGGATTATTTTTTGCGCTGATACTTGTGATAGCGAATTTTTTTGTAAATTTGTACATAATTATATCATTATTCACAATCCGGCAATAACCATAATAAATGGTGCTTAAATATGAATTTAAGTTCATTTTATTTAATTATATGTATTAATTTTTCATAAAGAAAAATGATTTAGAAATAATATATTAATACCAATAATTTTTAATGGCTAACGCCGAGTATTTTTAATCAATCTGGACTTAAGGGGTTCCTTTAAAATTGTTCTAGACGGGGCCTGAGTCAATATGGTCTCGTTGCTCCCCCCCCCCTCGCACCAACACGGCTTTTACATAAAATATACATATTTAAATGCTCAATTATCTAATGTTTATTTACGACTTGAGAGTAATGAAATAGTTTCAAGTGATAAAAAATCAATGTAATACGGTTTATTTAGAATAACAAAACTATTAATAATTTTATGAAGTATTATCTGCTTTAATTAATTTGAATAAATGATTCTGAATTTTTGATACCGTTATGGGTTTCAGTTGTCAGTGATAACTTATCATTATTCACTTATTATATTACCATCCTTCAAAAACCTGAATGATCAGCGATCTACATATAAACCTACAATGTTCTAACCATGAGGATGGTAGTAATATGTGTTTTGAATGAAAATAAAAACAGTTTTTGTATTTATTACTTATATCTTATATAATACCTATATATTTGAATATAATATATATATATATATATATATATGTTTGGACTAAAAAAAAAACTAAGCATAATTTATTTTAGTAAATTTAGTAAATACAGTTAGCACAGTTAGTAAGGCTGTACATTTAATAAGGATTTTAGAGATCTATTGATCTACATAAATTTGATTGTTAGAATTCGAAATTTTTTTTATATTTAATTAAATATTTTTTTAATAAAATAATACTACTTTTACTTAAGTCCATATAAACCAAACATTACCGTCAAGGTTTCCGTGGTGTAGCGGTTATCACATCTGCCTAACACGCAGAAGGTCCCCAGTTCGATCCTGGGCGGAAACATACATTTTTTTGCATTTTTTTATTTCAACGATTTTCAATTAAGATATTACTTAAAAAATAATTATTGTATAAATATTAAAAATTTTTTCTAATTAAGATTTTTACTCAAGTATATGATAGCATATGACAATTTTATAAACTATCTTATAAGGCTTGAAAAATTGAGATTTTGATAACAAAAAAAACATATGATGAACATTTACTAGTCCTGTTATTACTCATTAGTAAATATTTTTTATTAGAAAAACGGTTAATATTACTCGTTCGTGTGGTGTGTAAGACACATAATATCTGTGTGTAGTTTGTATAGTGTTTCATTATTTTTATCATAATTTCGTAGTCATAATTTACAATAATAAATTGATTATAATTATTATTATTAAACATCTATTTTGTCCAGATAATGTTTTTAGATAGACCATGTGAGACAATGTCTCATGTTTTCTTCCCAACAAAAAAGACACTAGAGGGACACCGTTAGAGATGCAAACGAAAATATACATGGATGTTTTTTTTCGTTTCAAAATTATAAACAACTTTATTATTACAGATCATGTCCTACCAATTATTATTCACATTTAGTATTTGAAATTAATGAGAAAATTAATATCAGCCTTATTAGTGGGGTGGGTCAATTAGTCATATCTAAAATTGTTTCAATTTAAAATATCAAAAACTTAGTTATATCAATTTATTTTTAAATCGATTTAAAAATAATTTCCCTCGCGATACATTTTGCCGAATTCTCGTGGGAATCTGGTTGCGAAATCGCTTTTGTACTGATCGCTCGTATTTGACGTTCGGTGAGATCAAAAGAAGAGAAAAAAAATAGTAGATGTGTGGCAATATTGTGACTTGTATGATTTTTTCTACACTTATGATCTATAGTCTATCTGTATAAAATATTATCGGATATAAATAAATACATACTAGCATTGTTGATTATATATTGCTCAATTATTATAGAAGTATGTTATTAATGATGCTAGGTATGCCCGCATAGTGTACACATATAATATATGTATATACGTTATATTATAACGATATACGATAAAATCATTATTCATTAATTATTATTTATTAATTTATAACGTTGATTCTAGAACAGAGGCGGATTCTGAAATTTTTCTCGTGGAGAGCTCACAGCCATATGTATATAGGACATATGTATGGTAAGTTGTAGCTTTAGGAACAAAGTTGGATTTCATAACAAGTAAAGGAATAAAATAACATAATATTGCGGTATTAAAAGTATACTTTATTTTTATAATACAAAATCAAATTAACGTTATATTCTTTTAGAAAAAACTGTTAATTATATTATTTTATGTTATTTTCACGGTCAACTTTATATCATTATCCTATATCATTTTATACTTAATCCTGTCTATATTTCTTCGACCATTCTTGCCTTTAACCAAGTTTTAAGCAGTCTCAAAGAGAAAAGAAAAAGAAAAACTTTTTTCTGCTGTTGCAACAGAAATCAGCAATATAACTAAAATTTTAAGAAATAAGATATGTATTGGACAGCAATTTTGATCTAAATTTATTAATGTCTCATGATCAGAATTTATATTTTTAAACCAAGGATTTATTAATAAAGAACTATTGTTTTTTCTTCACGGAAATGGCCGAGACGACATGTGACGGTCAACGATTTCCTGTAGTAACGTAGATAATGTTTAAATAATTTTTAGTACAGTAGGTACACTGTATAATATTAATAATTATCGATCGATACAAGAAACAACGTAATTATTGTCCTTTTATGTGCAAGATATTTTAACCGATTTTGTACAATGTAAATTGTTTATAACATTCTATTGGTAGACGAAAAGTTTAAGATTCTTAAATTATCAATAACAAATAATTGAATAGTTTTTTTTTATCATTTATGAAAAGAAACTTTTTTTGGGGATTTGGAGAGAAGACGCCTCTTTTACCGCCCCCTTGGATACACGTCTATTGTATGATATATCTTAATAATCATTTTTTCTATAATAAATGATTATAAGAACAATTTTTTTCTTTTACAATTATTAAAAACAAACTTAATCTTATATTTAACACAATTTTACATAAATCATAAATATGTCTTATCTCTGACCTCCAGTTTTGTGGAATTTAAACTGTATACTCTCAGTATAAAAATAAATCATTAAATAAAGATTATAGAAAAAAAGAAATAATTGAAACAAATGTTTTTAAATATTTTAACTACAAAAAAAATGTATTTTGTTGTTGGGAAAAATGTAATACTTTTCTCTATAACTATTACAAACTTAATTTATCAATGGATCACCTATTATCTATTCATCTATTATAATATTTTAGATCTAGTTGCACCAACGTTTAATACCGTACAAATAGGTGTTGTACATGAATATTAATCAGTGTGTAGATGAATTTATTGATCATAAACATCGCATAACTGGAAAAAGACCGAACACCGTAAAAATATCTATAAAAACTATCAATTAAGTTAAGAACCATAGGATGCGACAACTCAACTCTCTCACTTCAGTCGAAGAACATCCTATAGTATAATTATTCATAATATTATATACACAATACGACTATGCGTGCCTTGTGCAGTAATTGCGTGTGCACATGATTATCTATTATATATGAGTATATAACATCAAACAGATAAAACATGTGTGCAACTCAAATGACGTTTTGGAATTTTAATTTTACATTTTTGACAATATTTTATAGACATTTACTCTCGAAAATTGAACCACACAAATGGGCTACGTACCAAAAGCTGTACGCAAACTAAACGTACAAAAAAAAGAAACGCTCTTCACTCATATATTTTAAAATCATTATAATCATGTATCGAGTTTCAATGTATGTATATATGCACTTTATTATTATTATTTTATTTATTTCAGAACAACTTACATGATGATTTCCTATTTAAAAGTTGTATTTAAATACACGGTTTATTATAAAACAAGTATTATTTATGTATAATAAAACGTTTGTACTCTTCGTGTTATAGGTCTAATGTTATGAAACTGATGCTGCTCTGTTGCGCTATATGTAAGTACCCCGAACGGTGTAACACTACACATTGCGTGGTTCAATACGTGTACATTAGCCTGTTACACTCAAACGTGTATTATTTGTACGTAAATGTACGCATGTATCGTTGGCATTTCATTATAAGACTTTAGTGGGAATAAAAAAAAAAAAAATCGAATAAAAATGACCGATAGGTTTTGCATTTGAACGCACGTCGCTCCAAGAACAAGAACGATAATACTGTTTGTGACGCGATCCGTTCGTTAAACGTCGAAGAACCCTCGTGTCGGCGATTTGTTCGTTCAAAGGTATTAATCAGGATAAAAAAAAAAAAATCATCTCTCCCCCGCTACAAAAAATAAAACGAAATGTTCGCCCTCGCGCACACAACACGTGCCAAACGAGGATCACTGCGCGGCGTCGCACATCACGTATTAAACATAACACGTAACTCGGTGCCGCCGACCAATTATTATAATTTCGTTTGTTATCGTGGTCGTTATTATTTTCGAACGGTCGTAGGACGAGGTGCACGTTATATTTTTTATTCGGAGAATAAATCACGGCCAAAGCGAAGCGGACCGTACACGAACGTACGGGTACAGATATATTTAAATACACGGGGCATGTTTATAGCCGTCTGCGCGTCTCGCCGCGGCGCTGAGGGCACGTCTTCTACATACCGTAACGGCAGCGATCCTCCCGGCATCCTTCTCGCACGCCCCCTCCCGCGTCCTGCCTCCCCCCCCCCCCCCCAAACCCTGTTCCGATTGTTATCTCGTGAAGACTTTATTAACCGCGCGTAAAACATGTGCCCACGATTCCAGAAATGTCACTTTTAAGGTATTTAGCCGGTAAAACGGACCCGGCATTCCGTCTCCGGATCGGGTTTCCGATGCATAATAACGCGTACCCGCACGCCTAAGCGCGTTTTATCGTGGTAATAATAATACGAATAATACAAATAATAACACCGACCGAGACGGCCGAGTTCACCGTTTTAACATCATCGTGCTGCGTTTACCGCACGTTGTCGCCGCACGCACCGCACTCGGCACAGACGATCGTCGCGTACGCGTATGTAATTCTGTTTCAGTCGTTCCACAACGCCTTTTTTTATTTGTTTCTTTTTTTTTTCTCTCTCTGCGAGTCTGCAGACTGTCCCTCCGATGTCTCCTCTCGTACAACCGTGTGCGCGAGCATAATTTACTGCACGTAATAACAGTATTGTGCGCGTAAACGTGTGCCGCGGACACATTGTCGCCGCGCTAATGTCCATTGTTATCGCTACACGGCCTTATTACTCATTAGAACGTACCAATTTGCATTTTATTATTGTCGTGTGTACGCGCTGAGTACAGCTCAGGTGCACACAGTCGCCCGCTGCCCGCCCCCGCGGCGTTACTAGCGACACGCTATTTCGCGATCGTCTTTTAGCGCGCACAATCGTTATCTACGCGCGCGTGGAATCGTTTTACAACAGTGGTTATCCAACTGCGTGGTACACGTACCTCTTGGGGTTACTCGAGATTTTTCTGGGGTACGAGTCCGGCCGATGAACCTTTAAATTCAAATCGTTTATGTGGAAAATGTTATTCAAGTTTAAAAGTAAACATAATATATAAGTTAAATGTTGAAGACGATTTAAGATTGTATTCGACTAAATTAGAACCCAATATTGATCAACTGTGCCGACGAAAACAAGCTAACCCGTCTCATTAATTTTTTTTTTTGGAAGTAAGCTCTTTTTGTTTTTAACATTTTTTTGTGTATTAGTTTTTAACGAAGTAAAAATGTAATTGAGTTTTTTAATTTTTTTGTGTTCATTTTAGTTTTTTTTTAACTAAGAAAGGGTACCCAAAAAAGTGTATTGATAAAACGGCGTACAGTGTTTATAAAACATTGAGGATCCCTGATGTACACGTATCATATTCGCCGAAACGGCCGATGCGGACCGTACAGCAATAGTAATGAAATCCTTTGCACGCGTTATAACATTGTACGCTTTTGATTAACGTTTAACCCGTATTTAATTGCAATGCATGAGTCCTAACCCCGAGCATGGGCGCAATTAGAGCCCAATTTTTGAGGGTGCTAAAATTGCTGAAAACAAAATTTAACTGTATTTAACCGTAATTACTATAGATTAATGGTTCTCAAACCGGGGGACGTGTACACATTGCTGGGGACGCGCAAGCAGTTATTACGAAATACAATTTTTATAGATTAAATTATTCTTATTTTAAAACTTAGAGAAAAAAAAATAATTGACCGGTTCTCTATATCCGTCATCCGGTATCAGTAATGGATAACCGATAAAGACTATAAGTATAGCGTTGCGATACAGTCCACCGTAGTTTAGTGTTGGGTGTGCGATTCATAGGGGCCCCGAGGAATCTTCTGATTTTATCTTTATTGCCCTTACGATATTCCTACTATGATCTGTGGTATACACATATTATGTCATTTGTTTTAATATAATAACAATAAATATTAATAATAACAACGAACAAGGGTTCTATTCCGGACATTTTCACATTGGCCCCTTATCATCAAGTTACGCCACTGGTCCTGACTGAACTTTAACTCAATAAAATAGATTTTTTGCGATTGGATAGTATGTATTACATTTGTACAGTTCATTTGTCTATTGGTCGAATGCCTATTTGCGATGAAAAAAAAAATCACACTTTAAACCGGTCGGTTGGTTATTGATACGATGTTTTTGAGTTGTAAAATATAATTTTTCTAAGTTGACTAATATATTTAAAATCTTAACTCTTGTACTAATTTAAATACTTGTCTTTCGATCGTTACTTTGAAGAAAAATTTTTATTCAATGCATAGTTTTGTATTGTTAACAATATTTTAAATGTTTACCAAATAAAATCAACGTTGTCTTCAAACACTGGTGAAAGCATTTTATTTTTAAAACGATTGTCTAATTGTCTAACTTAAGAAATTTCCACGTCATCTAAAACAAGTACCGAAAAGTTATCTTCTAATTACATTATTTGATGTACAGGAAGGAGGAAGGGTTATAATTCAAAATGTACGATTTTACAGAATCAATTAATCCCTGTGTAAACATATATTTTATACATATGAAAAAAAAACAAAAGATAGTACAAGCGAAAAAGGGAAAAAACATTTTCTTTACGATGCCGTTTGTATTCGCGAGTATTTTACTCGCATAAAACGTACACGTGGTGTACGAGGTTACTATACTAGGTTACATCGAAGGGATGGAGTCGATCGTTTGATGTTCTCCACGATTATTATCGGAAGAAATTGTGAGTAGTTTGCGATGAAACGTCTCGTTTCAATTTGTCGACGCATCTGAGGTCGGATCGTTGGACATAACCGTAAAAAGACCAAAAAGCTACAAAAAAAAAAAAAAAACATCGAGAATTTGTTTAACGATTACAATGTGCGTATGTATGTGTGTTCAGATAGTCCTCAAGCGTAATTCTATACGCGCCGTTTGTCGTGTATATAAATGTACAGGACACGGCACGGTCTAACGTATACTACCGGTCTCTCGGGAATAATTCAGTCTTGCGGGTAGTACATGGTAAATTTTCCGGAGAAAAAAAATAAAATGGGTTTTCTATTTTACCGCTGCTACCCTTAGTCATGCGCACACACACACACACACTTGCACCCTCGCGGAACATCTTCCAGCGAAAGCGATCGGCATTTTTTTTTTTTTGTCTTTTTTCATTCGATTTCAAATTACCACTGGTGTAGTAACGCCATCATATCCGCACATGATCGGGGTAAATCGGTTTTTTTTTTAACACCGCACAGTTGATTTGGGAGCTGTTTACCGTGGTGAGCGAAATATATGTGTACATATATACATTTTAACAAATCATTTGACGCCTAAGCAGTATATACATACATAGTACCAAATGATCACGACTCTCAAGGCCGTATCTAGAAATTTTTTTCGGGAGGGGTCCAAAACATGTATATTGTAATTTTATTGAATTAAGATGTTAACTTTTGATATTTGGTTAAAAATAAGACAGAAAAAGATTTAATCTTCTTTTATTAAAATTAATATCATATTTTCATATGATATTATGATATTAAATTAAAAGCAGTCAATGATTAATGGGAGCTTAAGTCATTTTTGACTGAAAATATTTATGTTGGTATTAAAAATAAATAAATACTTTAAACATTTTTAAAATATTGAAGAAATTTCGGGGGGAGTCTAGACACCCTGGATCCCCCCCAGATACGGCCTTGACGACTCGTATATGTTTCATTTGTTCGACAATCCTAACAGCGGACTTCAACAACGGAAAATTTTTGGACTGAACCTCACTGATATAAATTTACAAGCAATCGTTTTTGGATTTTTCCATCATCCTAATGTAATTAATAGTTAAATCTACTTAAATATAAAATAGATGTGTTAAAATTTTAATGAAATTAGGTGCATAATTTTCAATACTAATATTTGGTTTTTAGATTTAAAATAAATCTATTTTTTGGTTACTCAATGTATAACACTGTTTGTTGTGATTGTATTTCTTTTTTAAAAATAAAATGTATATATTTGTATTTACACTAAAACCGGATGATTGGCCTAACAATTAATATAATTTAGAAGCCAAAACTATTCATATATATTAAAACATTTTAAACATTTTTTTAATAATATTTAAATTTTTTTTCTTAATATTTTCATTAATTTTTGTTAACTAATGAAAAATAAAAAAATTCTGAAGTGTTATTAGTGAACAATTTAATCCACAATCAATCATGTGCTGTAAAACTAAAATGTAACAAATAGATTTTTTTTATATATTTTTGTTTATTAGATTATAAAAAAAACCTTCTAAATTTGTTACGGATGTGGTAAGCGTAATGAAATTTAATTCAATATTTACAACAATATTTTTGTACTTCACTCTATTTGAAAGACTATTTTATTTTACATATTTAAGGTAGTAAGTATCGGAAAGTGACCTTAAGAGACATGTTAAATAGTAGAAGACCTAATTTGAATAATTATATATCGAATAAGCGTTTTATTCAATTTAATTTTAAAATACTTGCACCACCATTACCGAGAGACATAACAATTGTCTAGGGATTTGCTTTGATTATAATAATGATATAGGTACATACGTTTTAATTTGTACAGATACGATATGGAAAGAAATGTATGTTCTATATTATCTGTTATATATCGTGATATACGAAAATATAATTTTGAATATCCATTAAGGAGCTGGTTGATATAATGTAAATTTACACGATTATTATTATTACAAACAGATGGTGGTAGAAAACTCTTAAGGGTTGTTAAGGGCCAGATGATGAAGAACAAGACGAATTATTACTAAAAGTATTCAGAACTCCATAGTTTTGTACACGTGTTTTACATTTTGTTTATGTCCATTAATTCATGCCGAAACGGTTACACTTATTGACCTCGATAGCGTCAATACCTATTGTGCTAGTTCTACATGGTAATTACTATTTTAATTTTTAATTGTTCTGGATTGGAAAACACAAATTCGACTCTCATTCCTATAAGTCACCAATCTACGAATTATTCGTGTTATTGCTATAATCGCTGATAACATAATGGTAATATACGGTAAGTATGGCAATTATAGCCAATAGATACTAACATAATTAACGCTTTGAAATGTATAAACACCATGAGCTTGTATAATTCCATACAATAAAAAAACGTATTAACTTTTTATTTTTTTTTTTTTTTTTTTTTATGACTAATCGATAATATTCTTAATTACAATTTATAAAATTTCGTTTGCTCATGTCATTTATGAATACGTTAATTAAAAATGGCCGCAATTCAATGTGTTATTATTGTAATTAATTACCAATTGTCACGACTTGAAAAATAAATATTCTACTACTTTCACTATTTGTATAAAATCTTCACACAAGTAGTTGAATTACGACTAAAATCAATTAAATGCTCTTGTGTCACGAATGCATTTCCTGAAAATGAACAGTCGATAACCCATTTATTCCTATATTGTTTTTCTTAAGTAATTGGTAAAACCAAAAAATAAAAAATTCCATCAATATTGACTAAATTTTATGATTTTTTGCCCCACGGATACATCTTGCATGGATTTCATAGCGATCAGATTTTGAAATTGTTGACATTTTTTTACAATTTTCTTTTATGACTTATTATTCATCAAATGTTTTCCAAAATTATGTTTCCTATTTGAAATTAAATGGAAAAATTAAAATATTAAAACATATTTTTCGCATAAATATTTATTTTAGTTAAGCGATAGTTTAATCATTGAAGTAGAATATATTATTTTGAGTACCTATTATCAAAACTAATTATTATATTAATAATATCTTTGTTGAAATCGAACCATTTACAATATTTGACCTTAGGTTTTCATTTTACATTAATCAACTTATTCATGCAGAAGTACTTGAAAATCATATTGTTTCAATAAAAGCCATATCATGTTAATTTTAGAAAGAATGTTTCAAATATGAGCTTAACCATTGATTTATATAAATATATTGTTTTGAAACCAAATCAATAGTATTATAGCTAATTAAGTAATATAACGTACCGTTAAAAAAAATGAAATAAGATAATGCAATAACAACAGTAAACTAACACTCGGACAAGTACTTAACATAGTTATTTATGTTTTTATTTTTAACTCGGCGTGAATAAATTCTTAGTAATTACAAATACTACTTAATCGCGTTAAATAAAAACTAAAAATTTGAATAAGAATTTGTTTTCAATTATCATTATCGGTCGTTTAAATTGATTTTTAGAGTGGAAATACTTTAAAATTTTGTTTATAACGTGAAATTTAAATAATCCCACGAATACATTATTGAAAAACATACCCAATAAAGCAATAAAATTAGTCAGAGGTTATGTGAGAAAACAATTTTTGGTTTCGAACCGTTTGGTTCGTTGACAATGTATCGTTTTAAATAATATCCAAATGGCGTCTCGGGTTCGCCGAAGGAATAATAATTCGAATACGCGATATGACGATAATACCAAACGACGCATGGGATGAAAAACGTGTATAAACGCGACGAAGCATTAATTGTTCAGCAACACCTTGCCGACTTGTCCGGATGAATTATGCAGTTTGAAGTATCTAACATTAATTATACAATAAATGTATACGATTTATAGAATATAATATATGTCTTGGGCGACATTATGTGTGCGTACATTACATTTAATCGATAAATAATCGAGGGATTTATTCGTCACGTTCGCGGTCGATGGCCGACGCGATATTCCGCGTAAGTGATACATTTATTATTATTGTTATTGTACGCGTTAAACTGAATTAATTTGGTCGCGCACAGCTGTGCGAAACGATACGGCAAGAACGGACGGACGAATAATACGACCGTTATACGCGTTCCACGCATGGGCGTATTTTAGGGGGGGGGGGGAAGTGATGATCGCCCCCCAACTTGAATCCGTATTCAAAGAATTGATTGTATATGAGATACACATTTCAATTTTTTTTTTAATAATTATAACGAAATCGTATTACGCGCGGCTGTGAATACTGAATTGAATTTTTTGTCGGGTCCATAATTAGTGAAAAATCAAATAAAACACTAGCGTAACTTTCAAAACACAGGCAGGCGTTAAAAAAGAACTACGCTAAAGTCGATTCTAAGTGGATCCGGAATTAGATTAAAAAAAAAAATCACTAATATTAAGGATTTACCTGATTTAAATATTACCGAACATTTTACTTCTAAATTTTCAGCCTGAATTAAAGAAACAATTTGAGTCGCACTCCCCCTAGAACAAGGGCGTATTTGAGTAGAGGCCATGGGGGGGGGGGCGGTGAGGCGAAACTAATTTTTCTTCAATACAAACTTAAAAATAATTTACAGTTCATTACCTACACCAGCGGTTCCCAAATTTTTACGAACACGGAACCCTTAGGAAATATTTTTTTGTTTCGTGAAACCCCAACGTCTCTAACTCCAACTTGACCTCAATTTTTAATTTATTTAAACTAAAACCTATACTCCAAAAAATGTTTTATAGATAGTTCATGATTATTATTTACAATAATTACCGGTCTCAATATTCATATACACCTTGCGGAACCCTTAGGTTCCGCGGAACACACTTTGGGAATCGCTGACCTACACCACATGTTCCTGTAATAATGTTAACATATTATAATGATAAACTAGTAATTTATATTCATAATTATTTATATATTACGTTTTTTAAATAAATCAATGTATTATATTCAAAAAAAATACGAGCCATAGGGTGGTAAATACCCCTTCGCCCCTCCATCCTCAAATACGCCCTTGCCATAGAAGTAAAACTAAATACGCCCCTGGTTCCGTGGGCTGCAGTTGCGGATAGGGGCGACGTGGCGAACACAATGTACCCGTGATGCCGATCCTTTTCGTTTGTTCCAATCCAAAATCATGATACTGCGATAAAAGCACCCGGGAGAAGATTTTTGTGAGAATGTCATAAGAAATATTCATAATGAATATGGCCTTTGCTTGAACGGTTTGAGCACGATTGCTGGGATAGTTAACAGAAACGGAAGAGATCGTCGGGTTGGATTATTGTCGCTTAACATTTGAAATTTACATAAGTGAGTTTTGAATGACGAAGGTAAAACAGATAATCATGTCGAAGAAGCTAGAATAGTATTGAACGCTGAAAAGGAAGTTCCAACATCCAAGTTTGTCTTTTCATGCGACTCAAAACGGGTAACAATCATCCCGAAAAATGAAAAAAATCAACAATATAGATTAACTAATTTTCAGAATAGTTCATCTAACCAATTACAGACTGTAATATTGTTTTTATGCAGAGTTTCTCGTAATAATCTTACTCGTTAATAATTGTTTTCTGTTTTGTTCAAAATCTCATTCATTTCAATATTGATTTTTTTATAATTTCGATATTTTATTTTTGTATATCTTTATAAAACAACTTGATATTATAGGATACAATAAGCACGACGATAAAATAATATTTTTATTCTTTTGACGACTTAATACGATTACGTCCGAATGTTCGTTTTCATATTATTGTGACATCAACACAGCCCGCAATACGTCTAATAAATAATATTGCATAACGTTGACTTCACAGATCTCCGGTCTCGTATCCGCTAGTACTCATAATCATTAAATCTAAAATACTGTTCAATCTTTTTTTCACGCGTTACCCCTTCAAATCCTAATTGGCGTTGCAGTGCCCTCTTCGCGAACGGACACAAACCGCTGGTATACGATCGCTTGATCGGCACTGTATACGCTTTCGTGTCTTAATAAAATTCGGTTTCATCAATTAGTTTTACTCTAATTTCAAATCCCACTCGTTTTTATTGTTTACGACTTCATTCTGATTGTCACCGTAGTTAGCGTATCTGATAGTCGTGGTTAAATCCTTCTATTTACACCTAACCACGAGCTTGATATAACTTCACGTTAACGTAAGTTTATGACTTCGTGGTGAAAAACTTGCGTTCCAACACATTTCCGTGTACTTATCATGTACGCAGTGCTCGACTTGGTAAAATTAAAGAAGGGGGACTCTATTTACTTTAAAAAAAAAAAAGAACGTCCCCTAAACTGGCTGACCGTTATGGTTATAGCATAATAATAGTAGGGGACGCTAACATTTCCGAAAATTAGTCGGGGTACTCCGTCCCCCTGCGTCCTCCCACAAGTTGAGCACTGCATGTACGGGGATAAGTGTACGAAAAACTTACTCGGGAACAATAATAATTCGCGTACACACGTTTTGTTAAGGATAACAAATTTCCCCGTCGTATGGAATTATGCGATGCTTATTACTCTCATTCGTGTCCAATGTTCTAGGAAGTATATAACGGGTTTAGCGTATTATTATACGATTCGTGATTATCTATAACATCTGTGGTTTAGCATTTAAATGGATCAGTACAACACGCCCATATGACATCAATACCGTATTATTACGTGCATGTTGGAACGTTCTGACAAGTCTTACGGACCGATGCTAAGATTTACAACAGCAAGACAGTCTTCCGACCAAGTCGACGGACCAGTGTTTTTATTTTATTATTATACACGTAATATTACTTAGCGTTATTAAATATAATATATTATTAATCGCTATTAACGTTAACGGCTTGTTCGTGTTGAAAATTACGCTCCGCGATTCCGATGTATACGTGTAACCATGGGTGCCTAAGTTCTCATGCACTAAACCGTTTATTAATATTAATATCGAAACACAGAGATTTATAATTATTTCGGTTTGTTTCGTGTCATCTGCAATACGTATAATTGACCAGGTCCAAAGCTAGGTAATTTGCTCGACTATTACTTCAATTCCTCTTTAATAATTATAATCATTTTTTTCTGTACGCAAGAAATGGTTCTTTTATACATCTATATATAAGTATTATATGCAATTCAGTACTGTAATTACAAATCAGGAGAAAAAAAAAAAGCGTAATCTATTCATGTCAATAACGTTTATATTTTGTACTGCAACATGTTCCCATTATAATGTATACATTAGCACTTTTATTTCGAAACATATTGGTACCATAATAATTATTATTATGAAAAGTCAAAATTTTTTAGAACACCAGATACTATATATAGTCGTTCCCGACAGCCGCCCTTATTTTACTTTCAGGGTTATTTTTTCATTAACCGAGTTAAAAATAATGTTTTTCCTTTATTGATTCATATTCTTCGTTTGAATGATTATTTCTTCCATCGTTATAGACACCGTTGGAATTGCATTCGAACGATTTATAAAATATCAGTGCATGTGCAATAATTAAAAATTAATTTACATTAATTCCTTAATTCAAATTTTATTCTATGCACTGCAGTAAACTGTTAAACGGATTCAATTTAAAATAACAAACGAAACAATACGGTTGCGGAGTATAATGTGAGCTTAGATCTTAGAAATTAACAATAATAAATCACGAAGTCTTGTGTTTTGGAATCCGAACGAAACAAACGAAGAATTTATTTGGTGTACAATGATTTGTTTTCGTTTCGAGAAACCTCTTTTTATGGGGGCAGTAAAGTAATGCTTTGAGAGTCTTTGAAAGTGCCGTAACGTGCACGCATTCAAATGGAAATCGGACGTAGATGCGCTGATTCAATTATAGTTCATGCTGCTCGTTACCAAAACAATTGGTTCCGATCGAAATCGTTTTTAGAATACAACGACGATCCATTTGAAATTTAAAAATATTATACAACATATACCTAACGAACCGATACGCGATGATAAAATTCAATTACGTCATGTGTGCACGTTAAAAACGAGGTCCGACGTCGTTCTTTTAGCTCTTGGTGAGCACAGCTCGCGATTATAAATTTCGTGTCCACGTACGAACATGGGTTTTCGCGTTCGTTGTTTTCGATTCAATTTTAACCTTTACGCCAGGGGTCGGTAACCTTTTGAACCACGTGGGCCATATTTTTTTTTCAAACGTTTATCGAGGACCACATTGAAAAAACATTTTTTACATATGATATATACTATTAATTGTATTGCTATTATATTTGATTATTTTACATAGAAATATGAGTGTAAAAAATAGGAATGTTACTGGAAAAAATTGCTTCTAAGAAAAAATTTAATTTTTTGACAAATTAAACATAATGGCTTACCTTTGTTTTCGACGAAAAAGTATAAATCAACCCGAGAATTATTAAAAAAAAACGATGTTCATTACAAATTTTTCTTTTTTCAGTCGCCATAATGTTTGGATTTACTTGTAAAATGAAACTATTACAAACGCGAACAGTCACACGTACGGGCGTAATCACGGTGTAATACTAATTGTTACAAACGCAAAGTAACTATGACCATAGATTAAATAGATACATATGTATTAAATACATGGATTAAATATATATAAGTATACTTAATTTATCCTATGACTGAGTAGTGTAGCCATCATTATCTTCGACTCCGATTAGATAATAATAACAATTTTATAGATTAAACTGACTATACAACTAATACGGAATAAACATCTACTGTTAACGATTACATTAGATTTTATTAATAAAGAAAAAAATAATTGAATAATATTGAAAATTACATATTTTATTTTGGGGCGAGTTTCAAACGCATTTCAAACGTTTTGGTGCAGATTACCCATTTCGAATATATTTTGGGTCAATTTTAGTGCAAATTGATCACAGCCGATTGTGCCGACGGTGAGGATACTTTCGGAGAGGAGGTTCGTAAATCGCTGCACCGTCTGACGGGTTTGCGAAAAAACATAAAATACGTTTTATTTGTTTAAAACAATAATTCTTGCGTTTTAAACAGTTTTTAATTGTTGTTTTATTCGTTAGTTTTTTCTTAAATATTTTCCCTAAATGAGATGATTACACTCAGATTTCTAGCCAGAGTACAGTACAGGTGAAAGGTATTGTTTTCATTACCATCTAATATTCAATCACTGTACGACGGATTAGATTTCAAACAGTTTTGTATAAAAAGTACTAATCCAGGCATTTCGAAATCATATACGATTCATTTAGCTCTATGCATATTACTGCTGGTACAGTTTGGTCCTGCATAAAGTAATTCTAAACAGGATCTTTCCTTCTGCCCGTTGAAGCCGTTGCGATACGACAGTCGACCAACAACTAAATCTGTATATTGAACGGTTGATGAGAAAACGGAAAATTTAAAAATCTTCGTATCTCCCATAGACCTCGTGCTCAGTACCTCCAACAGTTCTCTGAAAATGTGACCAACTTAGTTAGTTCATTACATAATTTTGTAATCATTGTGTTTTAAAACTCTATATGTATATAAAAAAAAAAAAAAAAAACACGTGTTAAACGTTTGCAACAAAATGTTATATTTGAGCCGTTTAAGACGCACGTTCGAAAACGAATCGTTTCGAACGCTTTGCAACCCCCGGCCGTCAACTCGTTCGTATGTGATTACCGCTCGATTGTTACGGAACACGTGCGTCACCGTCGCGGTTCACCCATTAAATCGGTCGGTACGTCCTTTTGGAGACGGGTATCTAATCAAGGAATTAAGATGGCACCGCCCCGATAACGCGCGTACGGCAACGTGTGCCGGGACGAGGAATGCGCACCGGAATGCTCGTGTCGCCGACGAACGAACGGCAACGGACTGCGACAACCTCTCGCGCGCGTACTGTACTGTACTGTTTTTTTTTTTTTTTTTTTTTTTTCAAACGCGCGTTTCGTCTTCATTGTTTCGTTTTTCCACCAGTTTTTTCGGTTCGATTATTTTCTCCGCGTGAACATGTTACGCGTGCACGAGGGGAACTGCGAGCTCACTTACGCGTGTTGCGATTATTATTATTATATTAATCCGTCAGTTGGGAATTTTACCCGGGCGTGGGGTAAAACGCCAAGCAAGCTTGTTCGCTAGGACGAGCCGACAGAGAGGAGTCAGCCGTTCGAACACCAGTCTTTATTGACTTTTTTTTATGGACGTTTTAATTCCTTAAGTTGGATGACCAGGGCTCGGAAGCTCTAGCAAATGCATATTTTTCTTAGTTCGTCCTAGAACATCTAAAGTAAGATACAAATATGTTTCAAACTACTCCGGATATCACGGACAAAATTTAATTTTGCTGTTTTTCGCATATTCATGGGTTTTATTGCTATTTTGCTAATTTAGGGTGGTTTATAGTGCTATTTTTGAGTATATTTTCATATAGTTCAGGAATCAATCACGCTTCGTTGATAATAATGGTTCTATTTTTCAAAATATTTGAATAATTGGAAATAAATAAACCTCATAAAAATTTATTTTTTGTTTTCATCGACAATTCGATGCATTAATAGTTAGCGGCGTCATTGTTATTCTCTTATTGTATCATTTCATTAGATTATCAAACATTTTAATAATCCAGGGTATAATATCCAACATTTATTTTAATTATAAGTACACTTCTACAAGTATATGCGATTAGTTTAACATTTTTGTCGACGGTTTATAACTCGACAGTCCAGACGTCTGTGAGCCCAAAAATTTGTAAGATTACATTTAATTTTATTTCCTAGTAAATTTGAAATTTTTTCCAGTTAAATGCATATTTTTTTATTTTTCGTGCTGTCCATAGCGCATATTTTAGAGTTTTTATGTGCACGAATAAGAGCTGAAAAGTAAAATGTTTAGTGCTAAAACTTCCGAGCCCTGTTGATAACATATTTCGTTCAAACATCTAATAGTCAACGATCCTTGTGTGTTACTAATTTCGTCTCTCACGCGAACCTTTCAATTCGTCCGTTGCGACCTCCGAAAGTGCGAACTCACAACGTTACGAGAGTCAACGGACCGAACCGTAGCCTACCGGATCATAACCTCGCAGCGGTTCGAACCTCGTGTCCGTTGGGTGGCATCGGTGTTCCACGGCGCGCGCTGATCGTACGCGTGCGTTGATCTCGACGACGACGACGACGATCTACGACATTCTTCTCGGTGACGATTCGTTCGATCGCTCGCGCCCGAAACATCCTTATGTATTTGTAAGGAGTAGGGGGGACGGGAAACGTTAAGTACATTTATACCTTCGTTAATATTCAAATCCGTGCGTTGAACACCTAATCGAAAGAATCCAATGTAAAACACCGTCGCCTTGTTATATACAACCGACGGTTAACAACGTGTTCTCCATTATACGTCTCTTTATTCGTCCGTTCCTCTATCCTCTTGTCGTCGTTTAACATCTGTTCCGACGAGATTACACGCACAAATACACTGAAATAATATTTCACTGCCATACCGATGCACGTAAGCACGTACGTGCAGAGTAATATGTGTACACTTATTCATTTGCATTGTACCGCGCGTGCACCGTGCGCGTACGAAAAACGATCGATTTAATCGTTCCGATTCGCCTACGTGTTTTCTCGCGAAACCCGAGTCGGGCGAAATGAGTTTTTTTTTCGTTCCGAACGAATTTATATCGCGCCCGAGAAAATTATAACGACACACACGTCTCACACGATGAAAACAAATTATTTTTTCCGATCGCGAGTGTACGCGTATTATTATTATTATTATTATTATTATTATTATACATGTAATAATTAGTTAATATAATAGATATTACGGGTTTTAGTGGTAAACGTTTGTGTAATTATATCATCGAACAATAATTATTATTATTACCAAATGTAATTTCTATGAAGTACGATACAATTACTGTCGTGCACGGTCAAACATTTTTAATAATACCAACCGCCGTGATGGCGGTACACTCGTCCTCTCGCATTACGCTTTATCTATGGTTATTTTTTAATAACAGCCTCGTCGTCCACAACGGATACTTAAACTCGGTATGATATATTATACGTACAACGTGAAATGACCATTTTAGATAACAACCGTTTATATGGTTATTATTTGAATAATAAAAATGTATATTTGTTTGGAGTCGTAAACGTGTGTTTTAACCTTGTTCCGATTGTCGTTTTCTCGACCCTACTCCTGCGCGTATCAAGTGTTCACGTGATGTTTAAAAAACGACCACATGACTTGTTTTATAATCGTTTGATACGGACATGGCACGTATGCGTTTGTGTGTGGAAAATTAAAATCAAAATAATAAATAATGAACTTGGGCAAACTTTATTGTACCCGAAAAAAAAAAAAAAGGTATCGATTTGACGTGTTTCGAAAAATTATATTTATACGGGTATTAGATGAAATTACATGAGACACATTTGTGCGCGTACAAATTAAACAATATCTCAGTGTAGTACAAATCATATTTAAACACATGGAATTGACAGTAAGATTGTACGATTAAAACGTTTTCTACAAGAATAATTGAAAATATAATTCGTACACTTGTCATTGTAACAATTCATAAAAAATTCGAGATAAGTATGCCTGCGTAAAAAAAACATATCATCATAAAAACATTTTTGAGATAATACTATGTAATAGTAATGTTAATTGTTGTAGGAGCTATATGTATTTAATTTTAATTTTACTGAAAAATCATATTATATTGTCTCCTTCGCAGGAGAACTTTTTCCCCGTCGATTGCATTTTTGTATTATAAAATGATTGATTTGAGCGATTAACTTGTATTTAAAGTTTATGAAAAAAATGTTGATTAAAAATCTAATCCCGCAGTTCATAACTGATTTCCTATTTACTTACCTCGTGTGATATTTTTATATGAGAAACATAATTATTTTCTACAACTACTGGTTCAGTACTTTTATTTAAAAAAAATATACATAAATACAATAGTATTTGTTGATTTCCTTGTGTTATCCGTATTGAAAACGAGAAAAAGAAATATTCTTCAGAGTGGACAGCACGAGAGCGTGTGGTAATGGTGTACATTAAATTTGTAACAATTATTCTGTAGGTATATTGAATTTTATGTTTGTTTTTCTCCCACTGTTTGTTATAAACTGTGTATCTTCCAGTAAAATATTTTCCCAGGTCCTAACGTCGTGTGGGCAGTGTAGTGTAATAATAAAAACACGGCAAGGCAATAAGTATTGTTATTTTTAGTCTATTGCTTTTTGCTATAAATATTCTTCAGCAAGCAAATACAACAAAACGGTAAATTTTTTAAACAAGTCCTATTTCACTGCACATCTTATTATTATTATTATTATTATTATTACATTTCAGGACTATAGCGTTTGAATTTACTTGAAATACTATATAATGAAAATCAGGAACAATTGCACTTTACCGGTCACCTCAAGATTTTTGATTGTTTTTCGGTGAGAATTGGGGGTAGGACTCGTTTCCACCAAAATGAATTTTGACCGATACCCATTTCCACCAAATCATATTTCGACTGATACCCATTTCCACCGAAACAATTTCTATTACAAAAAAAAATCACTCGTTAAACGTATTTAGCACAGTATTATGTGTTTTAGGTTTTGATACGGTCTTCATTGAACTCTGTAATCAATTTTATTTTGTTGACTTGTTTTAAAACTATTTAATAACTCCCCACCACTACCGAAAAGTCGAAGCATTATCATATTTATATAGCATAATGTAATATATCTGTATATTTAAAAATCATAAACTGAACACGGTATTAAAAAAAAAAGAAAAAAAAAGAGTATTCTCGTATACTTGTATATACTTATGAGTCGATTAAACGAGATAAATCACAGATAAACTATTATCTGTTATATCGAGTATTTTAGTCTGTAGATAGTGTATTTTTCATATTCGTAAAAAAACGCATGTACTTGATGTAGAAATCAATTCGGTGGTATCGGATGCCAAAATATGATTTGGTGGAACCGGGTGCCGGTGGAAAAGGGAAAGGTACACTTTTGGCGGAAACGTATCACGTTCAGAATAGTGACGGGGGGGGGAGAGGTTGAATTCTCAATAGGTAGACATACACGAGCGGATTTTATAACGGATTTGGTCTGACGGACTAAATCCTTAGGTCCTTGAAAGATTTGGTCCGTCGGACTAGGTCCTTTAACGTGTCCACTAACGTGAAAATAAAAGTCCGCTTTTTTCGCGGAGCGAATCCACCAGCGGACCATGTCCGCTGGTTAGTGGAGGAAATCCGTTGATTTTTATGCTGAGGACCTAGTCCTTTGGTCTTTCAAGACGTTCTGAAAGATCCGCGGATTTATGCGACGGACTACAACAGTTATCAATAAAACAAAAATTTCTTATCAAGGTCCGTGGTCCGCCGGACCTGGTCTTTTAGTCTGTGGCAAAGCGAGAGACTTGAACCGTTGGACTAAATCCGTTGGATTTTAAATCTGCCGGATTGAATCCTTAGAACACCACACACGATAGGACTTTTTAGAGGATTTAATCCGTCAGAGACCAAATCCGTTATAAAATCCGCTCGTGTATGTCTACCTATTCGTGCGCGTCGCGTGCGAAAACCGGACGGAATCGGACGTTCGCATCGATATTTCACCGTGCGCCTACTGTGCGTTACGATTCGCGCAGTGCTGCGCGACCGGAGCGTCTACCGTAACCCGTACCGCACTGTAACCGAAGACCACAGGCGCAGGCGAATGTACACGGGACATTCTTTTTTTCGGACACACAAAAAAGTCGGACCGACTTCACACCGTTATTTACTCCTTAGATCGGACAGCGTTTGTGGACGTATTGCGTTTTGAAGGACCGATAGATAATTTTCTAGCCGAAACGGTTCTGTGTAAAGCTTCAACTTAGTAGGCGTACAAGATCACAACGGGTGGATTTTATTAATAAAAATATTTGTACAGTAAACTACTACAGGTGGATAAAACGTATAATACGAATATGTGATTATTGATTTTATAAATATGATTTACAATAAAATGTATAAGTATACATATAAATATAATAATATACCTATATAAGTAATCTATTCATGTCACTGTAGGCCAGCGTTTCCCAAACTGTGGTCCGGGACCCCTAAGGGTCATCGAAGGGGGTCCACGAACGTGAATTAAAAACACACAAAGTACTTATCCATAAAAACTAAAACACTGATATAATATTCGTATTATATGGGAAATACATTGTTGAAAAGCAGTTAAGAGGCGGACTGGTCGCGTTGGTTTATCCTTATTTATCATAAAAATATCTGCATTTAGTTCAGAATGTAAAGCAATCGATTTAGTATTATTTAATATGATTGTTTTTAATTTTTATTTGTATTGAGGGGTCCGGCAGAAAAAAGTTTAGGAAACGCTGCTCTAGGCTTACTATTTTTCCCAATATTTAGATAAACAATTCCAAATAAAACGGACCAGACTTTTACATTTTGTTGTATAAAATTAAATACAAGATAATAATACAATAGTTATGGATCAAATTAAATCAAATTAAAAAAAAAAAAAAATTGACAGCTATCTGCTATGGGCCCTTTGACCCTATGGGCTCCACTGCTGTGCACCGCCAGCACTTATGATTTTTACGGCACTGGATCCGCGTCTACATCCTAACCTGCGCTGCTGGCAGCTGCGTCAAACGTTTCGCCCACTGAACAGAACGAATTATTTTAACGGCACTCATTATCTCTTATTTGTAATATTTTTAATTGTACCGTATATTTTTATTATCTTTTTCGAGTACTTGAATTTCGAACCCGACATCGAAAAACAGAACTCTAATATTTTAATATTTATTTTTGTTCTAATATAATATTATGATTTTAATACATTAATACATGGGAATCATCTCGATTTCCTATTATAAAGCAAAACATTCGTCCGAAAAATGGCGTTCATAAGAATTGAATTATATTACTTAATTGTATTGAAAACTGTAATCATTAGGTATTTGAATATTTATAAGAGTCGAGTGAAATGGTAAGGGCCGAGGAATACTACCGAAACGTTTAAATACACTTCTTTGCATATACCAATACATCATACATTATTATACAACAGTACATAAATAAATAAATGTTCAATAGCAGACATAACTTATTTGCTTTTTGGTCTGCAGTTGATTATTAAATATTGCGATTTTCAGGAAAATAGAGTGTTTTAAATTTTAGGACAATAAATATATCAATTGTTTCATAATAGATGCGAAAAATTCAAATTATTGTCATAAAATAGAAATGAATAACTCAAGTAATGACTCCAAAATTAAATTCTGCTTAAAAATGAATTTTAATATAATGTTACAAAAACATATAATAAATAAAAATATGAGTGTGATAAAAATTTAATCCATGTGCATATTATTTTGAGTTTATTGTAATATTGTATATTATGAAGAATTAAGTATCAATGATATGAAAAGTAAGCACTATTAAATGCATTATAGATTAAAAAAAAATTGTAAATAATTGTGAGACTTTATATTGTATGCAGTAAATGAGTGAAAAATTAATGAACATTATTAAGTCAAAAATATTATTTAAATAATTAAATTTTAGTATTCACGAGCACGGAGTTGCTTATGACTTTATTAGACTAAGAGTTTGATAAATGAGTTATTTATAATTAATATATCTATAAAAAAAAAAGAATTATTAGTGTTTTCGTACACATCATCATTATTTCTTAATTGACCACAGTAAAATAATTATTTATCAGTAACCGTGTGTGTTATAAACATGTTGTTTGATAGAAATTGGACACTTTACCATGTATTGTTGTACAGAACTAATTGTGCAACATTACAATTTATTACGAATTACTTCGATTCAGTTTATTCGATATAGTTTAATAATAATTAAAAGATTTCATACTTTAAAAATATTAAATTGTTGGTGTCTAACAATGAATGAAGCATAATATTTGATATAAGCTTTTATTGTTAACACGAATTACAATGTGTAAAATTATAATTTTAGATTGTTTTTATCATTTATGTCAATAAGTACACAATGAGGTTACTCGGATTGTTTTTCTTAAGAATGAAATGCGTCACTAAATATCGAGAGATACCAAAAAAAATAATAACTTTAATAATAGTAATGATATGGCTTCTATATTTTTAGAAATAATGATTCTTTAAAATTGTTTACAATTTCAAATGTTGATACGTGCAAATGAAAGTAAAATAACAAAGATTGAATTAAAAGTTTTAACAATGAGACTTTTAAACCGTACTAAATTTCTTTTCGCTTTTGGTTTTTATTGTTATTCTAATTAGTGACTATTTTATAAAAGTGATCAGAGTGTAAAAGTTAGAGACGCAAAAAGTAAATAGAAGACATTTAGCCTTGATCGAAAAATTTTAAATTAAATTAAATAAAAATATTCAAAACAATTACAATGATAAAAATTATTAAGTACCAAGTATACAGCGTATCCGACCATAATATAGTAAAAGGAAAAAAGTAACTTATTCGTATCATACAATTTAAAAAAACAATGAGAATCTCGTTTAATAGTTTTTGTGATAATGTTAACATTTGTTAAATGAATAGTTATGAATGAACTATAGTTTGGTGATTTACATTAAAATACTATGTACTGGTACATATTTATAAAAATGAAACTGAGTTTTACAATAAATTATATTTTTGTTTGCTCATTTATTGTGACGAGTTCAAATAAATTGAATTTTGTTTTTAAATTAATATTGATTCTGTTTCCGAAGTGAAAAAGTTCAATTTTTCGTAATATGTTTTTCCGATTATTTTTCCGTTTGAAATAAACGATTGATTATCTTTCACCAAAGACAAACCATTACATGAGTGCGGAAGTTTCAATTTCGTCATTTGCCATGAACGGCAACGAGGGTGAAATCGTAATAACCGTCGACTGAAAATATTATTTTACTATATACTATTACATTACGGAGTGCATTGTGTTATATGATATATAACAATAAAGTGAAATCACTTTATAAATCATAAAATGCCGTTACGGACATCGAACATAATGAATACCTATAATATTATGCACATCATTATGTTATGTACGTTAATATTATATTATTGACATTTTCTTTGGCTGTACAAATTATAAAATAGACGGAATTACGGCTTGGATCAACTAGAATATGACCTAGTCTAATTCGAAACTGTTTTTTTTTTCTGTTCATTAAAATATTATTTTACAATCAAAGGTGGATCTGTTTACGATCGGAACACTTTAAAAAATAAATTATATAGCATAGTTGACAATAAACTTATGTAGAGTGTCTTGAGAGGGACATAGATCTCTAACCCAAAAAAAAAAAAAATAATATGACAATATTGTACTAAATCTGTCGACATTTATTTTTATACTCTATTATTTAATTCTTTTGATATACTTTATTTTCAATATTATTTTTTTCAATCGGGGGTAGCACTTGCTCCCAATGTCTCCCCCCCTCCCCTTAAATCCACTAAATTTTACAGTAACACGATTTTCGTACAATAAACAAATCTGTTATTTCTATAGATTATTAAAGTTCTACGAACATTTATAGTTTATCGTTTTATTTAAAATATGAATCATCAAGGTGAGAAATTCCGTTAATCATTCCAACAAACATGTTGTGGATTAAAGAAACAGGAGTTTCCGTCGATGGAAAATCAATGGAATACATTATGCTTAATTGTTTGACTATTAATATTGAACAGATAAAAGCAAGGGTGAATACTTTTTGTTCAGTGTGGATATTACGAAACCGTAATACGACGTGGTGTTTCGTTCTAATAATACGTCGCGTATACGCGTAGTCTAATTTTTTCGAGAAAGTGCGGTTGATATTTCGGTTATCAACTCGTGTAGCGCACACTCAACGTCCAAGCTTTTCCCTGTGTCTGCTTGAACGATGATTTCATTTACAATCAATGAAACCACTATTTCGAAAGGAGCCTCTAGCCTGGACTGCCAGACCGAAAGTTTATCTGCTCACTTCTTCTCGGGTTTAAACATTTTTCTTTTATTGTCTTCGCGTATGTGCACCATCGACATCTTACGACTGCCGCCCATTATTTTAAACGCAACAATTTTTAATTTCATAACTATAATTATTATTGCTGTTATTGCCTCAGCGCGTTTTCACGTAATCAGCATTTAACACTATTTCTATGTTGTATACCGTACACACCAGTGGCGTATATAGGGGGGGGGGGGGGGGGGGGGTTCACCCCCCCCCCCAAAATTTATGGTTAGTACGACCCACGTGTGCATTTCTTTAATCTATGTATTAATTAAAACCAAACTGTCTAGTATGGGAAAAAAATGCTCTCTTCTAATTTTTAAGCAAATTATACGCCCAATTCTTACCTACGCTTGCCTGGTATGGGGTAATTGTGCATCCTCGCACATCGAAAAAATGCGAATTGTCCAAAACAAAGTCCTCAGAATAATTGCAAATGTTCCGTGGTTTGTCAGAAATCCAAATCTGCTATTGATACTTTGAATAAACTATCCGTTGATTTTTTTCCCAAATATATGATGCTTAATGTCAATATTAGTAACTTTACCAGTCTCAACAGCGTCATCAGAAAGATCGTTTTCGATATTGAAAAGATTGAAGTCGTGCTTGAGAAACAGTACAAGCGAAAATCGACTAACAGGATTATCTCATGTCAATTCATCGAAGTATTTCAATAAACAATGAAGAAGTGATAAATAATTTTGCAAATCTACCTCGAAAATTAGACTTTGTCCTGTAATTAAATTTATGTATTCTAATTTTCATAGTAATTAAAAATAAGTTAATTTATAACCTTCATTTAGTATATAATTTTTCATAACCCCCCCCCCCCCGAAATTAATTCCTATATACGCCACTGGTACACACTACGTGGTATATATGTATTTGGTATGCGTGTATGATAACATATAACGGATGCCTCCCCCTGAAAATGTTCGACATTATCAACAAGTATCGAGAAAAATAATAATAAAATAACAGTATATTCAAACGGTTGCGGCCACGTAAGCCCGTAGTGCGAAATAGTGCAATATGATACATAAGTAACGGCACTCGGGAGACTCGTAACCTGTCTACAGATCCGATGAACGAAAAAATGGTTGCGTTTTGAAGATATTTTCGGAATTGCAATTTTTTTTTTTTTTTTTTTTCACGGATAAAACGAACACACTATCACTCCTCCGGGATTTCCGTACATAGACTTATATGATCCTGTCTGAGTCTTCAACGCGGTCGTATGGTGTACAATATTATCGAGGACACTGATGCGGAGTGTCGGCGAGAAATCTAATTTCACGGCCGTACAACGATTACGTACGAAATGTCGTCGAATGCATTCGAAAATTACAAAATCACCCGTCGGATTTCATGGGGGAATTGATTTCGCGAAAGCGCTAGGAATCGGCCAACGCAATAACAATAATGCACGCGTTCGAAAAGCCTTATCAGAGATAAAAATGTAAAACGGCGTGCACACGAATCCGGCACAGTCTCGAGCACGTACGCGTTACAATATTGCGTTACAACAGGAACGTATTGTGTACGCGGAAACTGTGATCCGGTACCAAATCTAAAACGGTTTTATTGCACATCGCGTGGTTCGAGTTTCGTTTGACGTTTATAATACGGACGGTAATGATCGGTTTTATTGCAGACATGTTCGTTTGAAGTAATTTGGTCGATCCGTACAATTTAGCGAACCGTAAACCGCGCGGTATGTTTATAATGGTAATCAAAATAATAATAATAATAATAATAGCAATAAATAAATATAGCGCTCTCGATGAGGCGAGACAATAACGCATTGGAACACTGAAGTTAGTGCGCGCGTGTACGTACAATATGTATATTTACTGTACGCGCGCGCGATGATGTGTTGCAGATGCTTTATTACGGTATTGCACACGTTTCGCGAACGGATTGAAACAATTGATAGGGGAAAAAAATTCGAAATATTTTTCAGATCGATGAGATTGACGAGACGCGAACAATGAGCGCATTATATTCGTGCTGAAACGTTGGTGTTCGTGTAAGCATGTGTTTCTTTTCCACTTTTTTTTTCTTCTTCTTTTTCTAACCGTTATCGTTTTCTATTTCTTATTCGCCGCCACGACTTGTGGGGACATTTTTGATAAACGGTCGTCGCTGTAAAGTAATACGGTCAAAAAAATAACAATCCGAAGGTTGTTAATTCTTTTTTACAAAGTGCTGGAGCAAGCAGTCGAAGGCGACAAAATGTAATAATATGAATATGATGCGGCAACAAAAAACACAAACGCATACACACACACACACACACACACGTGTGTGTGTAATATATCCCGAGAAGTAAAACGGGTTTTCGACAATAAAGAATATACGTTGTAGACTAAAATAAAAATGAAAAAACAGATCACATTAATAAGTCATTGGTGGAATATATTCTTTTGTACATTCTTCCCGTCGTGTTTCTCTTTCACATACCACATCATCGATCGGCACACGAAGTGCACAATTATCTGTAATTAATTCATAACAAGAACTAACACCATTTCTTTTGTATACATACAACATATTACAACTAGTTTCGTCCGAAAATATTTTGCAGACATAATAAATGACCGGTAATTTATTGTTGAAACAAAACGAACGGCCCAACAGTAAAACCATTATGGGTATACTGTAATAATATCCTGTAAAGTCAAAATATGATACTTCGCGCTGTCCACAATTAATTAATCAAAGACCGAATAATGATTTTTGTTTAAATTTCAAGCAAACGTTAACAGCGTTTTATCTTTTAAGTTATCTTTATGTACTGCCATAAAACCAAAAATATTTATACTCGACTACAATATAAGTAATAAAAACGAACACATTTTACCGTCTTAATACCTTATAAATTGTTTAATTATTTTAAAATTGAATTCGTCATATTTAATAGCTGGATTTCACACAAACACACACACACATGCGCGAATAAATTAAAAATATATTTACTACAACTTCAATTGGCATTAATATTAATGGGCTCGATTTTTTCCGTTAACACATACGTTTGCAATTTGCATACGTCGACAAACTCTAATTTTCCGAACAAATAATCGTATAACCGGTTTCAAACGCAGTATGCATGTTTCATTTTTTCTAAATAAAGTTATTGAAATTCGGTAACCAATTAGATTACAATATGTGTTCAAAAATACATAAATAATATTTTTGCATTTTCTTGAAAAATATTTTAAATGTGGCAAAATTTATTTCAAACATTTAAAATTTGAACATATATATTTCATGTTTAATCTCCTCGAAATGCAATACCAACTACTTTAATGTGATAAATATTTTTGTGAAATGTTTTCTAACCGTTAAAATGTAAAATAAAATAGTTAATTAGAAATATTAAATTTCAGTTCATACAAATGAACTAGAATACAATCTATTCGTTAAATTGTATACTATTTATAATAAATATACAGACAATATTATTAATTTTCTTAATATGTGAAACGATGGTTCTATTAATGTTATGTAGTTAGTTTAAGACTGCAGAAAATTTATCATATGGTAAACATACATTTTGATTTCGTAAGTCACTGATCATTTCAAAAAAGCATAGCTTTGATATAAGTTATATTTTTATACCGATAATCGATGTTATTAATCTATAAACGACGGAAAACATCCGACACTAGTGTTTAGCAACTATTTGTTTGCTGCTACATTTACAATATAGATAACAGTATTAGTCACCATTTGGAAGTAAACATAACTGTATCGGTATTAGAATACATGAATCAAATAAATGTGTTAAACATTCGAATGGCGAGAACGACATTAGACATTTATATACGTTTGAAAATCTTATAAGCTGTACTATTCTAACAATACTCGTATGTTATAATACCTAGGCCGGTATAAAGTACATGAAAATACGACCATTTGTCCTAAGATAGTATTCGTAAATTATTCAATTTTGAGGATAATAAAACGGATAAAATCAGATACTTTATAGCATTCGTGGTTTAATGTAGATAAGGTTTTTTTTTTTACAATGGTACATAATAAATATGTTTGGAAAGATATCGAACCGCGGGACGATATTAGGACGGTTAAAATAATTCTGGAATCCGACGGGCGATCCTGATAATAATAAAAAAAAAAGTGTCATAAACGTCGAGTTGACGCGTGTAACGTGTCGGCCGATAAACATAATTAATTTTGACCGTTCTATTAGACGAAACGGTTCGACTGTTAATATTTACATTATATGGTAATACATTTATATGGTATGTAGTATAGCGTGCGAGAATTGCATCGTAAAAAAAAAAAAAAAACAAAAGGAAATACAATCGTCGGACTCATCATGACCGAAAAAATACACACACGCGCGTGGACCGGAGCACTTAACGTGTTCGTACGCTCGTGTACGTATATACATGTCTACGGTAAATGATCAAAAATAATTGATTCGATCACGAGTACAATCGCTATGGATGTTCGGTGTAGTCTGTACAAGTGTACTGCACGTAAACGGGTTGTAACGTTACGCAATTGTAATGCTGTCACCGGAGATAATTTCGCGAGAAGATGCCCGGACGCAAGGACAGGAGCCGACACGAGGTGCGCAGCAGTGATCGCGCGTCAAATCGACTGCGAGCGCGCGGGTTTTTTCGCGGCGGCTAGGACGAGTATTCCTTTTAAGGACGGGTCGATCCTGTACAGTTCCACACGCGCGCAAAAACACGCGTACACACGCACGCGCACCGCTATGAAAATCCTTCCTACGTTAACAATTCATGTATAATTTCTACGTGGTTTTTTTTTTCCCCTCTCGTCGTTAGCGCTACGGTTTTGCTGATGCGCCGCTGCTGATTCCGAAGGCAAATCCGCCTTATTGCGATGCACGCGGCGATCGACAGCTGGCACGGGCGTACACGCGCAGCAGCAGCAGCGTCTCACGTACGCCGAAGGATTCGATGCTCCTGCGATAATCGCGACTCGGACACCGCCCGCCCCGTCCGCTTGCCCGTACACATTAAACAAATAACCGGCGACGACCGTCCTGATGCACTCGCTGCAGTCGCCTCTGATCGATGGATGCCACACCGACGACGGACGCGTAAACTGCAGCGCTCGATCAAAGCGCGCCCGCGGAATACCGAATAGCGGCCCTACCCCGTCACCACGGAGTGCCTCCTGGGGGAGGGAGGTGTCACGTTTTATTCTTTTCGAACATTGCCACGTATTCCCTCGACCGTCCCGTCAACTATTCTACACGTGTAAACGGGCGCTCCCAGAAATTTTTCTAGGGGAGGGGGAATTAATTTAAAAAATTAATGTGAATTTCTTTTATACATTATTATTATTCGTCAAATATAAGATATACGATAAGATAAAATAATCCAATTGTTATTAAAGATGGTTTTCTTCTAAATATGTTGTATTAAAGTAATCCATGTTTACTAAACTGGCGCGTTACATATAATGCTTTGGAAAACATTTTTAAAATTCTAGGGGGGTGGGCAAGTGCCCCGTTTCGCCCCGTCCTGGGGACGCTCATGTACGCGCGTAATACAATAATTGCAGTGCGACAAGACGCGAGATCGTAACGTTACCCAATGTCGCATTCGTCGAGAACGTCGAAAACCGATCCTGACGACACGTGACGTAGCGGAATCGCGTACTCCAGCGGTTCCCGACCCATGGACCGCGAGCAGGGTGGTACAGGGCCGTGAACCATATTATATTAACATTGCTTACATTTATTTTCAAAATATTAAATATCAGCGAGTGAAGAAGATTCGTTGATTAAAGTTTCACGTGATCAGACTCTAAAATCGTTTAGTAAAACTACACCATTTTATTACCATTTTAGTTAAATATTCGTCACGGTTTTTCAGCGGTTTCTGAAAATGCACTTGGAAACTTGATTGGCTATATAATTCGACCATCTGCGTGTCCACGTAAACGAGCTTTTTCTACTTTAGTTTTTTTTAAAAAATTAATGTAGGTATATGGTAAACTGAATTTCGAAAGTGATTTAAGGCTAAATCTTTTCAGTTTTAATCCAGATATCGATTCTCTCGTGGGGAACAATCAAAAATCACATTGAACTGTTCAACTCTTGAATAATCTGGTTCAATGAATTTTTTTTTGACAATTGTTTTTCAATAAGTAAATTGTAATAACCGACGTATATATATGTATGACTATTGGTGGGCCTCAAAGATTTTTTTATGAAATCGTTGGTCCGCACTAGTAAAAGGGTTGGTGGGAACCGCTGGCGTACTCGCAAACGCGTCCCTCGGTTGTCGCCGCGAAAAACGTTGTTCTACTCGATCGCAATAATAACGATAATAACGCGTTCGACGGCCGACGATTATTCCTACGATCGACGTATTTTACACCGATTCGTGACGAGTTCATAACCGCATTTCAGCCGCGTAAAGCGATACACCGCGGAGTTCACTCGATATCCGATGGCGCGATCGGACGTTTGTATATTGTAAAATTATCGCCGTACATCGGTTTTTACGAAACGAAAAAAAAAAAAAACATTTGATATCTCTATACGGTACGACGAGACGCGCATCGCTGGTCGTTTATTAAAACGTGTATGTATTTCTTATGCAGTCCTTTTAAATATATATATGTACCTAGGTGGCAGGTAAATACCATGATATTAGGTAAAAACAATAAAATAATGGTAATTTCGGTTACGAGATAAATTATCGTGCTGCAGGATCTATTCCGACGACGAAATACAATCCTAAATCGGTCGAGTGGAACCTAATCCGGTTTTTAACTATGTCGTGATAACCAATTCTGACAACTCATCGGCTATCACTTTAGGGGGTCTTTATTTTAACCTTTTTTTTTTTTTTTCACAGACGTCTTAATGATATTAGGTACTTACCGATGTATTCCATCGTGCATTATGTTTTTTCTTTTTTTTTTCTTACTGATGACCCGAAATTATTTATCTTACGAACAAATCAATAACACCACATCAAACTACAACAGATATTATATAATAGCTTTCTTTGTAGTATTTATTTTGTAATCAATAATAAAACGAATACCAAGTATTTTTATACGTTACACCGTTGTTTTGTTTTTTTTAATTCCTCGAAAACCAAATCTTTAATTATAACGATTGCAATTTTAGATTATATCAAATATTTTCATTTGTTTTTCGACGTCTATATAATATATAACTGAGTTCGTGGTCCTCGATAGCGAAAAGCGTATTGGGTCTCAAGTGTATTTTAAAAACTATCAAAGTATTAGGTATCGACTTTAAATTGCTTACAGAGGAAACTAAAGGAAATGAGGGGGCTTGATTTCGATAAAACTTCCAATACTCAAGTGTATTAACTCATCTATCCTGAGTTTGGAGGCAGCTTCTTCTGGAAAGAAAACTTTTTAAAAGTAGTATTTGAGGGGTTTTAGAGTAAAATAGTTTTCGTCGAGTAATCTAATGGAACATTGCAATCGTCCGGAATGAAAACATTATTTTTAAATTTAACACACAAAAGGATTTTAATTGGTCAAAGTGTATACCCAGCTCTTTCTGATTGATTGTTCTTTACTCTGTTTAATTGTAAAGCAATTTTTAACTTTCACGTGTATTTTTAATTTCACTCATTATTCGAATATTCATTATTTCATGGCAGTGTCCTTCTATTTTTAATATTTTATATAAAAATTCATATTTCTACAACGACTCACTTTACAATACATTTACCATAACTATTAACCTTTACCGGTTAAGTACTGATAGTGATTATTAGTTATAAAAAATAAATAACTTTAACTTTTGACTTTTTTAACTTTGTTAAGTTAATTAGTTATCTTTTTACATTCAGCCATTTCGTCGAAATTGATAAAAGAAAAGATTTTTTTCAATCTACCATGTAATGGAATAATTATTTCATTAAACCAAAATAAAATCCCAACGATCAATGGGTAACTTACCACGGTGTGGATGCTCCGTCAAGGATCTTTACCCCTCTTAAATAAACATTAGATTGGTCACACAATATACTTACATAGATATAATTGTCAGTGGTATAATAAATACAGTAGAATATATCGATTAAACGAGAAACGAACTTTTTTAAACATATATTCACATATTATTTATTAATATTTCAATAATTATGAAATGCGTTATTTTTTTAAATTTACTATACATTTATTCATTACCCATACATTCATATATTTGATAATTATTTATTACGTATGTATCTAAAACTATAAGATTAAGAAGTCGGTTAATTTTTTTTGTTTGACCGTAGCACGTGCCTTTTTGGCTGCCATATCTATTACTCTTTCCGTATGAGCAGTGGTGGTTAATAGAGGAACGTAGATAATGGGGAGACGGATAATCCTATTCTACTGTATATCAATGTTGAGAGACAAGGATGTATCTGGGGGGGGGTCCAGGGTGTCTGGACCCCCTCTCGAAATTTCTTTAATATTTTATGAATGTTTAAAATAATTATTCATTTTTAATACCAACATAAATATTTTCAGTCAAAAATGGACTTAAGCTCCGATTAATCATGGACTGCTTTTAATTTTATATCATAATATCATATGAAAATATGATGTTATTTTTGTGAAAAACTTTTAAATTTTACATTCAAAACTTATACTGATGAATTTAAACGAATTTTAAAGGTGTCGGATCTTGATTTTTACTCGTTTATAACAGCCAATAAATGCGTAAGAAAAAAGTGGAATTTTTAAGTAGTTTAAATTTTTAACAAAATTAATTTGGTTTGTATACATAGTTTTTATCGTAGTGTTAAAACCATGGTTTTTATTATCATGTTAACTTAATATTATTAAGTACTTTGTATGCATAGATTTAAAAACTGATCTTAAAGTCTTATCATTGGTAATCAATTAATCCTTATGAGGTCAAATAAGTGTATACATCAATGGTCATAGAATAGACTAGTGCTATTTTATTACCAAGACTAAATTTTAGAAAAATATTACCAATATGTTTTAAAAAATATCGTGCGTTTAATTTTTTTTTTATTTTTTAGAACGAAAATTTGATTCAAATTTCTAAAAAAATAGGAACTCCTTCCCATTCCTCATTCCACTAATTAAAAATAATACGTGCCTTCCTAACACCCATGTACAGTATGATCATGGTCAGTGGAAACACTTAATAGTTATGCACAAACTTATTATATTTTAATTCTATTTTTTTTTACCAATAAACATAGTTAGGTATACAAATTTTAGAATAAGTCTACTTTTTTTAATAAGTTTTGCGTATACGTATAACAACTTTTTTTTTAAATAGCACGACCAATCTTTGAGTCAATATTATTTTTTTAATATTTTTTTATTAAGTGGTACGATTCCTCATATGATTCAATTTTTAAGTTTAAATATGCCTAAGTTATAGAATTTTGATAATTGTATATTATGTAAACTGGTGAAACAGCTAATAAAATACCAACTTATAATAATAAGAATAAAATTACCTAATGCTATTTATGAAATACTTGCTTAACTATTATGATTATCTTCATTAATGCTATTTCAGTAATTTTATCATAAATAAGATCATAACGAATACAAGACTAATTAGAATTTGTAACAGTCGATAATATTCTATTACTAAATAAGAAATTAACGTTTTGTGATTTTAAAATCAAATTTAATACTTATTATTTATTACGAATAATTCAGAAAAAGTTGACATGCTTTATAAATATTAAGAATGCCAAAAAATAGACGTCTCACTAAAAAAAACTACGCTAGTCTTTATCCAATTAAGATTAAACAATAAACTTCATTTTCTCTGCTTAATTTCTTATCAAATAAACCCTTTTATTAATATATATATATATATATATATACACAGAAAACTTTTCTCGCATAGTTATTAATATTAATTAGAAAAAAAAATTAAGAGGCACCGGTTCTTTTTCCATAACAGTCATTTACCAACAACCAAAGCGAAGAAATGCTATAGGAGAAAAATTCCATGGTTTCTATTCGTCATGTTTGTAGAGAAATAAACATTACGTAGTTCAAAAAATGTAAAAAAAACCATAATATTCATGCTTATCGTGTTCAACATTTACGTCTAGGTGACACCGAACGTAGAATTATGTTCATTACTTGGTTGGAAACTGAGTTGAAGGAAAACATTTCTTTTTTTTTTAAATTACATACTTTGGACAGACGGATTAAAATTCACAAATAATGAGTTATTAAGTACACAGGATCATCGCTATTGAGATGACCAAAATTTTCGTTGGATTTTTGAAACTAAGAATCAAAACATACGGGAAACGTAAATTGGGGCGGTGATTTCACGAAGGTACGCTTAGCGGAAGACGGTACAACGATTTTTCGGTAAAAACGAGCTCGCGAATATTTTAGACGATCTTTGCCGCATGACATAAGAGCAAATTTAATGTTCCAATAAGACGACGTTCCTGCGCACAACGAACATTATCCCGACCAGTGGACGGAGGGACTTACGGAGTCCAAAGTTACCAGAACTCACAGCACTCGATTACTTTGGGCCGGGTCGTTCGAAATCAGTAGTACGCGTCAACCGCACGCGTGTTCTCGGTTTTAAAACAAAATAACTTCGGCGCGCAATCGGGTCGCGCAGGAACGAATCGTGTGAAAACAAATAAACGAATAAAAAGCAAACGGCAAGGAACGCCCGCAGGATCACGGCCGCGAAAACTGCAAAAGTAGCGGCGGCGGCGGCGGGACCGTCGCAGGTAATAATAACGTATGAAAAGTTCCGTCGCCTTTCGGAGCGGCGGTGAGTAGAGCTCGGCCGTCCGTCAGGCGCGCGCGCTCCGACGGTCGGACGAAAGGTTCGCGGGCGGGAACGGCCGTTCGACAAGGCGAAAAACCAGTCGACGGTAATGCCATTGTTCGTTGTTATCGTTTTTTCGCGTTCATTATACTTTTAGATGTGCTGCCGTCGCCGGCCAACAACAATCCGGAACGATCTCCCGGGACGTACCGAGCGCGATCTCGCCGCGTTGCCGAAAGGAAAACGGAGCGATTTATTTATTTATTCATTTTTTTTTTTTTTTTTTCTTTTGCCGTTCTTCTCCGCGAAACGGCCGTTCGCGTCTCCGGTCTCGCGTGATCGTTGTTATTCCTTACCTTTTTTTCATCTCGGATTCCGACGTCCCGCGCGTTTCCGTCGCTCGCGCACAACCCGTATCCGCGGTGCACGTGCGTGCGTGCGTACGAACGGCACCGCGCGCAATGCATCAACGTCACCGCGGCCGCGATCACGTCATCCGCCCGGTCCGGTCGGGTTGATGCGCCCGTGACACTTTACAAGTGGTTTTCCTTTTTTTTTTTTTTTTTTGTTTCCCTTCCAATTACACGCGGCCGACGACGACCGCTACGGTTTGCCCGCCGTACGATAACGATTTCGGATCGTTGCGCGTGTAAAGGTTTCCTCCGAGCGACGACCGGTCGTCCTGCGCGAACGTTGCCGGCCGGCGTTTCGTCTCCGTCGGCCCGACACCGCGCGCGCGGACGCGTTTTTCGCTCGATTATTATTATTATTTTTTCGATTTTCTTTGCAACGGTCGTCGTCGACCGACGGGGTAGCGGCGACGGTGGACAATCGTTGTCGGCAACGATGGTACGATCAACAGACGATCACCGTAACGGGTACGATCCGTTATCGGTAACCGAGGAGAGAAAAACGGCAAACGTTCAGGACGACAGCGGGCGATTATTCGAAGCGCTTACGCGAGAATAACGTACGCGGATTTTTTTTCATTCCAATCGCGATCGATTGATTTTTGCACTACCGTTGATCAAGGGCGACACGCCGTTCCAAATATTGTACAAGACGTCTTCACGCTTTTCTCGGGAGCTGTTGTAGAACACGGATTGCTTTCCAAGCCTCGCCATCGTTTAACACGAACGTATACGTTTAACCGCGAATGGCGACAACTTTTGTTTCGCGCAAACGTCGATCTCACGCGGGCGACCGCGGTTTTAAACAGCGCATTCAGTCAACGGTTTTACCTTGACGCGTACACGGCGGTTTCGTCAGCATGCATCTGCGCCGCCTCGTAAAATACCGTTTCGTCTGTAAACACTTTTTTTGGCTGCAAACCCCCCCCCGGTAAGCTCGAAAAGTCTAGGAAGGCCAAATATTTATATCTCAAATGTACTCGGTCTACATGCAAATTATATTCCTAATGTGGACTATATCAACTGTTTCCCCACCCCCTCCTACTCCCGTACGTTTGTTATGCGTCGATAATTTGAATACTACACCGATCTTGTTGATGGTTAAGCACAAGTGGATTAAACGGGATTCGACGATGTGCAAACACCTCGTAAAAGAGACCAGCGCGAACGCAATTCTGAAGTTTTTTTTTTTCGCCCAATATCCATTCCGACCGGCTCTCGCGGCCCTCACGATTGACCGAGATTCTGCGGAAAATCGAAGAAAAACACGAAAAGTAATGCGATCAACACGAAAAGAGAATAAAAATATACTCCAACAAACGGAAGACTAACACTATGAGTAGGTAGACTAGTAGTAGTTTGTTCTGCGCGAGCTAAAACGAAAACTTTAACACGCGTGAAAGTATTAGCTTATAAGATATAAGTACGGTTTTGTTCTATAATGGTCAAATATTCATTCTTAAAATTATAGAATGATCATGTATGTACCCCATTTACCCGTGAAATAACAATATATGCATGGGATAAAATCCATTCGTTGGCATAATTCAATGTACAATCAGAGTTTTTTCAAAAAACCAAATTAACTTGGAAAACGTTAATGAATTTTCAAATAAAATAATCGCGATCCAATGGTATTGTCTTATTATTACTCGTCGTCAAAACGTTATTATACAATGTATAATGCTTAAACTTATCTAATATATAAGTATAATGTGTAATGTACATTGTACTTGTATATCAAACGATGATTTTATACTTAAATGATTCATTACGATTCAACCGCTTATATTTGTATTGATCGATCCGAGAGCCGAATGTATTTAACTTACTCCTTTTCGCGATCTTAACTGGCACCAATTTAAATCATCAACCTCTTTTACAAACCTGCAAGTCAGTAGAACGAATTTTTATGGTTACAAATAATATGAATTGAATGAGCTGATTTACGAATCAATAGTCTTATCGGATAACAAACAAGACGGATAATTGCCTACACATAACCCCTTATTATGCTGATTTATCGTTAACGAATTCGATTCATCTGATACTTCTGACTACTACTAGGTATAATGTAACTGATAAACTCAAAGATATCATTTTTTTTTTTTTTTTTGTACCATAACATTATTTATTGACCTGTAATTATACTGTTTACATGCAAAAAATCACGTTGCATAACTTCACGATTATGACTTCTTAGTAAATAAAATAATATTTAATTACCCGTACGTAATAAAGGCATTGGATTATAAAAAGAAAATACGCGGTTAAGATTTGAATTTCCGTTCAAATATGCGGTCATCGATTGAATAACAATTTAGTTATGATACGTGTAAATCGTTTAGTTGATCGTATTACTTGCAGATCAAATGATTATTGTAAATAAAGAAATAAAAATGAATTACGTGATCGATAAATCACGTAAAAGGAATACAATTTCAAACAGCCGTGATTGAAAATGAAATTCGATATCTGTATCTTGAAAACGACGTGTAAACAGGAGTCAACGCAACGATGCTTTCTGGTATGCGCAGAGTTTCGTTTATTCGATTCACAAATTTCAGTAAAAAATATTAATAATAAATTACAATTGTATTCGTACGTCGGTGGTGTTCGAGGCAGTCGGATTACACGACCAGACGAATTATGTACGTAACGATTTGATGTAGTCCGTGCGTAAGCTGCGCGCGGTGGAAAAAAAAAAAAAAATTAAATAACGAACATTTTTATTTAGAAATACTCGCACGATATCATTTAAAGCGTTCGGCAAAACGTGATACCGCATTCCGATCGAACAACGTGCGAACGGAAAACGTTCTCGATGGTTTCGCGCACGGTCTATCATTAAACGAAACTAGTTTACAAATTATACGCGTTTATTTCCGATAGTCGAAACGGAAAAATTACAAAGTATGCGCGCGAACGTATAGTTTCCAACGAACTTCTCGGTAACACGCCCCAGGCCGACCGATGACCACCGTCTTCGACCCGTGCAGAGATGGGGGGGAGGGGGTTAAACGTTTTGCCAGCGAACACGGACGACGCGTGCGATCAGTTTCACGTTTTCGATGAATTCGAAAAAACCCGAAAGGGGATAATAACGATAAATATATAATGACGAAAATACGCTTGTGACTTGTGGGGTCGGCCGCGCGGCGAAATCTCCGTACGAGTTCGGTTTACATCGATCTGTTCACAGTGGCGACGATCGTGGTATCGAATAAAAGTACAACGTACGCAGTCGATATCTCTTTTTTTTTTTTTTTTTTTTGACGAACTCGCAATTCAAAGAAACCCTTAAACTTAACGGATTTTCCGACGGAACCATACGATTTTCACTAAGAAACTATTTCCGTTCGATGCGTTTATTCTATAATTATTAAAACGATATTTTTGTTCATTTCACGTTAGTTAAACAATTAGTTCTTCGACGAAAAATTGTGAAAAAACAAAAAAAAATTACCATTTACTAGGCGCGTAAGCACGTACTGCACATCTTAAAGTGACGTCGTATTGCCATCGGTATTATTATTTCACGTGTTTTTTCGACACGTTAAACGTTATCCGTCCGTACGCGTTTCGTTCGTACAACGAGCGTTACGAGTGAAAACAATTGTATTTCTTTTTGACGAAATGTTTCCAAAGGACCGTCGAGCCTGTTGGAAATATGTTCGGCTGTTTGTATAAATGTTTTCACCTTACCCCTCGCCCTAATGCGCGATAACCGTCGAAGGCATAGTGGTTTCGGTACGCGAGAAAATTAAATTCGATTTATTGCCACTGGCAGCGTCAAATCGAATTTCTTACGACCGTCGTCTTCGGATTACGTTTTGTGTCAACTCAAAAGGCGAACGTAATGCAATAATAATAAATAATATCGAATCGTGTGCTCGCGCGCGCGCGCGCGTGTTGTATATAAACGACGCGAAACCAGCGTTGGGTCCATTGTTATGCGATGTTGGACGTGCGGTGATGGCTGTTGCTGCAGTTGCTTTTACGGTAGTGTTTATTCAGCACCACATAGGACTATTAGCGTCACGGAGGAATGTGAAAAAAAAAAAAAAAACGAAACGAAACGAAATAAAATAATGATAAAGAATAACGTGTACGGGGACCGGTCTAAAAGAGAATATAATAATCAAAAGTAATAACAATTTTACACCTTTATTCGTAAACGTATACGCCTATATATATATATATATATATATATATATATATATATGTATAATACATAATATCATCATTGTATCACATCATATTGTAAACGATATCGCGCCGGCGACGATACGATGTTCCATTCTTTTGCTTTTTTTTTTTCTTCCAATTCTTCGGAAAAACGATTACGTTATGTATTATTACACAGACCTTCTTCGGTGGCTATTTAAATTCCGACGAAAGGATCGCGGACCGCATCTTTTATGTATGTACATAAATGTATATAATGCACCGGCGTGGCTCTATCTCGAGACTGTTCAACAACCCTTGTGCAGCGTAAGGGTTCGGTTCGTGCGAAAAAATATTGTCGTCGTGACTCTTGTGGTACAAGAAACCCCGCACAAAAACCAAATTTGAAATTCTTTCGTTGACCGCTGTTCGTGCCGGCCCTTGTACCAGTGGCGAAGGAAATAATCCTGGGCTGGTGAACGAACTGGGTCCCCAGTTTCCCAGAGCACATTATATTTGTGTAAAAATTAAAAATACACACGTAACAACACTTGAATATAATGTAAAATATATGTAAATAATGTATAATACGCGCGTGTGATGGACAGCAAACACCGTTCGACGCATGTCTAGTGAATAATGATTTCGTTTTATTACCAATTGCGGCGGATTACCGCGTATTATTTGGGAATTAACAATTCAATACATCAACATTTTCAATTGCTTTTATTTTTAAGGAAGTAGTTTCGGAATTGTCCGAGGACTTCAGAAGCGTCGTTTGGTAAATGGGAGGTGGGCAAACAAATGGCAAACACTCCACTCTAATAGATTTGAACGAGTCCGTAATTATTTGTTTGGCGATCGCTAAAACCGACAAGTTTGTACTTTGTGCTCGGAATCCATATGATAATATTATATTTTACATACTTTTACGGTTCATTTACGGAATTTTTTTCTTCTTTAAAATGCGTTAAATTTTTCTTAAAATGTATAACTGGGAATGTAATACTATGGGATTTAACGGCAATAAATGTTAAAGGAGAGTATGCCAGCCATCTTAACTTAGAATAAGCTCTCGATACGTTTGCTAACCTTAAGAATTGACGATATTTTTTTGATAGACTAATGCATTAATATTTAATAATGCATTACGATTTTATGTTTGCATATACGGGTTAAACTATGTGTTATAAAATATTAAATATACAAATAATTAAATTATTAGTGTTCATTTAATTATATTGATATTATTCCATTGAACTTATTGATAGGTAACTAGGGTATGTAAACAAATTATTGTTTTACTATTTTTTATGTCCATTGTTTATCATCATTACTAATTTTGATCCCTAACATTTTTTATTCCGAAAAATTATTTTATTGCTGGTATGTCGTCCATAGGTATATAGATATCCATAATTTTTTAAATATTATGAAATTGGCAATTTCTTTTAGCTGTTCCGCCCTCGAAATAACTTAAGTCCTTCTGCGCTCCGGAACCCCGGGGCACTGTCCCACTTCGCCCTATGTTACTTATATCTATGTGCGTTCGTCTCAATGTGCATCGCCCATCAGCATATTGATCGGTTAAAGACCGAAAGAAAATTACGGTCCACGCTTAGCGTTACACTGCACGTAGCATCGTAGTTGATTATCTAGATAATTTGTTTTTAAACAATTACACTCGATCAACGATCATAAATACTACAATTAAATTAATCATGGTAAGACCGAATTCGTGCGTTTAATTAATAAACCAATTTTTCCAATGGTGTAATCTAGTCGATTAGTTTATCGACAAAATAGTATAATTGGTTTTTCTAAATTTTTAATTCCATAGCCTCTACTACTCGTTAGTGTTTTTAGCGTAATCTTAGTATTATGACAATTAAATAATACCGTATTATAAGATCGTACTTTTCTTCGATACGTGCAAAATATTATGCCAGTAATAGTGAAAACAATTTAATTGACCATATATAAGCCATATTCTCAGTTAAATAGAATATTACACGATCATATTTGACATTATTTATTTATGTAAATATCGATGGTCTCGCGTGATAGATTTTACAACAAAGTATTCACTGCCCATATCTCGTGTGGTGATTTAATCGAAATCGTTTGAACAGTCCACCGTTTTAGTTTAGAGATGTTGACCATACACCGAAAATCATTAAAACTCTTGTTCAAATAAGATGAATAAATTTATTCGGTAACCCAACAACGATGATGCACGTGTTATAATAATATAACGATAGTAACGCATGGTTTAAATATCAACGAACTCGTTAAAATGGTGTTTTTTAATTTTTTTTACAATTTAACGCTATAATTATCATTATTTAGTATCGATTTTATCTAAAAAAATCGTACGACTTTTATTTGTTTTCGAGTAGAGTAGTAATAATAAATAATATTGTATAAGATTTTTACTAAACGATTAAAAATGAGACGATAAAACTATAATTTTTATTACTTTTTTTTCCAAATCATTATTATCACTATTATAGGCAAAACGTTTATTTTTTTAGTAGTCTGATAATTAAAATTAATTTTATTGTTTAAAATGATAATGACGACTTTATGTTAAAAATGTGTTTGGTCATTATCATAAGTGATAGCAAATAGTCGTAAAAACGTACGAGCCGCATGATTTTAATTGTGTTATAATTCACAATTATTGATGAATTTCATGTTTAGATAACGTTTATCATCACTCAATTAAATCCATCTGTCAACTTATTAGTACACGCCATTAAAATTAATAGTGTGTAACAGACTCGAAAACCATTAATACAGAACATGATTAATACTTTAATTGTAATATAATGTCATCATTATGACACAATCGGTTGTTCTTTGATTATATTTTAATAGACCCATGAATATTTCGTTTAGTTTTTTTTTTTTTTTTTGAGCATAGTTAGTAGCGTCACTCGAATATTATTTAACAATTGAGATTAAGTGTATTCCGGGTGTGCGTTTAGGCAATTGTACGCAGCCATCATACACATATCTAAGCACATCAAAATTTTTCAATTGAATATTATATTACCACGTTCGCAATTATGATACGTATCTTCGTGGATCGTTCTAAGACCCTTCCCTCTCTCGAATCGACGAAATTCTGAAACGGGTCGTAGAAAAAAGGGAAAAATCTCACGCGAAGAGGACGAGGAGAAGCCTGAAAGTTTCGTTCTGAAAAACAGATATTTTACATTTTACAAAGATTTTGAGGTACGTGTGAAATACAAGAACGATGGAAATCCATAAAACGTTTTCGGTGTTCGGTAACAAGTACGTAACGTTACATCGACTTTCGGTGGGCAAACACAGGTTTTATCGGGTTGTACGTCGATCACGTACCGATTCGTAGCGTCACCAGTGGCGAGTTTAAGGAGGTGGCTAAGGAGGCATTATCGGGGGGGGGGGGGTCTTGAAACTAAGCTAACTATTTTACAAAGCCAAGTACTATGATATACATTGATATATTGATAGTTATTATAAAATATCGTCAATCGTCATTAATGAAATGGTACCTATTTTATATAATTTTCTATAAATAAATAGCTAATTTTTTTTTTGTTAATTATATGTGTGTACCTATACTTTTAAAATCGATACCAATAATGTAACTATTTAAAATTTGTCACTATTATGAAGTAAATGATTTATTTATGAGGGACTAAAAAACGTATTCTGTAATTTAAAATTGTACAAAGATTTAAAAAAACTAAATTCTTGAACCTCCATTAGCCCCTCCCTTGGTGAGTGATATAACCCGCCCCTGAGCGTCACTAGGTGGCACTTTATCAAGATTGTTTACCATCGTGTACTCCGTAGACCAGTGGTGTTCTGCTACGGAGGATCGTACGGGGAAAATTGACTCCCGTCACTACGGCCGTTATGAGAACTTGTTGGTCAGTGGCACACGATCACCCGCCACTGGGTGGCGTTCAACGGTGAACAATACAAACGTGCTTTGCGTGTTAAAATATGCTCTGGATCGCACGCGATCGCCCGGACGAAAACCGGACGGAACGGCTGCGACCAGCCGGTGTACGATCGCCACCGGGGGCCGACCACGCGGAGCCTAACAGACCGAATCGAACGGTTTTTCAATGTCGCACGCGGCCCATTATTACCGTTGCGTTATGGTCATTGTTGTTCCGCTGCGGTCGTGACCGCAAACCGTCCGAACTACCCATTTAAACTGTCCCGCGTCCACGTTTTAAGACTGTGTCCGTGTGGTCCGGAGCGACCGAGTGCTACGAGCGCAGCGAATCCCGGACGCGCGTGTGAGTGCGCGTTCAGTGGCGTATTTTCAAATTTTTTGTGTGGGGGGGATCGAGAAATTTTTTGTTTTTTTGGGGTGGTCGAAACACAGGAACCTCCCCCCGTAAATACATTACTGACTATAATTGACGGCGTACTAATATAATTATATATATATATTACGTCGTTATCGTCGTCGGACGGCGACGACGCGACAAAAACGACCAAAAGTTAAATCCGAGTTATTTATACAAATTGTAGGTAATACCAACATCAAAAAAAAAAAAAAAATAAAATAAATAAATAAATAAAAACACATAATATAAATTAATATTCTCTTTACCGGTACTTACGTAGCAAATGATTTATGACTTCATAATCTTTTTTTTCTGGGGGGTCGAGACCCCCTCCCCCGTAAATACGCCACTGCGCGCAGCAACGTCCGCTGTCGCTTGAGTAGCCCGGTTGTTACTACGACTATTTCCTTGCACTCGTCTTCCTTATTATTTTACCTCGAGCTAACCAACCCACTATTCTAATATTTTAATGTATTCTATTTTATATTAGTTTTATAGTATTAAGCGTTGCTAAATTTACCTTAACTTACTTCACCGGCCATGGAACAGCAGCAAAGGTGACTTTGTCGTTGAATCGTTTCGAGTCAGTCTTTAATCAGACGGTTGCCCACCAACCAGGTAGACATTGGTAAGTGAGCCTCTGCCCACACGCGTGTCGGGCCTAACTTACGAACCGCGTTGCCGCAACCCAATTGAAGACCGATTTGCGGAACCGCAATGACGGATCGCGCAAAGAAACATTTAATACTGTGTACTCTTTTTATTTTTATTTGCACTTATGTAAAAACAGTTCATTTCGCGGATGATAATCGAGAGTGCACTGCATAAATATAATAATTATAATCCAAGATTATATGTAATAAGAACATTGAAAAAAAAAATTCGTCCAGTCTCGAGCCCTCGATAAATCCTATTTTACCCCTTGGGATCGGGTCGGCGAAAGTTATGTGCGACCTGGGCGATTCTCCGGGACACCAGCGAGAAAAGGGCGCCGAACTGAAAATTATTTTTATCTAATTTATCTTTTAATACGCGTTAACAATCTACAGAAAGTAAGAATATAAAATTCGGTCTACTTCCATATTGCATTGATATCGCTGGTTTTGATGTAAAAATAATGCATGAAAACATATTGCATACCACCACATTTATGTGTGTAGATAAAATATAATATAGATGTTCGTAATAATTATTTTCATAAAATATTTATCCATATATAAATAAATTCGTATAACTAGACGAATTACGTAAAAACTGCGTCAGTGAAACCGTTCTAACCATACGGCGAAAATACCACAATGTGGCGTATATCAAAAAGACACAGTTGCCAGACACATACGCACAACTTATTGTTTTCGATGAGCTCTCGACACGTGTGATCTGCTGTGTAAAGCCAATTATGTAAACTAACAAATTACAGTCAAAAGGTAATCAATATTCATATTTTTTGTTTAGTTAATTTTTACATAATATTTTGGTTTCTTATTAATCATTTACAATGAATTCCGTTCTCTGGTTGTCTTAATAAATAAATGATTAAACACAGTATTACTATATTACAGGCAGTGGTGGCGTAAAATAATATACTACACAAAAAAACTTTCGAAAAGTAAAAGAACGCTTTAACTTGCTAACTATTATATTCTTGCTATGAAAAAAAAAAACCTGTCTAAAAAATACCCTGATATAATACTGAGTTATAATACTAAATACATATTAATTGTATATAAACTCACTAAAAAACTTAATTTTACTACTACTCAAAGTAAGTGGGTTGGAGGGGTGGGGGATTAAGGGTGCCCTAACCTTGCTTTTGCCCAAGGCGCCAATATTTCTAGCTCCGGCCCTGCTTGGAATGAAAGTACCCCTAGGTTGGAAACCATTGGATTAAAGACACATTAATACTATCCACATGTAATCATGCATTATGTCCCTGGACATTTTAAATTTGATTTCAATATCTTATAAACAGTTGGCGTTTGTAACGCTATATAATTTGTCTGTCTAATTGCAATAGGACGGTTGTGAATTCCCATTTCACTGACATTGTAATTCATAGGGTAATTTAACACAAGCCATAGAAACATAAGTTGCTTATCGAAACTTAAAAGTTTGGAATTTGAGGGTAAAAATTATTTATAAACCAAGCAGCAACTTCTAAACCAATAAAAAAAAAAAAAAAAATAGATAATTATGTTGAGCGAAAACACTCGGTACAGTATCTTTACAGGTAGTTTGAAAATTAAATGCTACATAAGCTTTACGGTATGACAGATCGCCGGTACACTTTTGTTCATTATTTACGAAGTCGACCAAAATGGTTCTTACAACCTTAGAAAATAAAGATTGATTATCGCTCGATGACAATCGCACGATTTTTTATTGGCAAGATTTGGTGATAATACATTTTAGCGAATAATGTAACGAACCACGAGAAATTCAATTTTTCATCTTGTTTTAGACCATGGATGGCAAATAGGATTTTTATGCCAATTTATAACATAATTAAAAAAAACAATTTCAGCCGTGCCATAATTATTTTTATCAACACAGAAAAATACAAATGAAAAATATAAATGAAAAATGAATAATATTATAATGTAGAAAATTCTGTAAAAAAAAGAAATAATGTAAAAAAAATATCTTAATTGGTTTGTTCAAAAATTTCCACTTCACCTAACATTTTTTTCAGTTTTGGGAAGTATAGAAATTTTCCAGATTTGATATCGTCAATAAACATATATATTTTATTTTCAAAACCTTTTATTAATCCAAACATTACTTAAATTGTTTTCTCGCGTCCATGTAACTTTTTATTCATAATATTTAAATGTAATGTTACATTTGTGTAAAATATCAATTCAAGGCATATTCAATTGTCCATAATAGTAAAAAATGCTGAATAACCAGTAATTTTTGTTTTTTTTTTTTTTTTTTTGTATGCAATATTTTGAATAAAAGTTAATATAAATAATGTAAAATTCGCACACGGTCGTATTCTCTCGATACACGAACGAGAACTAACATAATATTGACTTGTCCACACATTTATAGTAATCTAGTGTCTCACTATAATATTATTACAACATATAAATTATATTTTATAATAATAAAGACAAGATAATAATACGTCGTTGTGAAATATATATTATTTAATATGTGCAATTGATAATTCAATTTATTGTACGTTATTTAATAATATAATAATATTTAAATATGAAAGTTTTCCGAGTGCCATCGAAAATCTCACGCGTGCCACTTATTTGCCACCCCTGTTTTAGACCATCCCAAGCAGCATAGGTATATTTCTTCAATATTTAATAAATATTTAAAAAAAAAAAAATCAAAATATTTGATAAGCGTTCAATACCAATTTGTTAAACTTTTTTTAAAAACTGGATTAAGTATTAGATATTTATACAATTTTAAATTTTTATTAATTTTATAATATTTGTATTCGAATGTTAATAAATTCTTGTTACACGTTACAGATTCAACAAAAAATCAAATATATTTTCAATACTGTACAAAGTAATATAATTAAATACGTTTTTGATATTCAATAGAAAAGAACGAGGGTGAATAATTATATAATACTTGGTGTTATAGTAATTCATCGATTGTATGAAGAAAAACTGAATTCTTTAAGTGATGTCAACATTACTTTTAATTCGCGTTGCTGCAATTGAACCATTATGTACGTTATAGTCTAAAAACAATAAATTATCAAATATTTTTACTATTGCTCAATATCGTTCCATTTTAAAACCCCGTTTAACAATATTATCAGAGACATAATCTTCCATTACATTGTGATGTGCTCGTGTTTAAAATATATTAATTTTTCATTATTATTATTAAGTGCATACAAACTACAATTTTAGCTGTTTAACGATAATTAAATAATTTGAGCTATAAAATTAGTAATAATCCAATCACGAAACCGTGATGTTGGTATGAATCGATAATACAGTCGCATTCATGATTTATAGTTATAGAATATAATGATTTTAAACGAAAACTGTCACATTCCACAGATATTTCATTCAGTATTCATTTTCAAAAATATGTCAAGAAATAAAATAAGTTTACATTATTATGTTATTTATCAAATGAAACGACCGTGTGTAAAAGGTGATCTAATCGATTAGGTTTGTTCAATGGAATCGAGTTTATACCTGAGTTGATATTTAACCAATTATACAGGACAATACACTTGCAGATCACGATTGAATGCGAAACTGTACTGAACGCACGATAAAAATTATTGCATTATTATATTTTGATAACAAAAAAAAAAAAAAGAAAAACCAGGTATATTTTATGTTGTATTTTCGTGTTTCGATAAGACACCGCAGAGGTTGCATTAGTATAATCGAGGTAGAATTTATTATAAAATATCGAAATGTTTTTCGGAGAATATTTTGAAAAATAATCGATGCGCACCCACCGCGTGTCGGTAATCCTTATAGAAAAATTAAAAATCTGATGGATCCGCTTTTTCCCCTCCAGAAAAAGGATATATAGCCATGGGAAATTGAAAAAAAATCAAAAATCAAAATCCTATACACTCGAATTCGAAGGATTTTCGAGAGTTCCAATATTTTATGCGTTTATGTAGGTACTTAACTCTCGCACGGATATCAGCCGTCCGTCCGTCTGGTCTTATTCATTTCAATTTTATTGTCGTCTCACCCCAAAATAATGTACCCGTACCTTTCGGCCACGACGACGACACACAGCTGCTGATGGCGAAGTACCAGCGTATCGGACGACGACGACGACGACGACGACGACTGCTGTAGATGACGTTTTAACGTCTTTATTGGCGTGTATAATGGCGAAATTCACAAAAACTCTCGTTTATTCCGATACAGCGGCGTCGTGTCCAATTTGCTTATACGTATATATTTATATTATACGTACGCACTTATCCTGTTGGTCACCAGAGGGGCGTGTGCGCGTGCGTGCGTCTGAATTGTGTTTCCTATACAGAGGGGTCGACCCTTGTCACCGGTGCATCATCCCCGCAAGCCGCAACCACTCAATAACACAAGTCAATAGTTTAACAATAATAATAATAATAATAATAATAACGATAATAGAATCGAGCTGCAGGGAGAGGGACTGAAGCGTGAGGGGACCGCTGCTGCGATGTATTAACATTATTATTCTTATTATTATATTATGTATACATGTGCCAGTGTGGGTAGCCGGTCGCTTTGATGATCCTGTTGTATTATGTTAGCCGTTTCGAATCGAATCGAGTATAATACGTTTATGTTATACACAGCATGCAATGATAATACGGCAGCCATGCTCTTTAGTTGTATTATTTTGATCGCCAAGCTTTTAGAAACCATTTGATCGAATTTTTTTCGAAACCCTACAACGGCTTGCAATCCTATCAACGCCGACCCGCAGTGACACGAAACGCTTATGCTTGCGCTGCGTTTCGAATCCTGGAAAATAACATACATTTCGTGTTCGTACCGGTTTAGTCGATTGGGTGCATCCCACGGTAGTCTGAACTAAAATGAAAAACGCTTACGGAATCAGTAGGCATGAGTTTTAAAAAAAATTTCGTTACATTATTATTCGACCGGACTCGAATAACGGTTTGCGTCGATTTCTTTTTAAAAAAATGCACATCGACTTAAAACGCAAATTCTATCCGTTCAAATGTTCGTGTAACTGTCATATGATAAACATAAATGTTGCGCTTTTGATATTTCTATTCGCGTGGTCGGATCAACCCTCGGACCACTGGGTTTCTACGGTACGGTGCTGGAGGTTTCTGAAGACGAGAGGCGATAGGGTTCACATGAATATTTACTTTGGTATATAATTACATCTGGTCGAATTCGCGATTTTTAAACTGCGGTAATACATTTCGAGTGTATGGTATATACAACAATAATATAAATACAACGAGCGTAGAAAAGTAATATTTTTGTAAAATAAATAGTAATTAATAACCGATTTTAAATAAATATTTTAGGTTCAAGTCTTGTATGCGAAAAAATACGATCGTTCGTATTTTTATATTAACACTATTATATTACTAATTGACACCGCGGTATATTTATTTACGGGATCGGATACATGGTTACAAAAAAAAAAAAAAAATAAATAAATAAATAAATAATTTTAAAAAATAACCAATTCGTTACACTTCAAAATATACATCGTGATAATGTATTTTTTAACACGTACGAAACTGATATTTACTCGAACGGGTTTCTCTTTTACATCGATATATTATAACACATTAAAAAAAATAAGTTAAACAAGCATACACATTTTCCATCGAGATGTCTTGGAAAAAAAAAAAACCATGTTCAATTTTAAAAGTCATTAAATAATGCTCTAACAAGGTATTTTAAAGACATTGAAAACTAGTTTTAACACTATGTCACAAACGAGTTTGAATGAGACAAACAAACATTACGAACAAGTGTAATAGCTTTAAAGTTTTTTTTTTTTTTATTCCTCTCATAGGATACCTCGTACACACATAGACGATTTTATTTGACATTTTAACGATCAACTAACAACCACCGAACGTATTCGATTTACCGATCTTTCCAACTTATATTATATATTAAATAGATGTTTATATTATTAATCTTTTGACGAACTCATGAATAACTCAAATCGGTTACGACGATCGAGTAATAACTATATGTCGTATGCACGAAGCAGAGGCGTTGATTTACAATTAAAAAGCAGACCGAGAAAAAAAAAATAACTAATTAAAATGGTATTCGAACCGCATTGAAAGACGAAACATCTTATTTGAGATTTTCGGTTGGTAGAATTATCATATTATGTGAATTGAAGCCGTCGAACAAAAAAAAAAAAAAAAAACACGCGCGTCACACATGCTACAGAAAACGTGTTATAATCTTCCGCTTACGATCTGAAGCGATCTATTCGGAATCCTCGATGTCTGCACACGGATATGGTCGTGGGTTCGTGTATAGATTTGTCTTTGGACGGATTTAAAACTTATCTTGTCGTCCACAACATTATCCGTTTACCTTCAATAACGCAAGGTACGAGTTATACTGTGCAGGTTACTGGGCCGGACCACGGTTACCGTTGGTGCGGACCAGCGGACTTCCACTGTTACCCGTGCGTTGTGTCGGTGCAATAACATTCAATAACCGCGAGCGCGTTCTGTGACGCACGAAGGGATGGGCCAGTGGTTTACTGTCCTGTAGGGCAGTGTACCGCTTTCCGCGTGTATGTTACCGCGTATATGTTTACGAATATGTGGCCGATGGCTGGTACCTACGGGTTACGCTCACGCCCAACTAGATTAAAAAAAAAAAAAAATGATTACCGAAATAACCGCTACAAATCGAAACCGCTCGATAAGACATTACAATCAACAATCATAATCACGGTCCATTGTCTCCTACGACCGTCGTGGCATCGAGATCATGGAGTTGGATCGTGTTTATCACGGACTACGATAATGGAGGACTAGACGCGAACAGGTTGGACGGTGCGGAGGGGGGAGGGAAGGAATCGCCGTGAAAGTGTACATGATTTAATAGCGTGGCCAACGTGTGCGGTGGGTTTAACGGTCTTCGAGCGAATAATATAAGAGGAGAAAATCCTAAAAGTGTATATATATATATATATATATACGGGGCACGTTTGTGACTCGTGTTCGAATAATCGTCGACATTCGTCAACACTGTTATTGTTGTTAAACTATTTTGCCCGTTGACTCGTATGTTTTCAGTTTCGTCGCTACCTACGGAAATAGACAAATGCTTAATAAAAACACGTTGTCTAACCTAACTGGGGTCACGGTCATTTTCCTAACCTCTGGAATAAATCGGAATCTCGAGGCCAAGTCCGGACAGCCCGGTCGAATCGTGCATTACTAAGCCGTACGGGTTTTCGGGGCGATCCAGGGCCGCTATCGTTCCGAGTACGGTGGGCCGCGACCCTAGCCGGTCGCGATAGCGATTTTAGCGACGTTAGCGATTGCGCGGAGGCCCGCGCGAGGAACGCCGACGCGAACCGAAAGGAACACCGCGTGCGGTGCACCGGACACCGTGCGCGTTACGTTATCCGGTACGCCACGGCGACGTGCTGCGATCGTTGCGCGGTCGCGCACTGATAGAGAGATCGGCTAATGACCGGACGGAACGTTTAGTGACCAGCGCTCGGCCGTGTAACCGCAGGTCGTCGTGGCCGCGTACGCCTACCGACCGGGCCGGCAGCGAGTGATAAATGAAACACCCGACGCCACCGTATCGTTATTGTAATTATTATTATTATTATTATTATTGTATATCGATGGACCGTTGATTAGCCTTCCGCTCGAATCTTTGTTATCGTATCCGTATCGGTGCGCGCGAGTGACACTAATATTTATTTTTGAAAAACGACGACGAACCGTCGGGATACAACGCGTTCCCTATCGAACCGACAGATCGACCGTGTACGCCTATTAAGACGTCTACGACGATGCGGCCGCGCGCACGTATGTATATGTATATATATTCAATAAGCGCGGGTCTATTTCACCCCGAGGTCACCTACTCGAGAGAGTTCACTATCCCGCTCGGACGTCTCTATTTACAAAACTGACAAAATTAATGATCCGTCCCGTCCCCCCCCCACGTCCCCCGAAATAAAACGAGCCGGGGTTCTCGTTTTCTTTCGTCCTTTTTTTTTTTTTTTTTTTTTTGTTTTTGTTTTCCTCTCCTTTCCTTTTTGATTGATCGCCAACGTGCCTCATTAAACCGTGTCGTTCCGACCCGACTAATGGTCTTCTACCTGGTACGACGCGCGCGGCGGACGATGATACCCGACTGGCGCGCGCGCCGTATCGTTTTCCCGCTCGTCCCCCGCACCGGCCACTTTGTGTAATGTGTACGTGCGCGTACGTGTCACTTCGTTTCGGTCGGCTCCGCGTCGGCGGCGGGCACGTGTCCGGGAGGTGCGTTTAAGGGCCGAACGAGACAAGGTTTCGGTCGAGATCCGTTTTCGCGTCGTACGAACGGGGGCGTAAAACGGTTAAAGTGCCCCGCGAGTCCGTTCCAACGCACGTCGGAGTCGACCGCAAATCTTCGTCGATTCCGCGCAACGGCCGCGGACCCGGTTTAACGTTTTTTATTATCCGTCGCGTTGTAACCGCGACCGAAGTAAACATAACTTGTGTGTATCGTTTCGTTTCGTTTTTATTGGTGGCCGGGCGTCTAATATTTGCCCCTAGGTGACTTCCATCCGAACGTCGGGCGCGCACGGCCGCGTGAGCTGCACGCCTCGGGAAGGGATTGAAAACACCCGAACAATTCTCCCCGCAGACTGCGCCCGTGCGATCCGCGTGGAAAACATTGGCCGTTTGTTAGTGTATAACGAACGTGCGCTCACTGCAGGGGTGGCTCATTATGGGAGACTTTTAGATTGCGTCTCCCCTTAAAAAAAAAAAAAATAGCTACTTGTAAATAATAATACTATTTAAAAACGTATTTTGTATTTTTATTGAAAATACGTTATAGCGTTTTCTATATTATTTATTATTATAAATTGAATATAAATAGTTTTTCGACGGAAACACTATTTTAATAGTTTCTACGACGGTAGGTGAAACTGTGGTCCGACATGGTGTGGTTTGTTGGACGGAGGGGCCCGGCGAGAATGATCCGCGTATTATAGACGCTATTGAATCCGGGTTCACGACAATATTTTCCGTTCCATCGCGCCGTCGTTAGTCGCTGTACACCGTCATTGAATTAGTTTATAAAAAAATTTACGATCAAATTAAGTTAAACATTTTAACTAAATTTTAAATTAAATATTGAGTACAATTAATTTTCCAATAAAATAATTTTCTTGTTCGTTTGTGTATGGAGCTTATGTTAAATAATTAAATATTTACTACGAAGTAGATATCTTTAGCCGTCGCATTCTTTGGAACTGCGATCGATTGATTCGCTTGTGGACCATCCAATCGTGTAGAACGATTGTACGGATGGGGTTCGGTACAGGTAGAGCCGGATTATGATTTTTAGGGCCGTAAGCACATTCATATAAATGGCCTACACATAATTTTCATACACTTAAAAAAATTAATTTTATTTTCAATTATTTATTAGGTATCACAAATAAAGTTAAAATAATTATAATTTACATTAGAGTCTACATTTAAAATTTTGAATTCTTATATTAATTTTCTTTATAATTACATTATTTAATTATTAATTACTATATATATATATATTAAATATCATCATTATTATAATTTTGTTTATTTAATATTATTTTTAGGAAAAACCCGAGTCGCGATAGTATTAAACTAATAAACTTCTGAGTACTGATCACATCATAAAGGTAAATTAATATGATGAATGATTTTTGGAACATTAGTTGGAATAGCGAAATAATTGATACAAATCACAGTTACAAGTTTACAACAAATTTGATAACCACAATATTAAATTATTTATGATATAAAATCATAAATTCATAACTACTCATGAGAAAAAAATTCTTAAATCTTATTTTTAATATATATAAATTTGATTTTAAAAATTATGGGCCGAATTTTTTTTGGGCCATAAACAATTGCTTATTTTGCCTACCTTTTAATCCGGCTCTAGGTATAGGTAGGGGGAATGCGAAACTCGAGATCGACAAGGAACGCTTTTTCTGACGCTTACAAGTGCGCACGTAGAGAGAATCGTAACCGAAAACAAATTCGGGACGCTGTACGCAGCAAAAACGTACTCAGCAGATTAAGTTATTAGTTATTCCCTGTGCAGCGTGTGATTCGGTATAGCTCGATCGTTTTTCGATTGTTTTTCTGTCAATATTATTTTAATTTATGTTTCCCATCACTTCTCGTCAGTTACATTAATTGTTAATTGTCCTCACCTTCTCAGATGTATACAATCCGACCTTAAGCAATTTCTCAATCTATATTGTATTGAAACAGTTGTGAAATATATGTATCGATCGCTCTGCTGTTTCTTCCGATCATATCTTTTATCCCCAAAAAAAAATGTTTTCGACCAATAATCTGCCTTCATTTCATACATTTCAGTCGAGTTCTTGTTTATCAAGATTCCACATTCGACATAATCATCCGAGGAGTTTACATTCTAATAATGTCGAAAAGCGTTCGAGCGTTACTTTATCCATCCTGCATCTCTGTCCAGCGTAAACCTATTTACTTAACATCGACGAATCACCTGCGCAATACTTGTATTGTCGTCCAGTTGTAGTTGTGATGTTTTTGTAGGCGCGCATGTACGTTTTTTCGACAAATATTACTTAACCGTTTCCAGATATCGGGAAGCGAAAGCTCCGGATCATTACAATAACGATATTTGTCGTGGACATCGTATCATGTATGATTACTCAAATCTTGGGGTTGTTACAGTTATGAACTGCTTAAATAATCATGGAGGGCTCTGCCTACCATTTACCAAAGTAAAACAACGGAATAAAAAATACTACAAGTCCGTTTAAACATTGTTGGAAGGCTTTTAAAAAGTTTTCTGCTCACATTGTAATGCTAACTTCAGGGCCATAAACGGTGCGTCGTTGTTGCATACGGTGCCGGCCAATGTGATATTCTACCGCGTAATACCGCGCGACAAGTGATGGTCACGTACAATGTGTACGTCAACATATGAATCATTTTATTCCAAATGTTATTGAAATAAAATTGTTTATAAATTATTTTCGACGTTGAACAACGTGCCAAAAAGTTTTGCGCGCCGCAGAAGTGGTCACGGAAGATTTGGACGAACCTATGTCTTCGGGGTGAAAAGTTACTATAGCGGTAATGGACACGTACGGCACACATCAGTAGGTATTGAACTGTTTCGGGTCGAGAGGAGTGATTGTTGTCCAACAAGATAGGGCTGGCGCAGGGAGGGTCAGCAGTACCAGCACCAGAAACGATCGGTTGCAATAGTCGATAGGAGTTTAACGACACTTTGCCGTGTAATTTATTATGATAATCGACCCTCGATCAATTCGTAAATGTAATTAATTTTCTTCTTTCCGATCATAAACCACCCACAAGTGTTTTCAAATGTTTTTTTTTTTCCTTTAATGGCTCTGTGTACATACGTATATAGGTGCACGCGAGACGAGGGAGGTCGACAACGCGCAAGTCATTTCGGCGAATGCACGCAGTCAAATGTGCAGGTGGTCCGCGCACGGATTTTTGGAAACCGTAATCGAATCCCCATCGCTGCAGTCGCTTACCGACAACAACGCACGGAACGCGTAATAAATAGGAACGCACAACTTGATGTACAACTCCACAAGATAATAATAATGTGTGGGTTTTCGATCCCTTTTTATTTGTCGGTTGCAACGCGGAGAAGACGGTATTTTGAATAACCTAACAATACAATTACGAGTACATACGGTATTCTTACGCATCCGCTCAGCCGCGTAGTATAAATGTACGCGTAACGTGCTTGAATGCACGAAAAATCGTTGTTTTAATCCGAACGCACGTGTGAAACGATTACGCGTTTCACGAGTCGCATAAAGGGGAAACGATTGTTTTCGAATTAAAAAAAAAAAAACACTACACCTCTATAGTACGGATACTCTCGCGAACAGAGCAATAGTACGAGTAACGATGATACTGCTACATTGTTCCTAGTCGCGTCGGATAGATCAAATACTGCTTTTAGACGGTTCTGTCCGTTTCCGCCCGAGTTTCTCGACGTCCGTCCGACCGCAGTTTCACACCGTGGATTCAAACGGTTTCATCTCGAACATTTAAGTCGTTTTGCCGAGGCAAACCGTCGAACTGACCCGTAGCAGTGTGTCACTGCTGCCAGTGGCGTGCAGGCGTGTCATAAACGTTTTACCGTTGTACAAGTATTCTTATCGAACCGATCCCAATAAAATATCTTTGGCCGTCGTATTCACTCGGACAGTGCATAATCTGTGCGATTATCTCGATAAAACGTACGTTATTCGATGTAAAAAAAAAAAAAAACATTAATTCCACTCCTCACGAAATATTTCAATAACCGATTGAACCTATATCCCGTGTTTAACTATCGATGAAAAAAATTTAAAAAAAATAAAAACCATAAACGTTATCACATCGACTTACGACGTACGGCGTTTGTTCGTCTTCAACGACGTTTTTTTTTAGTACACGCAATCATATTCGTTGGTTAGCGTTTGACGAATAAAAAAAAAAAAATGGTTTGGTCGCACGTAACGACACACGTATAGTGATCGTAGACGTAGGCAGAGTGTTAAAAATATTAAAAAAAACAACAGGAAATACCGCTTCAACTCGACCACCACAAGTTAATATTTAACAATGTTAAACGGTATCACGAGATGTATTACGTACATTATATAACATCGTGTTATGTTGACATGTTGTTGGCGCATTTACGGTGTCGTTAAGGACCATGGGATGTTACGATGCTAAGACGTATACTGCAGTGCATTCGATTGGTGGGTAGAAATAACTGCGGCTCGATCGGCCATAAGAATTCGCCGACTAAACCGTTACCGATCGGACGACCGACCGAATGGACTGCACTGGCGAGCAGTCGACGAGTTGACGCAGTTATTCCCGGAGCGTTCACAACTTATCGATAGAATCATCAACGTTATCCGTTAGGCTTTCGACGGAGTACACCGTGATTATTATCATTTTATTTTTCCTGATGTTATTCATTCATTTATTTATTTATGTATTTCGTACGGACTGTTGATTCCAATTAAAATCGCATTGTAACATCAATGTACAATAAACTATTTAAATACTATGTTAACATTTCCTTTAAACTCGTATCAACTGTTTACGAATGGATCTGAATTATACTTATTTTTGCTAATTTCAGTGTCCGATTAATTGGCGAGTTCGACATTAAGTTGGTAGGAGTTAGAAATTTGTAAGACCAGTCCTTAAATTACGATTAGTTACCTTAAAATTAATCATTGAAAACGGTTCAGAACTATCAATAAGGATATTTTACTCGTTTCCGGAATCCTGTTACAGTCGGTCCGTAACAGCTCAGGTATCGAATGCACCCTGTCTGCGGATTGATGGATGGCGCTGCGGCGGAAGGAGATAATCGCCGCAATATTTAATGCGGCCATGTACCGTGTAGGTACATAGCACACGATTAAACGCGTATTATTCGAAACACCAGTGTATACACTACGGATCGTCGTCCATACGTCTCAGCTGGAGGCGAACCGCGGTTTTGACTTATTTATCGATGGAAGTAATAATAATAATAATAATATCACTCCGGGGCAAGACGGTTACACGTACAAATATATACGCATTATAATATATGTTTGTATTATTTCTCCTGACACCTTATCAACACGCTTCCATCTCTCTCTCTCTCTCTCTCTCTCTCACCACATATATATGGCTGGTGTTGTATATTTTACGAATATTAAAACGAAAAGAAATATTTATATAATACCCGTGTTAATGTACTATGTAATTCTTGTGTTGCTGTTTTGTAAAACACACACAAATCGTCTTCGCGTCTTCGTGAACGCGCACAAAGCCAATATCATCTTTACGAGCGTAATAAAAGAAGAATAATAATAAACAAATAAATTCTTGAGCACGCATATTATACAATAATTTATACCAGCATGGACAGAATTAATAATAGGTGGGCCATTAATATTGTTATTTATTTATTTATTATTATTATTATTTTTATTTTTTTTTTTTTCGTGACTTCTAAACGTATAATGTAAAACGCGACCGGAGGGGTGTTATTATTTATACTACGAATTAAAATAATTGAACTCGCCAGTTAAGGCGGTGGCAATAGGGTGAGAAATAAAATAACACTTGTAACAGTCGTAATAAATATTTTTTTAAAAAAAAAAAAACACACTCGTACACGCGCGCGCGCTAAGTCTATCACTATAACGAGGTTAAACGCATCTGTAGCACGGCCAACGATCTGTATAATAAAAATATAAATCACTGAAATATATACTCGAATATTTGACTCGTATTCCTTCAGAGTGTAATAACGTTGTAACTCACAGCCAACTCGTGAACGTCGATAAAAGTGACAAATCGGTTTTAATTTGAAAATATTTTATGCTTTACGCATGGGGTTCAACTGTAATGGGTACGTATTGCGATGAATAATTATACGCGGATCTAATGACGAACAAACACGTTATTATTTACAAATAGCGATCGGAAAAAATAAATATACAACGGTTTACGTCTAACCTCGCCAAATTCGCGCACCTACAAAACAAATTAATTTTTATTACAGAATCTTCTTTTGTGCGCGTATAAAGAAAAAATATATATCCATACACATCGGTACATTCCGAGAAAAAATTGATTACGAAATTATTGTACACCTGAACAAAAAAAAAAAAAAAAAACCTTATTGGGCACACCGACCAGTTTTGAATTTTGGAAAACCACGGGGAGCAAAACGAAATCCGGCAATATAAAAACCGTAAAACCTCAAGATGAAGTTATTAAAAACGTTCCGTCCGGACAGGTCGTATAAACCGTGATTTTTTATTATATTACACACTTAACGTCGAATTAGCAGATACACGTACAACATAATTTCAGAAGAATGTTTGTATAATACCGTAAGTATTATACCATTATTGTACCGCTCTTACCCGCTTTTTCGGACCGCGGGTCGAAAACGTTGCACATAAAAATGTAAACGTTCATTGCGTTCCGCACAGATCTATTTACAAGCGGACCGATAATGTAGCCGAGTTATGCGTACACTTCGGGGTGCACGTAGGACGGTCGGACGCGTTTGTTTAACCGTCGCAATCGATAATCATAAGAATGACGTTTCACCTGCGAACACATAAATCCGTGGTGATCTGCATCATAGTGGTACTACTCCGTGCGTTCTCTGAAAAGAATTTTTACCGGGAGTCAAAAAAATTTTTTTTATCAAAATACTCTGTGTACCGAATGATGGTGTACTTCTCGTTCGGTCTACGTAATTTTATCCAGCCTTTCGATTTACTATCGACTGGGCGACATATTTCTCTACGGGTTTAAGAAAAAATGCACTTGGTACTGCTTGTGTTATTGCAGATCTGTTTACGGTTGCGCGACGCGACAGAGCAGAGACGAAATGTTCGTACAGACGCACGTCTCGACGGTTGATTCGATGTGTTCACCGCTCAGCTGCTGAGAACCTGCCGAGAACTTACAATGATTGTTTTCGGTGGAGAAAAGCCATTGTCAATAATGGTAGAGTGATAGCGAGCGGTACAAGACGCGATATGGTTGCTGCGCACTTGGCAGTCGGTATTTCAACCGGATGACTTTGACTTAAATTTTACGCACTATGGTCGAGAGGCGATTTCGACCGAACGCTGCGGACGCGCGAACGCGAGGAAGTGTTAGAGAACGGTCGAACTTTGCGCGACGGTCATAGCGGTGTTGCCTGAGAGACGAGTGGACGCGGGCAATGAAGTTGACCGGTTACTGCTGGAGGTCCGAGGTAGGTTTTAGTTTTAGTCTTGTGTTGTTTCTGATTATCTTTTCGATCACAAACTTTTATATGTATCTGTCCGTAGTGTTTGTGATATTTTTCATTTCGTAGTGATTGTTATTCGTATTCATTTTCATCGCTGGTCTCGGCCACAGGTTGGCGACGCTCGAGGAGTAGATATTCGTCACGCAACGCTCCAACAAATTCACATATGGGAGACGTTACAGATGGTCACTTCGTACGCCGTCAATCACAATTTTTCCGCCCGACGACGTCGTGCGTGAGCACCGCACACGGGTGAACACTTCGAGACGGGAAAACAAAGTTAAGTAAAGTTGAACCAAGTCCGCGCGGTTAACGCGAGTCTTCTGCAGCCCATCGCCCCTGTGCTCGCGCGCCGTACGTTGTTCGCAGCACGCGGACGGACGTCGTCAACTATACGCTTATCTATTGACTTGTCGCGCACCATGCGGGGCGGGTGAACACGTATGCAGTGGTTAAAATAAATACATTTTCGTACCGCACGCTTAACGGTTTTGTCATAATCCCCTTTCGAACGTTCACAGTGATGAGTAACTTTTTGTTTAACCCCCGTTCAGACGGAGACGGTTTAACAGAGTTTTGAGACATTCCGTCGTCCGGAATCGAAATGTTAACTGTCGCGTGTGATCGTGATCGCGCGAGTTTTTGCCACGAGATGGACGGATGACGACAACGTTTTATTTTAGCTTAAATTACCGAATCGCATCATTCGTAAACGCGGCCCTAAAATCTAAGGCTAAAAGTAAAAAGTTTTTATTTCAACTGGTGTTGATCAAATTAAATGTAATTTTATTCTAAAATGTTTAGTAAAAAATAAATGATCTTTCGCAATAGAAGAAATAAAATATAAATGTTCTAAATTTTCGCGCAAAAACTTATTATGTTACTATAACACATACAATTCTCTACAGAAGTACAAATAAATAACTGAAGCCATCAGGGAAAAATATATGAGATTTGAGGAAAATATATTCATCGACACTAATATACTTAATATTAATTAAAAAAATTAATTTTAGATTTGTTTAATTATTTATACATTATAATTTGTTAAATATACCTACTCGTTTTGTTGAGATAGGGCTCATAAGTACTGTAGGCCCCCCTGAATACAGGTCTGCGCACGCCTGTGGTAATGCGAGAAGCTAAAACTGTCTATATGAATGGATTTTACCCATGATTTTATGAAGGAGGGAGTTCTTTATTCATTTTTAAAATTAGACTACTTTCCTCTAAAAATCCAACCAAAATATTACCCTTAATTTTACACCCGGTTTTTGGTTATTTTTTAAATTATTGTTAGCTTTATTGAGTGTACATGCCTAATTAATTTCAATTAAAGTTTAGTTAAGATAATTATTAAAATATTAATAATAATAATAACTTCTTTAAAGAAAAAATTACTAGGATATGATAGTGTTTATTATGTGTGTATGAACATGTTGAAAGGTTAGTTCTCACTTATCTTTTTACTAAATATTGAATATCAGGAGCTTCGTCAATGAATTTTTTACATAGGTTGAAGTCAAAACTTTGGAAATTTTACTTTTAATCCACTCGATTTTCTCTTTCAACAAAACTTGTAATTTTAAATAAGTACCAACCTTAATATTATGTTTCATATTTTTCATGCTTTTAAGCATTGAATAAATAAACCATAGAGTTGATGGTATAATTTCTGTAGATAATTTATTAAAATATGTAAGAAACACATTTTCCGACAAAGATTTAGTTTTCTTTATTTTTCTCAATTTCAAAAGTTTTTCACTAGCCATTATATACCTTTCTAGTGATTTTTCAGGCAATAGTTAAGTGAAACAGTATTTGCTGTTTTATCCTTGTATGGTGAAGTTAATGGTTCACTACAACTACTGTACTGATTGTCATCTTTCGTATTTATGCTTGTTGCGCGCTTCGCAGTCAAACCATCTCTGGTTCGATTGTACGACGTACTCGCGTCGTTTGCAATAAAAAAGAACACTTAAGAACACTTCGGTACAGGTATCACAAAAATGTTATACCTTGAGAGTCATGATTTAATTTCGTTTACCGTTTACCTTTGTGTTTATCATTTCGATTTCTTTATTGTATAGCATTTACGAGTGCAACGAGAACTTTGAATGGCTGATGAAAGTAATTCAACAGCGGACGATCCTATATGTAAGGGAACAGGTTTTTGGAATTTTTCAAGATTTTTGTGAAAGATGGAATGCTCTGCAAACATATTCAATGCCTATATTAATACAAAAAAACAGTAAGTTATGATATATATTGAAATAATAGTCTTGAAAAATTCTTCCGATCTTGTCAAACATTTCCGTTCTTTCTTAAAATAACAATTATATACCGTCACTAGGGTGCCTGTTATTTATATATGGACAATTTTTGTTCTTTAAAATTTCCACCTCGGAATATTTTTCTATGGGTCTAAAAATAAGATCTATACAATTTGAGCTTTATATAATATAATTAACAGGGCACGTTTTAAGCTTAAAGTTTAGAGAAAATTTACAAATTTTTAGTTTTTTAGATATTATTTTTAGATTATTATTATTTTTTAGATATTAAGTTTTGGTTTTTTTAAAAAGTTATAAGAAACATTTTATAGAATTTGCTATTTACTAAAATAAGTGGTTCTTATATATTTTTCGTACAGTCAATATTTTTTTTTGTAAAAACTAAAAAAAAACTATATGAAAGTAACATTTTGTGAAAAATGCCCGTTTTTAAGTTTTTTGAAATTATCTCTCTAAATATTAATGATATAAAAAAATCGTTAATAATAAAAATTAATACAATTTGTTTTTACTAAAATATATGTAATCATACATTTTTGCGTTGAGCTAACTAATTTTTATTTAATTGAGATAAAATATAAAAATAATTAATTTTTCTCAAAAACAAATATGATAAAAATACTTTTATCTTCTTGTATTTAAATATTCATAGGAGAGGACAAATCACTTTTTGTTGTTTCAGGATGCCTAGATATATAGTCCTTGACCGTTTGAAACAGTATAAGTAAAACTTTGGTTTATTTTGAAGTACAATATATTTTTAGAATGTTTAAATAACTCACTTGTAATAAAAATTGTTTTTGAATTTCGTCGCTCGTAATACTGTTATTATAATCTTCTACAAGTTTTACATCTCTTTCAGCTGAATCGTTGAAAATTCTTAGTTGTTCAACGATAGTTTTTCCTTTTTGGTAAGCACTTGAGTTTAACCATTGAGACGGATGAATGTGTAAAAAGTTTTCAATTTTAAAACGCTGAAATATATTTGCTGATTTTTGATATAACAGTGATATTAAAATTTCTTTGTCTGGTTTGCTTAAAAAATTTGTTATTTCACCAATTTTTAAGTTCAATTTTTTCGTGTGAACTTCAAACTCTTCGATATTGATTTGCTCATTTATATTTCTTGCCATTATTAGTTTTGTATTAACATATATATTTTCATCAAATAATGCAAATGCAGCACACTCTTCGGTTGAATAGTAAAGATGGTTAATAAATTTACTAATAGCTATTTCAGATACATTTTTGTGTATTTCTTCATATTTTTTTAATTCTCTTAGAAACTTGATGTCGTTTAATGGGGCAGATGCGGCCACAACAGCATAAATTCAATATATAACATAAAATTTTATAATAAATGACGTAATTTGAAATAACGACTTTTCTTCTAATTTTGATAATTTAAATTCTGTTGGAAATAGATATAATTTTAAAGTGTATATGACTTTTGCCATTCACCTTGCCATGTGATATGTTTCAGGTTTCCTAAAATGTATTCCACTTAGAGGCACACCACCAAAATAAATGATTGACAAATCCAAAATATAAATATAAATAATATAAAAAGCTAATATTAACGTACTGATCGTTGCTAGGTTAGAACGAAACTATTATAGATATCACTACATGATATCTATCATTGCCGATAGTAAAAAGTTTTTCTAATCTAAAAATAAACTTAGTAGCATTTACTTCTAGGCATATTATTTTTATTATTACTATCATATTAAAATTAAAATAAAACCATCCATAGAATATTGGTTAACTTAAATAAATTAACTTATCCCAGTAATTAAACTATAAGTATAAGTTTTATAATATTATTAAATTTGTTATTGAGAAAAATTAATTATTTTTATATTATTTCTTAATTAAATCAAAATTAGTTAGCTTAACGCAAAAATGTAAAATTACATATATTTTAGTAAAAATAAATTGGATTAATTTTAATAATTTACGATTTTTTTGTATATTTAATATTTAGAGAGATAATTTCAAAAACTTAAAAACGGGCATTTTTCACAAAATGTTACTTTCATATTTTTTTTTAGTTTTTACAAAAAAAATATTGACTGTACGAAAAATTTATGAGAACCACTTATTTTAGTTAATAAAAAATTCTACAAAAAGGTTTCTTATAATTTTTTAGAACAAACCAAAACTTGTGCGGTAATATCTATAATACTAGAAATTTGTAAATTTTCTCTTAACTTTGAGCTTAGAGCGTGCCGTGTCAATCATATTATATAAAGCTCAAATTGTGTAGATCTTATTTTTAGACCCATAGAAAAATATTCCGAGGCGGCTCTTCACGAATTTTAAGACTTCAAAATAATGAGCACCCTAACCGTCACCATAATAACACACCTTCACGAAAACAAATAAATTGATTTTGTGTCACCGTTATTACCTAAGTTATATTGAGTGTTTGTGTAAGAAATGGATAGAAAACCTGGCTATTGTTATAGATAGGTATAAATGAGACTCATTTCTATTGGTATTAATATTAAGTGGGTCCTGATTATATCCAGCTTCCCGGCAGGGAAAATGGACCCAGTACGCGCCTGGATCAACCCCCCCCCTCCCACTCGGAGAGTGCACATAATATTAAAATCGTCGGGTGTCCGCGAAGCCAATATCAGTATTAAAATAAAATTCATTAACATTGTCGCCGCGGGTGATTTCACGTTTCAATTTTTCGTATCAAGTACCAATCAATGTTTTGAAATAAACGTTTATAGGTACGGTATAACCAGTACTCGTGCGCGTACCAGGACGGTCCTGCCTTCCAACAAGTGATTTTTTTTTCATCGAGGATGAAAACCAATTTTACGATATTTTTATAACGTATAAGTGACTGAAGTTCTTCCAAATAAATGATGATTTTTTAACGTACATTTTTCGTAATTCCTTAAACATCTCATTCGTCTGGTCGATTTGTTCACAAAAAACGGAAAATAAATATATTTAAAACCGAAGAAACGCTCAGCGGCTTTCATGTTGTATTTTTCAACGTTGTCTCAATGAACAGATAAAAATATTCGCAACGCACTTTCAAACTTTGTGGTACACTCATCTGTTATAGTCCATAACACTTCACTTTTCGTACGCCGTAGTGTACACAATTATCGGCCCTGCGATACCATCGCGATTAATATCGTGTTATGTACTATAATGTGTACCAATATTTACCCCCTAATTGTGCGTATTTACAGGGGCACATCGTATAATGTCGTCGCTCGAACGATAAAATATATTACACGAAATGGAAGAACATTGTTGCGTCCGTTAAATAATAAGCATTTCGATTTGAATAAATGCTTCAAACGAAACGTTTTTAAACCTTTCATAATTTAATAACATACTATATAATTATTTTAAGTATTCGTGTACTCACGATGTTATACACAAGTACCACAAACACACATACACACACACACACACAAATATGTATATTTGTGTATAAATGTAAAATATTACTGCTATAATATGTGTAAAATAATTTATATTATAAAAAATATAATTGAAACGAAAATTGATTACGATATACTCGTGGGACTGGATCATTTAAACCTCATTGTTCTTTAAGTATCGTAATAAAAAAATAATGAATTGGTCAAGTTATTTATTTTAACCGAGGCTAATCAAGTCATGATTACATAGTGGCTTAAAAATAATTTATTTCATCGGCACAGCGCTATTACGGTGTTGTTTATTTTTAAACCGTAAAATTAAATTAAATTTTAATTCAAATATAAAATCACCGGATGGAACGCTGTTGTATTATGCTAGTATTTGATATGATAGCCGAACAAACGACTTTTACTAAATAAGCACACTGAAATAAAGTTAAATTATATATTGGGCTGCATTAGGTATAACCTAACCTAACCTGCTTAAGTATCGTTTCCGTAGTATTAGTCAAAATAGCCCTTAAAACTAAGTACCGTATTATAATGTGTACCACAAAATTCTAATAAAACCAGCTCTTACGACGATCAATTCATTCGATAACACGTACAGGTACGGTTATTATAATTATACATGAAATGATCAGAATTATTGTACTTAATTTATTTTCTAATTGCAGTCGTCTCATGTTTTAATCATGATCATCGAAACTAATAAAAGAAAGATGTTTTTTTTTTTTTTTAATATAACAACTGTTTTGTAAATAATTATATAGGAAAAATTGATAGAAATTAACGCCAAACATAAACTTTAATTTTTATCATTTTATATTTCAGCTGGTGCAAAAATGTACAATACTTTTAAAACGTCTTGTAGAGTTAAAATAAACTTAATCGCTTTGCACTTCTTCGATAATTATTTAGCTGGTGACCAATTGACTTCGATGCATTCTAATGATAAAACTATGCTGGCACACAGACCTACGTATTAAAAGCAACTAAACACGTCGATTATGATTTCACTGGGCTTATCAATACAACTAACACAATACAACGGAACTTCCATCCATTTTAACAATGTGTGCGCGCAATAATTATTGTTACAAAGATTATTTACACAAACTGTTAAACGTATACTTACAACGTTGTTGTGTACACAATTATATGTCTCGCGTGACCTGCTGCACACGAACGATTTCTCGGTAGGTACTTAAACGTAACTGAATACATTTTCATAACTCGTATCTCGATCGTACATAATCTGTTTGTACATGCTGAATACGAGTATTTATTTATTTCGTTTATCGTATGGCCACTATTGCACTCATTCAACGCGTAACATCAATACGGAAAAATAAATACATATGTGAACACACACATAACAAGTATGACAAGTGGTAAAATCGTCCAATTCGGTTAACCACTCTACGGCATCCCCTGTTAGGTCCATTAATGTCGCGTTTTCTGGGAATTTCCTTTTCGAGCCGTCCCTGATGATGTGATTAACCGTTTGCCGACTCTCGCCGCAGTCACACGCTGGGTTGTCTTTCAGATGCCATCTGCGCATAAGTTATTCGCATCAAACCGACCCCTGTTCTTAGCCTGTTAAGAGTTACCCAATCCTGGCACGCAAGAGAAAAACCCGCTAACGGAACACTGGCATTAGAGATAAGTTCACTATTCCTGAGCCTCTGAAATTAGAGTTCAATAGCGCCTAACCTGTTACCCGTGATGGGCCTATCTATGCTATGATATATTGTTTTAGATAAACCTTTTAGCGTCTCACTCGATAAAACGGTTTTCAACGAAAGTTGACCGGTCGAGGTGTTCAATAAAAATGAATCGCTCCATCGGAACCTATCAAGGAAAACGTAACCGCGTGATGCAATGCACCACGAGATAACAATTCTCGAACCAAACCATAAGCGTTCCTATTTCAAACCAACTTATCATATTGCACCCCTAAATCGCCTACCGCAGCGGGTCTGAGAACTGGCTACGTCCTTCGGTGGACATCCTGACCGCACGGAACAAACCTTTAAGTATCGGTGGTCCGACCGAAAAACGATTTGAACCCGACGTCGTCCGAAAAACGAAAAACCGAAAAACCATTCGAAGGTCTCGTTCCGTGCTGCCGAGAGCCGTCGACGTGCTAGCGAAACACCTCCGTAATCTTGCCTCCGTTTTTTTTTTGTTACAGACTTGAAAGTTGATTTACAACTCCAATCCTCCAATGTGACTGATTACTCGCCTTTTCTTTAAGTCACTCAAAGGTTTCGACTCTCGCGTCACAATTTAATTTGTTCTATATAAGTGTTTCAGGGACGTCCTGCAGTTTTCTCTCCTTCTATCACACGCTCTAATACTATACCATGCAACTCTTCTAGGCTCCTGAGACGCCCGACCATTATCCAGCATCTTGCTCCAATCGCATTTACCAGCGTACGTTTCTATCCCGCAGTTACAAGGGCTTTTCCATTTGCTTTCCGCTCTGTCCGACTCATCCTTTCCGTATGCCTTTAACACCATATCTCGAAGGCTTCTAGTTTTTTCTCTTCGGTATCATTTTCTTACTCATGTTTCACGTCCATACGTTGCAACATTCCGTACTTACATAAGTCTCGTTTTGATATTGAGAGATAACTTTTTTAAAGTGAACAACTTGTTTTTTACCAAAAGTAGTTTTCACCAATGCCATTGCTCCCCCCCCCCTCCGAGCCTTATCTTAATTCCTTAACTTTACTTAGCCTTGGAATAGCGTAGCCAATACGATATCCAACATCCGGAACGGATAGGAACGCACAGAAGAAGAACTTAGCCTTAACTCCCGAGCCCTAGTCATAACATAACACTTTCGGGTGAGGCTCTTTCGACCAAAACGGTTTTAATTTTCTTTCAAATTTAGTGATTCGCAATAATTACCAATTCAAATAAGTGCAATATGTTGTAATAATATATTGCAGTAATATATTGTACTTCATTGTAGTGCGCAGTCGCAACTCGTTGATAAAACGGTAAACACTTTATATTTATTAGCCGATGATTATTAGACGCATTGTGGCCACTTTCGACTTGCGGTCCAGGGCTATAGCTGTTCCTAGCCCACCCGACCCTGAGCACCGGTCACCGGTGGCTTCCGAAATCGTCGTTTGATCGGCGTCAGAAACGTTCCGCAAAGGATTCGTTCTTGGAACGGAAACGGTATTCATCGGTAATAAATGGAAATATTATACGTAGTAACCAGTAGGTGTGCTGAACGTAATTTCGTCTTGAACAATTTCACACAAACATTGTAGTCGAGTGCACGAGGGCAACGAGATTAGAGCATAAACAAATTAAATAGCAATGATTTTCTCAGTCGAGTACGGTGCGATTACAACAGTCGGATATATAGTGCCGGCGATAATCTCGTACGCTTGAACATTGTGTGTTTTATCGGTTTAACGTCGGACGATCCTATTCCGTACAAACACTGCACCCCGAGGCAAAGCAATTTCGCAAACAATATAACAGATGCGCAAAACGTGTTTTCGAATCAATAAACAATTGATACACCGGAACATTTTGTCCGTGTGCATTACGTGTACAACTCCGAGGCCGGGTAGCCGGAACGCAATTACCTTCGGCGGAAACGTTTTGCTACCGTAACGCAATACTTAACATTAAAGCTGTCTACATAAGATGTTATAGCGCCAGAGACGTGCGATAAATTTCGCCATGGACGAGCCATAGAAATACTTAGGTAGAAACACAAACAGACGTACCATCTCGATTCCAAATCGAATTGGATTAACGCTCTTGGTAAATGTATTCAACGCACACGGCGAAGCGTAGCGTATAGTAACGATTACCAGTGACAACATATCAACTGTTTGGGGAACGAAACGATTCGACCGGAGCAAATTAACATTTTTATCTCGGTGTTCACTTTCGAGAATGTGACTGAAATGTAAAAATTCTGCACACCGATATGCGCGGATTGTGCGGGTGAAAAATGAAAGTCCGTTTAGGACTTTGTTTAGGTGCTCGATACGTAATTTGGTTCGTTCATGAATACGTCTCGGTAGTTTATAACCGCTGAACATTTGTTCGCGCGCAGAGTTCAAACACAGGGCGATGCGGATTTACATATGTGTAGAGTGTGCTGTTCGAAATTCGAAAATTGGAATATTAACCGGAGAGTGTTTCGACGACTAATCGTCTCGGGAAACGGTGAACACGAATAAATTACCTGCAGCAAGGACTAATGATAAAAATACAAATAAAAATAACAGAGATAAGCGTGGAATTTATTGTGCACGTACGTCGTTGCGACGACCGAAGGAAAAGCGTGCGGGGACTGAGCTTTACGCGTTATAAATAAAATAAATTACAATTTAAGGAATAGAGTACAGGACAGGCTTAGTTGAGGTTAGTGCGTCGTTGGGGTAACTGCGTTATTTCAATTTATATAATAACAGATAAATATATTGTAACAGACATTAATTAAACATCGAATGAAATATTACCCTGAGCAGGTGTTTATATACTGTAGTATAAATACTTGAAAATATAGGTTTGATTAAAGAAATTTCGTTTTTAATATTAACTTTTGTGATATGACGTCTTAAACTAAAATGTTTATTGACAGTTGAATTTAACGATAAAACGGACAAGGTTAAGTCAGTATTAACTGAAAATAAATTTACTATATATTTCTGTTATGGTTTTAATTAAATCACTCGATCAAATTACTTAATATCAGGACAAGTGCTTCAGTTACATTACATTTAAAAACATATGGGTATAGCCTAGGATATAGTACTATGTTTTATTTATAATTTTTATGTTCATGAAAATTAAATTATTTTGTTAAATAGCTTTATGAATTTCATCAAGAAAATCTTTTTTACATAATTATAAACTAATTTTAGTAAATACCCTATCAAATTCTCATACATTTTAGGGTATAAAAAAAATATGTGGGTGATAAACTTGTTTTATAAGGGTAAATAAACTGTTTAGTAAATAATAATAGTTTTAGTAATCAAAAGTCTGATTATCTTGCAGTTTGTTTGAAAAACTATTTAACTTTTGTTTAATTTAATATTTTTGTATTTGTTTTATAAAGTTACATTAAATTGTTTTGCATGTAAATATTTTGAGACAAGTACTACATTTATTTTTCTTCTGAAAAAATAAAAAAATTCAAAGTTTTTTTTATGTTTTGACGTCCTTAACCCGTAGACTTTCCTATACATTTACTTATAGAAATATATCTAGATAACGCATTTAGTTATGAGTTATGAGGAAAGTGCGTGATTTGATATATTTTTAAAAATTGAATATTAAACCAAATGCATTTTCGATAAAAATATGGATAGCCTATAACTTCAGAAACATATGATACTTAGAGCAAAATCATATACCTAGAAGTAAAACTTGAAAAATAAAATAATTTGAACTTTTTTTTTTTTTTTTTATCAACGCACTTACCCCTCCTAACCGAATATATGGATTTCCTCGAATACATTCAACAAACACAAAGAAAAATAATATTTGATCGACACACCGTTCTGTTGAAGCGCATCCAATTAAGAAGTCGGACGTTCGCGGACGTCGCGAGCAATATTATGAGTCATAATACGTTATCATCCGTGGCATGTTATAAGACAATGTTCAGTGGCGCGTTTTCGGGGGCAATGTGGGTTCCCGGGTCCGGGCCTCCCTCCTCGAAAGCGAAAAAAAAATCGAGTCATGAATCACTCGTTACGAAGGTACAGCGGAAGAGAACAATAATCTATATCGTGCGGTTACGAATAACTCTTAATCCGCATTTAAATCGATAATAATATGATGATTGTTAGTTGGTGCGTCACGTGCGTTTTTTACAATATTGTAAAACACACCGGTACGGTTGGTATTGCAACACTAGGTAGTGTAACACTTTGGTACAGCACGAGAACGGCCGCGATCGAAAAACGTACCTACAACGGGTGGTACGTTTCGGTTTTTTACGATCACCGCCGCCACGAAATCTTTTGTTAACCGAAAATCTCGAACAAGTTTGTTGTTGTTTTTTTTTTTTTTTTTTTTTTCTACTTTTTTTTAATGTTTTGCAATAAAACGAAATCGGTCCCGCCAACAAGACACTGTTACACGCGACCGAACGGGTACGTACAATAATAACGTTAATAACACACACGCACGCACAGAAATGAAACGCCTATGCATACGTACGCGGCGCAGGAATATTTATTCGTTTGCGCGCGCGCACGTACATATAATAATAATAATAATAATAATAATAATTTATTCCGGTATACTGATTAACCCGCGCGCTCCGAACGACTTGCCCGGAGATTATAAGCTATTTATACTGCTGCAGGACCGGCAGGCGCAATAAAACCGTTTTAATATCGCATTAACAGTTTTATAGGGCCATTATTGACGATTATTACGCTACGACCGTGGTAGTATATGTATTACTAGTAGTTGTAGTAGTTATATTTTTTCGGGGGGGGGGGGGGGGGGGAATAATATACTTGCGCATACGACATGCGACGGTGGTGTTCGTCTTCGACTTCGCCGCGCGCCCTTCTGGCCCGTCCGGCGTACATTTCACTTTGAGATCCCCGTAATAAACAGTAACGCGTAACATCGTCGTACAAGCGTACGGCGTGCGTATAACGTATACACGTACATGCATTGTGTACAAACATATTAGCGTTTATTACGATTACATATTTACATATATATATATTTATATATATATATGTGTGCGTATGTGTGTAGAGAAGGAAAAACGACCGAGACCACGTTGTACACACTCGATAACGTTAAACGGACGCGTATTTAGAGGGGGTGGGGAGAACCGTATTTTATGGTATTTCATCGGATTGCAGTAGGATTACCTACAGTACAGTTTGAATTAACGTTGTACACAACTTGTAGATTTTACGTATACTGTCTTCTTGATATAATCGTTTTCGTTTATATACATTTATGCAGGTTCACCTGGACCGCGGTTTGTGCACTTCGCACGTTTTCGGTTTCGCAGCAACGCGGCGGAACTCGGGATGTTCGATCGACCGGACGGGATCGGCACCAACAAGCGACGTCCGCAATCGCACAGCCCTAGAAGTATGTTCAAGGGATCGGGCAGATCGTGCGTTTTCGCGCGAACGTATTCGATTCGATCGATCAATCGCATGCGCTGCAAAGGAACGTAAAACGCACGTATGGTGGACAGACGGCAAAAAGGAATCAAGGAAAATCCTGTAGTGCAATAGAACGGTTGTGTAAAACGTACATATCACGTGGTAGCGGGTGGATCATTGTTTAAACACTACTGCGCTTAGGGTTGTGCTTGCCACGCCACTGATTTGCCAATCAGCGTAGAAAAGTACTCCTCGTGAAGAATTCAAAACGTTATGTTCGCGTACTGTTCCGATGACCATATGATAGCCACGGGAAGGCACGTGCGTATTACGTTTTGACGTTTCCACGGCTTCGGTGTGCAGAGTACGACAGACAAAGTCCGTCGTATACTACTCAGACGATTTTTTTCCTAATCGTCTTTCAACCGAAATTGAAATTGTAGCGCGCGCGCCTAATCTTAGTTACCATTTTACACTTTACGCGCGATCATGACACGAATTATATTACTATCGACACGACAATATTAGGAACTATTACGCGCCAATCGTTTAAGTGATAATTACGAAATGCTAATTATTAATAATTCGATATTAATAGTTCTCTCTAGAGAAGAAACAACAATAATTAAAAATTAGGTACTTGGTAATGGTCGGGAAAAAAAATAAAAACATATATATATTTATATATATATGCGATGATTGTCTGTCCAATTATACTGTGAATTTTTTTTGTCTCAGTTTTTTCGTTGCGCGATAAATTACATACGCTATTTAACCACCATAAGAAATGTTGTGATTATTCTAAAAAAAAAAAAGTTCTGCTCGGACTGAAACGCGCATTATTATAATCACCACGATCGTGGAACGTGTGTGTCTAACGACGCTCACTAAAACACAATAACAGTAATGCAACGGCGAAGGATGAATGAATTAAGTTTCAACGAGCAACGCCATAAATAAAAACATGATATTATGTTTATGTTTCAAACGAGCGTGTGTATTTTCTCTTGTGTGTACAGCGCGTACGAAATGGCTCATTAGTACCTATCGCGCGGGTCCGCACACCTCGCTGCCGCGGCGGAGGCCCTCGGGCCCCCATGGGTTTTCACGTGGAGAAACAATAATAATAATGGAAAAAATATATATACGAACATTTTGAGGCAAACGAGCGCGCGCATAAATCGCGCGAGGAAATAATATTCGACAAGTTAATTATTACGATCGGTAGGGCAAGAGGACGGGAAGGATTTGGGCACCTGCTGCACCGCGGCGCAGCCTTCGTATAATTTATTACGAACCTAATCCGCTCGTTTCGTAATTGTATTCCAAATGAAAACAATCCGGCCCGGAGCTGGCGCGCGCGATACAGAGTGATCGATTTATCCGCACGCGTTGAAAACCGTCACGCGGAAAAGCGCGTTCGCGGCGACACATCCGGTACGCGAAACGCTAGCGAACGGGTTCGCGCGGATAGGGTCTTACGGTGGGACGACGTGCGCAAGATGTGAACATTTTCGAACTCGACACGGGGGAGAAGAACATAAAAGGGAGTCTTAACTTGACTTTGACTTTTAAAAAAAATTTATAGAACCGTTTTTAACTTGTCGTGTCCCGGAACTTTCGCCGCGTTGACGACGAAACCAAAACGAGTTGTTTCGCAGGCAGTAAGACGACCACGGTCGTACGTGCACGGAAAAATGTCCCGACAATGTCTGCTGTGACGATACACCCGAACTTAAGGGTCTTGGGGCCCCATGGCAGCTACTAAATAACGGCCTTTTTAAATATACAGCGAAACTTCCATGTAACAAACATCCATTTAACGAAATTTTCTATTTAACGAATTATTTTTGAGAACCATGACCTTCATTGTTAATTACACGTAAATTTATCTCCAAATAACGAATCTGATGTTTCTATATAACGAAATAATTATTCCATAAAAAACTGGTTTTTTGTAAATGTTGTCACTGTCAAACATAGTTCACTGCGATGGTGTTACTTTACAAGATTATTTGAAAATTTATGAAGATATTGCCGTATATGAATCGCCTACTGAAGAAAGTATTCTGGAAGAGGTTAGAAAAAAAGAAAATCCTGGTGAATTTGAAGAAGAAGACGAAGAGGAATATGCAGAAGAACAATCCAAGCTAACAGAAGAAGACATATTAAAAGCTTTATCTGTGGTAAGAAATGGTTTTAGACAGCAAGCAAATGTTCCCGATGAAATTTTTTTAAAACTTGATATAGAAACATTTTACGAAAAAAGAACATTTTATAAAAATAATAAGCAAACAAAACTCACTGATTATTTCTTTTAGATTATTATTATTATTATTTAGATTATTTCTTTTAAATTACATTTAAGGTTAAAAATTAAATTAAACTGTATTATGATTTTTCATTATTTATTTACATAATTCACTAATTATTTCTTTTGAACTATAAAATTAAAAACTAAGTTTAACTGTAATATGATATTTGATGTTGTTTTTTACATAAAATATACAACTTAGAAATACATGTATACATACATACATACATACATACATACATAATTAAATTTAAAAAAAAAAGTTGAAAAAAATACGTAATTCTATTTAACGAATTCCTCCATATTACGAATTATTTTTGTTGCTTATTCGACTTCGTTATACGGAAGTTTCACTGTATATTAATAAAAACTGCTTTTTATTTTTATACGTTCAACGCAATTCAATAATAAACTATAATCATAAAATATACCTATTAAATGTAAACATATTTGTGAAAAAAATTGACAAGTTTTAACGATACCGTTTGCTCAACGATTAACGTAAATCGTTACGCGACGAACTTATTTTCTGTAAAAGAACGAAGTACGACTTCATTGCGGTCCACTGCATTATTTCTGACTCGATGCGCAACATGAAATATTTCCCTGCGTCGATTCATTTGGTGAATTTTTTTTTTTCGGTGTTCGGCCGAGAAAAGCCCCGAAAAGGTGCTTGCCCGTGGATCACTGCCTAGTCCGCCCGGAGCCGAAATTCAGCCTCGAATACGTAAACGAGTGGCTGACACGGATGAGTGACGTAAGTGGTCGGCGCGGGAGGTACGGTGCGCAACGGTACGCGTAACGGTCGAGCCGGGGCCGGCAGCTGTGGCCGCACCCGAAACGGACGAGTGCGCTATTCGGTCGGCTAATCAGCCGGTCCAGCGATGGGCAGAGCCGGCGAGATCTTCTAAGGGGCCCGGGGCTGCGGGAGTTCCGGGCCCACTTCCCTTCGCAATTGCTTGACTAAGACGCACTTGTTACATGACGCATTGGTACAACAAAAACATTGTACGCAAGGCCAAAACGACGGGCCCTATCCAACGTGCGGGCTCCAGGGCTCTAGCCCTCCCTGCCCCACCTTTTCACCGGCCCTGGCGATGGGTGTCGTATAAGTCACGCGCGCAAAGGGCCCCGTGGGCTTACGGTCGTTGCGTCCTCGCACATCTCGTATTTTGTTTTCCCGTTTCGGCACTTGACTCATTACCGTCGTCTTACGACTCGGCTCTCCGACTTGCACGCGCGTTATAAGTATTCGCGAGCGTTTATCACGCGGTGCACGTAACGTCCAGCAGCGCAGTACGTACATAACGATGGCGTAACGCGCAAGTGTGATGATTGACATTTTTTTTTCGAAAAATGAGTTAAGTGCATATTCAATTTAAATTCATAAAATTCTGCGCATTATGCACAAACGAAATCATAACATTATTCAAGTAATTTTTGTTCTTAATTGAAATCAGAAGAAAAATGTGACGTGTTTCAGTATTACATTTCACGTGAACAAAATGTGTCAAGTACAATACTATTATTTTTTTTTAAATTTATTTTTTTAAAATCCAAACGTGGTAATTGCAGGTTTTTTAATCCTCATTACACATTACATGTTAAGGAAAATATAACAAATAGTTCATTACAGTCATTTTTTTAATTGTTATAACAGCTCAAGCTAAAAAAAATCGTTCTCCTGAACAGTTACGAAAATGTCACTTATCACACTTGTGTGCTACGCCATCGATAACGTATTGTTTCATTCCGTTATAGAACGAGCCGTGGCCCGAGTACGGATAATTAAAAATATACAATATACACGAATAGCAACATAAACGATTTCAACTATTATTGTTCATTTGAATCGCATTTTTTTGTTTTGTTGGCGTTCGAGAACACAATCCGTAAAAAAGTCTTCCCCTCCGTCGGATCTGGACATAGAGCATCATACTCTGGGGTCAGGGGTGGCTCCAGAACCTTGGTTAGGGGGGGAGCAAGTTATAATTTTACAAAATCATATAACAAAAAGAAAACAACAATTTTTACAACACAATTTCAAGTCGTCTATTTCTAAAATTGGCGAAAATATCAATAAATTGATCTATTTGATCTAGAATATCTACTTTATGATATACATTAATTAGACATCATGCTGACAGTCTATCTTCAGTCATCATTGGACAAAGCTAGGATTTTAGTCTCCGAATTGTGGAGAAACTCCTTTCAACCGTCATACTTCTATGGCTCTATCTACACACTTGTGCGTATCATATGGTAGTACATATTATAATATGAATTTTTCGTTAACAATATACATTTTTTTATAAATATAGTACGGGCTTGGGAGAGGGTCGCTGCCCCTAGGGCTCCTCTGGAGCCGCCCCTGTCTGGGTCCCAGTCAAAAGATCAAATACTCAAACGATTCAAGCTTTTCAATCAATCTGTCTGCGTATCATCGCCAAAGCTTCTTGGTACGTAACGAAAAAAATTACTCCGCGACGACTTTCAAACCAAAACCTTCTACGACAAAGCCATCGATTTCTAGAACAGGTTTCATGGGTAACTCCTTATGAACTACAACCACCTCATCTCACAATTAGCCTCAAAAATACTGCCTGACAACCTTACAAGACGTCTCAAACGCAACTGGTGTAGAGATCTTATAAAATACATTTATATTGCTTATAAAAATGTTAAATCATTGTAAAAGATGACTCGACTGTGAGTTTTCCTACACGTTACTCGAAGCCGTTTTTATACTATTTTATTTATACCATATCATATTTACTTATTGTATATAACGTACAGATTGTAAATTAACAATAAACGTCATTAATTTAAAAAAAAAAAAAAAGACCTCCGTTAGATCTTTCTAGAAGCAACGGACGCGCTCAGAATCTTTTTGATGTACTTCTGCGTTTATTTATTTATTTTTTTTAACTAACTAAGTTAGTTAAGCATGGCCAACAGTAAATCAGTTTCCAAGTCCAACGAAGTATGCTTTCGTATTCACAGAACTTCCGATGCACGTTCGCTGCGCCATTGACGCGTTTTTAAAAACGTTCGCAGGGCGCTGCTGGAAGGTACTCCTAAATGCCGTCTCGACGAACGGGGGAACCGCGATATCTGAAGGGATTGACCGTGGTTCTACGCTCGTTGATAAACTTTAAAACGCAATATCATTATACTATTATTTTCGATCTGCCAATAACAACGAACAACACCTTACGGTTTCGAATTGCGTACAGCACATACGGGTACTTGTAAAACGTGTGCTGACGATCGTTGATCCCAATCGAACCCAAGTACTATAATGATCCAGTTAAAATTCACACTGCACGTCTGTTACAAAATCATTTGAACGCAACTGTGCCGAACTCTCTAAACGGAAATCTGTAAGATTAGACACACAACATTTATATTTGTCTCGTGCCTTCATTCCGTTCAAGTACACAAAATGCAACGAATATTCGTATTCATATTTTAGCGATTGTTGCACCAGTACGATAAATTAACGACAAGCTTAAACACTCCGTCCAAACGTATTGCAAATTCAATTGCACGTGTATCGATAAGTTATGAATTGTGTTCGTCATTAACCATGACACGATTAACAACGCGTTGAATTACACCGAACGATAATGAAGTGTAGTGTACATACGTTTAAAGTGAGACCACACGATTAAATGCTGGACTATCTGACAATGGTGTTTTGACAGCAGGAAACGTCGTGTAACTTATCTTCGTCTATAATACGTTGCTACATCATCGCTGTAACACGTAGTACGTGCGTACGCGTGCGATTCTAACCTAACCGTTTAGCGACGACAACCGAATTTCGTTATTTATAATTTTTCGTTATTATCACGTGTACGTGTTTAGAAACTCGTTTGGCCGTTCTTTAAGGCTACTTCAAATACTGTCAATCTCGTAAGGTGTAGTATACCTATATGTATATTATGTGCGAAATGAAATGTAAACAAATTTCAACCATATCACGTGTTCAAATTATACCCTAAGTGTATACAATCGACCAGAATAGTCCAGAATGCATAACAAATTCATAAACTGTTTGTTACGTGCACGCGTACCGTCCCTTAAGGTTCTCGATTGCATTTCACACGCACATTACGGTACTCAACATTTTCGCGTAATGCTGAAACGATGACGTGATTGCACGGGATATGTAAGACAAATCATTAACTAATGTTGGTTTATCAAATAAAATACAGAAATAAAATAAGAGGTTAAGTTGACCTTGTTTGATGTATAAAATAACAGCTACACTACTAATGAATACAAAAACCATTTTACTTATAAAATGAGTGATCCGAGTTGGTAAAAATATTTTCATATTTCAGTTTTCGTCGTTATACACTAGTAGTAATCTTTTATTCTTATGTTAATAAAATATATAGTTTTTTATGTACTTGTTTTTTCATTATTAAAAATTATGAATACTTTTATTGTCCAAAATTGATATAATGAACACCGTAATCAGACGCAAATGGCTGCAATACGATCGCGTTCGTTTTAACGTGGAAAAACGCAACACGAAAACGCTAAATGAAACATAGATACAGCTCCATTAATAATTTTCCAGGACACAAATTAAAAATATTAGGCAATACATAATAAACATTAGCCGCCATTTTTTATCTATAAATTTATTTTCCCAACGTATATATGATACAAGTTTTATTATTAGCAAACAATTATTATACTTAAAAAAAAAAAAATTGTATTCGTAATTCTGTATTTACAATGTTAACAATCCTATTGGGTTATTCGAAAATCGTTAAGAGGATAACATGTAAAAACATAAATCGCGCGCAAGTTTGTCATTTTTCTTCAAGCTTAGTCGTATTGCAGCGAATTTACATTGTGTTCTAAAATATTACTATTTGATACGGTTCACGTTGGCCATGTGGTCAGTCGGACGTCGCAAAACCGCACTAAAAGTATAGAACATATTATGAAAAGAAGAAATACAGACAATGGACTACATACTACAATGCTCTCTAAAAGGGACGACCACTTGTGATAAAAATGATCTACTCTTAGCAAATGTCATCAGAGTAATCGTGATATTATGGACGAGCATGATAAATCTGAACGTCCCGAAAGAAGTTAAAGAAGTTTATTATAATAATACGTTAATGTCCTTTTTTATTTTATCTATTAAATTTTACTATTTTTAAATTTCCTTCTTTGAAATAAGTAATCGATCGATAAGCAGTAATCGAGATTGGGTGAAAAGACCATCTATTCATCGATGAAACTTTATAAATGTTAATTGTGTTATCGGCAAAACAAAACCATCTAACTTTTGCATCAGTTATTTGCTGCATTTCTTTTTTTTTAAATGGTACCTAGTTAATTCTAATAGATAAGTCTTCAGTACTATCCAATTAAATCCCTGTTAATCTAAGTATTTAAATTCAACAAAAGGAGAATCTAGGACGTTTCGACACTATACTATAGAGCAGGGGTGACCAACATGAATATGTTCACTAGTCACATTGATAAATACAATGATGTCAAAAGCCAAAATTTTAATAAATATATTTTATAATTTTTATAATTTGTATATGTATAATATTATATATAATTTTATAATTTAAAACCAAATCTTAAAAAACTTACGAAAAAAACTCCCATGCAAATAAATTTAGCTGAAAGTACCTATATATTTTAATTTTTCATATTAATTTATTTTATTTTATTTTTTTGATTTATTTATCAGTATTCTAAACGGAAAAATATTTTTATGAAATTATAATATAGTGAAACCTCGATAACTCGAAGTCGCAAGAGTTAGGTTTGTATACCATAACTTTGCAAATTATATTTTTAAAATTATAATGATTAGCAAGGAAAAATTTGCTATTAGTTTCATCAATAATAATAATAATTAGTGCGAAAAAAATAATTATCTCCGAATTTGTTATTATATGTAATTATATGTATTATATGTAGGTATGCTATAAAATAACAGCAACGTCCAACGAGTTAATTGACAAAGTTTTTCCAAGTCGGTCATAAAATTACGGAAATCGTCAGTGGCTCAGTTCACGGGCTATATTGGCAGCCAAAAACTACGGTGTAAATACATTCAATGTCATTATTCTAAACGAAATTCCTGGTGACACGACCATCGATACCGTAATAAATCAAGAAGCAGTTGTCAAATATCCAACTGAATTCTTAAATTCACTTGATTTTCCAGGCATGCCGGCACACATTCTAACATTGAAATTTGGTTTGCCCATCATTCTTCTACGAAATATCAATTCACCACGACTCCGCAGCGGTTAAAAATATTTTTAGGAAGCGGAGCTCACGGTGCGTCCGAAGTAACAGCCCCCTGTACGTTATGGCCACGATCCGGCCCTGGGTACACTGCACCGTTCGTGCAGCGTCTCGAAACATTATATTGGTTATTACGATTTTAGAACGTTTTTTTTTTTTTTAGAAAAAATACAATCTATATATTATGTACAATAAGAATTTGTGTTGAGTACATTTTATTTTTATTTTTATTTTAGAACATGTTTGAAACTTGAAATCATAAAACCGTATTATTATAATACACGTACTCATGTATTTACAAGCACACATCGCGTGCACGTTTTCATTTAGTACGCCGTTAAATACTATACATTAGAAAAACTTTATCGCCGGCGAAGTATTTACAGGAGGCATCGAAAATACGCAGTTCCAAATCAATACTTCAACGGTAACGTATAGTTGTAATAATAATAACAATCAGTCAGATAATTGATCGGCAACCACTTGTGTGTGATGGCACACAAAATATACGGAAAAAAACTCAAATTTCAATACATTATTGCGTCTAATATAATATATTATCATACCATAGTTTCCCAAAAGTTTGTATTTAATGATTTAGAAATTGTGTGCAAATCCATCTCTCTACGGTCTTCCATAACGTTGAAAACTCAAATTATTCGGCTCAATCCATTTTATGTATAATTCTATTTTAGTCCAAATTGATTATTTTCATTGCTATTTACAACGTTAGGGCTACATAATATTTTTAATTATTAAACCTACGAGGGTAAATAAAAAGTTGCTTTTCAAAACGATATACTGGGCGAATCAAAAGTCTTCGTCCGATACGAACTGATATAGCTCAGCAATCATTGATTGCAGATTAACGACCTATATACCAATGGAAGGATAAGATAGTTAAGTTTATTTTTAGTTATCACCAACGCAATGGAAGTTAGAAGTTCACCGGTATCTGAACGGCGAACTCCCTCAACGGTTGATTGGGCGTAAAGGAGGCCATTATTTGGGGATTCATCCCTGGCCACCACGTTCCCCAGACCACAGAATGTTTTTTTTTATGGGACTATATAAAGAATAAAGTTTAGTATTTATATATATATATAAATCTACTTTTAAATGTGTACAAATGAAGATAAGTTAAACAATAAAAGACATGGGCTACCGATGTTTTTGTCCAATTGGAACCAGCAAAAAATGTGTAGGTATACAAACAAAATAATAGTCATTTATTGGTCATAAGTATTTTTTTTTTTATATATATATATAATTTGTTTATTTATAAGATATAGGATTAAAGATTTGAAGAAGAAATAAACTATGACTGTTATTATTTAATCGAACATCAGTGGTACACTTGTTTCCAAAATAATTTAAAGAAACATAAAACAATAAAACAAAATGTGAACATATACGATATTTATTAAGGAATAATTTTAATACTGTTGTAAACGTGGAAATGTAAAATAAAAAAAGATATACTTCACGTATTCCATTAGTGAACTTTTATTAGCTCAACTTGTGTGTGTAATACGTTAAGCAGATTTTTGAAATAATTGCTATGATTAATAATTAATCGTCACACCAATATAATATGTACTTTAGTTTTGATAATGATAATTGTTTACGATCTGTAATGAACTAATCTGCATTTAACGTTGTTACGAAAAATGAAACTATTATTTCCTCACACTATACGTTATTAGATAATACAGTTTTAAATTATTCATACACTGACACATTGTTATCACTCAGCGATACCAGCGATTATTGTAACACAAACGGATTGTTGGCTTCTTTTCACTAATAACATTTTTGATCATAAGATCTACCCCGAACCGGTATTTATTTTATTTATTTATCAGATTGGTAGACAGTAGATACTAATAAAACTATTTATGAAAATTAATTGATTGAGTTAAATCGTTTATATCGTAACCAGTTTATTGTGGTTTCCGACCACATCACGACTACGTAGAAGTAAAATATGTTTTTGTTAAACCAATATTTAACAGAAAATTATATATATTAAGCATACCGTTTATTATTATTATTCTGCTTCGAATTACGAGACCGTTTGACAGAACCGGTTTAAAAGAACATAATACCGTGCATTTTTTTTTTTTTTTTTTTTAAGAAACCTTTCATTAGACACCAATATTTAGCGGTATTTATTACATTACAAATTCCATTCATTGAGAATACATTGTAAAAGTTATATGTGTAAAAATATGTGTTTAATGTGTAAAAATATAACACGCAGATAAAAATAGGAATATAGATCATTCGTACAACTAATTTAATACGTTATATATTCAAATAAATTAGGTATATTATAACACATTGTATAATAACAGACAAAATAAATGTTTGCGCAATGAATTTAATTAATTAATTTTAACGATAGTGAAACTATAAAATATGTACAATAATTATAATTTAATGAGTGTACACATACGAGTAGCAACCAAATAACTGTCTTGATTAAAATAAATTGTTATACTATGAATAATGTTTAATTTCAGCATCTTAAATAGTACTTATGAATATTTTATATACTATCAGTGTCGTATTTTCAAGGGGAGGAGTCCCGGGTCTCGAGTTCCTCACCAAAGAAAAAAAAGGTTCAAATGTCATCAATGATTTATATAATTTGATTGTAAATAAGTCTTAATTTGTATTTATAATAATAGAATAACATATTAATTCATACCTTACATGTATTTTTTATAATATTAGAAAATCATTAGAAAATCGTAGAAAAAGTTCAAAAGCCACTACAAAAGATTTTAAAATATGCTACAGTAAACTATTATACTGATATTGTTTAGACTGAATCAACACGTTTTTTTGAAAAGGAAGAATATATCCAATTCCCGTCAAATATTAAAATATATTTCGATTTTTAGAATGATTTACTCGTAAGAGTTATGCTGGGTGCTATCACGTACCTTTATAAGTGTTTATAATTTTAATAAACATTAGTCAATAGAATTGAATAATTCTTAAGAAAATACAATCTAAACAAGTCTTTCAAATTTCATTGAAAGTCAATTTAAAAGTTAACGTTAAAAAAAAAACATCTATGG
>NW_020271754.1:321398-415668 GCF_003268045.1 Sipha flava | reverse complement strand
ACGTTATATATTCAAATAAATTAGGTATATTATAACACATTGTATAATAACAGACAAAATAAATGTTTGCGCAATGAATTTAATTAATTAATTTTAACGATAGTGAAACTATAAAATATGTACAATAATTATAATTTAATGAGTGTACACATACGAGTAGCAACCAAATAACTGTCTTGATTAAAATAAATTGTTATACTATGAATAATGTTTAATTTCAGCATCTTAAATAGTATTTATGAATATTTTATATACTATCAGTGTCGTATTTTCAAGGGGAGGAGTCCCGGGTCTCGAGTTCCTCACCAAAGAAAAAAAAGGTTCAAATGTCATCAATGATTTATATAATTTGATTGTAAATAAGTCTTAATTTGTATTTATAATAATAGAATAACATATTAATTCATACCTTACATGTATTTTTTATAATATTAGAAAATCATTAGAAAATCGTAGAAAAAGTTCAAAAGCCACTACAAAAGATTTTAAAATATGCTACAGTAAACTATTATACTGATATTGTTTAGACTGAATCAACACGTTTTTTTTGAAAAGGAAGAATATATCCAATTCCCGTCAAATATTAAAATATATTTCGATTTTTAGAATGATTTACTCGTAAGAGTTATGCTGGGTGCTATCACGTACCTTTATAAGTGTTTATAATTTTAATAAACATTAGTCAATAGAATTGAATAATTCTTAAGAAAATACAATCTAAACAAGTCTTTCAAATTTCATTGAAAGTCAATTTAAAAGTTAACGTTAAAAAAAAAACATCTATGGTACGACTATAGGTTCTCGTTCGATTTTTATAAGAAAATAACGATGTTCTTTTTAGGAAGAAAAATATCTCTAGTAATAATAATAAGTCCTATTGGTTATCTATCCAATTTAAATCATGTGTCATAACAATTTCAAAATAAAATAAGCTGTCGTATTGTATTTAGAACCACGCTTATATAAACACTATAGTATGGTAATCACATCATTATAATATATTATACTATTTCTTATGCTTCGTGACGTGTAATCTAATAACTCGTCAACGTTTAAAATTAAGTCTCATAGTTAAATAATAAATAACATTAAAATTAATCATTTAGATACATACATAAATAAAATACTTTATCATAATATATACTTTATCATATATAAAGTAGAAAATTCAACAAAATAACTTATATCTTATAACCTGAGTTTTATGTTATATCTTTAATCTGAAGGTCCTGCGACAAAGGAAATATTACAGTGTTAATTGTACTCGTATGATAATTTCAATGTTATTTTAGATACCTTGTTCTGATGGTTTTGTGTGTTCACCTTACTTCGCTTGGATGCCCACTGGGGTTCAGCTGATGTTTTCTTTTCGCACTGATCACAGATACGTGTACATTTTTTTTTTATTATTCATATTTCCTTTATTCACAACAGGCGAAATGCAGTCGAAACTAATCCGTTTTGTCGTCTGGTTCTCTTATACTGTTTAATGTGAATAATATTATGATACAGCGAGTACGATGTAACACAAAATTACATATTCGATTCGAGTCCAACGATAGATATTCATTTGATCCGGTAACCAACACCCGTAAATGTTTTAATAAATATTAAAATGTATCTATCGTATTGTTTTTGATGGTAGGTTCAAATATTATCAGATGATTAATAATATTTAAATAAATCAAAACTTTCCGTGGAAAAACAGACGAAAACAAATAAACTCTTTTTTTTTTTTTGGAAAACTTTTTGTTAAAACATTCACTTTTAATTATAAACACATTTATTCATAACCATGTAACGCGCGCAAAACATATTCGATAGTAAATTGGTTTTTGAGTTTTAAACACAAAACTAAATTAATGAAAAATATGTTTTTAACTGTCATCGACAAACGGACAAAAGTAATCCATTCGTTTTTATTTTTGTTGTAATAACAAGAACAATGCGAACTTGCATCTATTTTAACCAGTGGCGTATATAGGGCGACGCCTACTAGGCTATAGCCCCTTCCCTAAATGAAAAACTTAAAAATTATTTTAAATATTTATTATATTTTAATGGTGCTTTATGCTTATTTAGAATTTGCGTTTTGGGACATTCTGTAAATGAAATGTAGATAAGTACCTACTGTGTCCTGACAGTAATTTTTAGATAGCAGTGGTAATTTAACTCTGTCCATAGTAGACCCTCCCGAAAATATTTTTTGTATACGCCACTGATTGTAACTATATTATCGTTATCAAGCTCTAGACGAAAAGCACTATTTTGCTCGTTCAAGACTCGTTGTCCGCGTGTACACCAAAACCATAATTTATGTAAAGCCGTATCAGACGCCGTAAAAAAAAAAAAAAAAGTTTACATTTATACTTTAGCCCGAGTATACGGCCCAAGCACGGAATTATTATTTTTAAATCCAAATTTGCACTTTACGCGAGTGATGTGTCGCTAATAATGTGGGCAGTATCATGCATAACCTAACTTAGGGCGCGGTAGCCAATGTCGGAATTAATGAGCATCGAATAACCGGAGTTTAAAAATATCATGTTAATCATAGACCATGGTTTTATGTTGTTCAAAAAGAAGAAATAAACGCGTATCAAAAAAATTGGTCTACGTGGTAATATGTATAAATATGTTAATTTAGATCACGGCGTACGTTAGCGAACACGTGTATTTATTGCAAGATGCAATGATGACCGTCGGTAATTATCGGTAATTACCGCGTGGTAATTGGTCGTTTAGTTGGCGGCGAGACAAGGGTTAGAAAATGGCTGTGGGGTAAGACAACTCAACAAAACGGCTCGTTTAACCGCGGTGCGAGACCTGGATTTTTTTAAACGTTTGCTTTTCCGATCGATCCGGTAATTATCGTATCGTATATAGGTATACATAATAAATATTTGCTACCGAATTTAACAATGTTAGATATATGTTCTTAAGGTTTGTACAAACACAATGTTATAACGGCTTAGCAACGCACATTATTATGATTAGCACATTATCAAAACGTATGCGGTAAAAATTACATTCCGCGTCTTCTACGTACGCTTGTTACTTAGGGCTACCTATAATATCGATATTATTTTTACCTGTTCTATAAGTAGGTCATCATCACTGTGAACGGAAATTAATAGTATTAAAGGCTCAATTACGATACCGTAAAATACGTAAAAAGATTGTTTAATAATGGTGGTCGATGTTCATTTAATTTCTATACCTTTTTTTTTTTTTTCTCTCCAAACAGTATTATTTCGTTCTCACGGGTGCAGCTCTTCAATACATACGGGGTCATGTTCAGTAACGTTACACTTGGAAATGTTAAAGTGTTCATTACTTTAAAAACTTCGTACCGTTAAAATAAAAACGTTGCACGTACTGAAAGCTTTTATGTTTATCGTTATCTGACAATAATGAGCTTCGATCCGGTGTTTGGATTTTTTTTAATACATTTCGGAACAACTGCGGTAAAAGTAAGTACAATGAATCGGAGTTGCTAAAATCATCGATAAAACAACCATCGGCTAGTTTGAAATGTATATGCGTGTATAATTAACCAAACTTATGTTTCGTGGTCATCGAAGAAAACCAACAGTTTTTAATATTTGCATATTTAAATCGTATAAATTATATTTATATTAGTAGCATTAATAGTGTATTCAGTATAAGTATTTTAAGTATATTTATAAATCAATTTGTAAACAACATGCAATAACAATGCCGTGGCAGTGTGATTATAATAATAAAGAGTAACAGAGTAAAATATGTAAATGTATGCACCTAAAACTGTTTTATTATTTCTACAAGCAAACTATATTAATATTAATAATATATATATCATAATGGAAGGTAAAAGAGTTTAGAATGTTAATAGAAGAATTATTAAAATTCCTTTTGGTAATAATATAATCAGCGAGACAATGCTCCGGAGTTCAAAGTTTCTTGGCAACGTAATTTAAATGTATATAATAATAACATATTCGTTACATTGCACCAGACGTACACATTTGGTAGGTACTACGTGCACGTTTCAGTCGGATTTTTTTTCCAACCAATTACCCCAGAGCAATATAGTTTTGAAGTCTTTGTGTAAACAACAAAACGACAATAGTTATGACGATACAATCGTTTAACACACAACAGGCGTAATCAAAACACGAGAAATGTGATTATTTAAATGTATAATTTTGTTTCGTACTTATATCATCACTCGTTATTTTCACAGCGTTTGGACGGGTCCCAAAAAAAAAAAAAAAAAAATGAAGAACGTGGAATAAACCCAAATACTATACGCTATGCGATATCCATACATATATTATAAATTATAACTCTATCGAGACACATTAAATTATGATTTCGAAACGAAAAACGTGGCGTACGTAGAGACCGTAAACGTCCGCTTTGTAGAATATTAATATTTAATTGTTCGTAAGAGAAAAAAATATTAATAATAAAATACCTACTGCATGCGAATTCGTATTGCCTTTTACAACGATCGTCGCATGCGGATCGGTACAGAACACGATTCCAGTGCCAAATATTTACGGCGAATAAAATGTGTACTAATGTGTATTATTATTATTGTTAATGCATGCGTTGTATTCGGTGTCATCACGTATTCGATTATATGTACACCGGAATCACGTATAATTATCGTACTGCAAATCCTACACAGAGATGTGCGTATCATATAAATTCAAATAGTTGTGTACCGTCGGCCTACGGCAGGGGTGGCGAACCTTTTTTAGTTCGGTTGCCAAATTAAGTGTTTTAAAATAGTTCAGGTGCCCAATGAAAATTTTATTTTCTATAAATAAATATAAAATTACAGATTTATTATATTGCTTTTATAAGATTGTATACATTCTTAGTGAAACACGAGCAGCAATCGTATCATCGGTCAAAACATTTCTTTTCTTCGATTTAATTTAATTTGTTATGGCTAATAAGCTTTCACCAACATAAGTTTACGGAAAATATTATAGCATAAGGAATATCGTCGGTTTTTAAATATATATTTATAGTTATTACGTGTATTTGTTAATTTTTCATATCAGATGACAATTGAAGACCATATGCGTGGGCTTTGCGAATAAATTACCGTAATGTATTTTGAGCTCCGCTTCGAGTACTCTGGGGATCCGCTAAAGTTAGATGTATTACTCGTCGGACCAGAAAAATATTCAACGTAGGTTTACCGTGGGATATGAAAAAACGTGTAACGAAGTTACAAAAAAAGTTAACGACACAACGTACACATTATGATACGTTCGCGTGGGCGTAATTATTGTGTTCAATTAAGTCTCTTATGATAAACACGTGACCCGCGCACATCGCCGTGTCTTCCGAGTACAACCAGTGGCGCATCTGACTTAACTGTACGGGGAAGGGGAGGAATAAAAGTCCACTCAAGGTAGATGAGAACTATATTGATTTTACACCCTCTCTCCCCGAAAAAAAAAACCTGGATGTGCCCCGGGAGGTTATTGCGTCTAATGTAAGTACTTATTTTTTTACATTTACATAATATCATTTTTGTAAACTTCCTAAGAATACAACAAGCAACAGGTACTAAAAAACAAAATGTATTTAAAATAATAATCATCAATACTCTATCTTGCTTAACCATAAGTTCTAATCCGTAATTTTTGATATTGTACCTTACAAGTAAATATTTATACGTAAAATACCTACAAAACCATATCAATTGGGCCATTTACCCCTCCCCTCTTAAAAATACGCCACTGAGTACAACAGCACGTACAGCATGTGCAGTTGATCATGTTCGTTCGTAGGCATTTCATAATTTATATTCCACGTGTTCGGTAATTTTTTTTTTAATTTTCCCTCGTAAATAAAATAAACCCGACCGGTTTTAAACAAATACACACACATATATGTATACATGTATGGATAAACTTAGTAGAGATGTATTTACTTTTTTGGCGGCCCGCGGCACTATTTTTCACGCGCTTCGTATTTTTTTTTTTCAACACTTTTACAGTTGGCGTGTCCCTATATTGTACCGACAGAATAAACGAAATCGTACACGTACTCGGCACTCGGTTAACTTGATTTTATTTCTAGCGCGACGCTACGGAAAAACTAATTTCCGCGGGCATATTTTTCGTAGCAATTGTGTTCGTAATTCCGTCATATACTGTAGTATCAGTCGTAAGGGTGGATTTTATCGCTGTAGAATCCAATGGACGACCTCGGCATTCAACAGTAATTGATAATTTTTGTATAATATTGTTCATTCTTCCGAGCACGGAGGCTCTCGGCTAATCAGTCGGAATGTTCAAAACAAAGATACATCATTAAAATGTTGTCAAAGCATGTTAATAGTTATTGTTCTAATTATCTTGCACCACGCGTCGGTCACAGTTGTAAGCGATTAAATTTTAAAATTAATTAAATAACTTTTATTACTGTACGCAGTATTCAGTGAATGTGTTTGAAAAAAAAAGCCATAACCATTACATTCCTGTAGATTTATCATTGCTTTGTGAACTTCGTATGTTGATTATTTCGCTGTATGTAAACTGCGGCAAAATTAACCTTTTTCTAAAAGTCGATATGTAAACTGCGACAAAAAAAATAAAAAAAAAAAATAAGATTATACAATCTGCGACCAGATCGATAAGATACGTTATACGAACTGCGCCAATTTATTTTATATACATACCTTCTATATATACTATTTATTATAGTACCTAAATATACCTACCTATGTGTACCTATGTACGTATATCGTTTAATTAATTATGAAATTTTGCGTCTTGCGTACAAAGTGGTAAAGTAAATCCAAATGTATTTTTAAGTTTTAACGAAACCAATCAGTAATATCGGTTCCTTTACTTTTGAAAAACTAGTTATTACCTACTTACAAGTGTTAGAGGTTAGTAGAAATAAAATTTAATGTTTATTCAATGTAATGGAATTTACAACAATGTTTAGCCAGAATGGCAAAGAATAAACAGTGTTAAATAATTTTAAATTCAAATTTAAATATGAATCCAAAATAAATGGTAATCAAACATGGGAATGCACTAAAAAAAACATGCAAGGCAAATTGGCTTTCAACGAGGAAAAAACTTTATTACAAGAAAAATCGGTTTTGGATCATAATCATGAATCAGATTATACAATTGAACGTCAAGCAGTAAGTAATAACATCAAACGAAAAATATAAATGTAGTATATATAGAAGGTATATATAATAAATTAGCGCAGTTTGTATAATGTATCATATCGGTTTTGTCACAGATTGTATGATCTTAATTTTTTTTTTGTCGCAGTTTACATATCGACTTTTAGAAAAAAATTAATTTTACCGCAGTTTATCATCTTCCGATTATTTCGTGTTCTTTATCAAAAAATTTAACTATTATTTTACCACATTTTCTTCCTGTGATATTCAATCTAACTGTAATAAGTGTTGATTTCAGATGATTCTCGACTACGAATTAGTTATTTTTAGCCTTTTTGAACTACTATATTTTCAATTCGCTTTTCAATGGTTTTTTCAGTAAATCTTGAGTTCAGATTTTTATGTTACTCTATCTGTACAAACAATCAAACATACAAATAAAATCTACAACATTTGCGATCCGTGTGAATTTAAATACAATTTTCAAAACGATTAACTCATTGTTATTTTTTACTCGTGACGTTAAAACCGTTTCTAATAAATCTTCCCACGTGGTTTCTGTCAACTTTCTTTGAAACTGTAGGTACTTGAGCCTCACAGCGTTTATATTAATAAATAAATAAACTGGATTGGTAGGCACTGCAAATATAATCGAAATTCGAATAAATATAAAAGTTATTATACTATCCTACATTGTTCTACGGTTAAATAATTTTTCTAAAAAATGGCGTTGTTAAAAAAATTATCATATATATATAGGTGTTTATTAATTTACATTTGTACGGTTTAAATTATTTAAACGCCATTGCAGTTGTTAATCTCGGCCGTGATTAATTTGGTATGGAAAAGTGCGATTTAAAAAACGTGTACCTCGTACACGAACTATAACATTTACCACGCCCACGTTGTAGAGCTTATTTACTACCATTACTTTCTGTAATAGTGTGTGTTGTTTTATAATTGCATGTTAAGTATCATCAAATCACATCGAACACGTAATACAAATGCAAACGTGCGTAGAATGTACTTTTTATGCAGCAGTACAAAACAAATTACACGGAATACTGGTAATAATTAGCTATGATAAATATACACTGCAAGCGCATACAGTTCAAACGAATGGTACATAAAAAAACGGTTACGAGATAAACGAACACATTTGTACGGTTATGGTGTAAAAAAAAAAAAATAAAAAAAAATAAAAATATTTTGTTTTATTCTTCTATAAAATATTTGTTGCAAGACGTCGTCGTACGCCTGAACCTATAGCCCGAGTGCAGGCACACGTATATTTTTATTACCGTGATCGTTATGCTCTCGATTAAAACGTTGGTTTCGTGACTGCGAGTTCTTCCGGACCACGATGTGAACCATGATGTTCCGCGTTGAAAACCGCGCGCTTTTAAAATCGTTACGACCAACATTAAAACGATGGAATACACTGGAACGCATATTCGTCCTAGACGATGCCGCGAACGGCCGCACGCGGAAAGAAAACCGAAAGGAAAAAAAAAAAAATCAAGCGAAACAATATCTTTTTATTGTTACCCGAGCGCGTACAATAAATCGAAATGCGATCGTCAGCGCGTTAAATCCGAAGCAATGCGCGCGGTGCACGGTTAACGTTACGCGCAGGAAGAGAGGTTAAATGTTTTTCCTTGCCGTCTAATCGCCCCCGTGTTTAACCCGTGTGAAGGTAATTTACAGCAGTTAGTGTGTATGTCGCATATTGGATGAGGCTGGCCAGTTACCAAACAATGAATGTTTAACAATGGTCGTTTTAGATAAAGCCATGTACTACCCGTGCATTATCTCGTAAAACCCGGTTTTGACACTGTCTGCAAGTTATCTTGTTTCCACAAAAGAAATACGATTATAATAATAATAGTAATAATAATAATAATAATAATAACCAAACGAGAGATCGACTGGTTCTCTTTAACGTTTATTTTTTTTTTATTCGTTTATTTTTATTATTATTACTGTTAGTAATAGTGTAGTTGCGCATGTGTTAATATAGACACGGTAACCATGTCACTATTGTTGTGCGTGGGAGGCGTACACGCGCACGCATACACATGCGTATTATAATTCATTCATTATAAATGTATGACGTGCGTGTGCCCGTGTGTACTGGATGATAAAACGAATAACAACACGATTAGTTTAATATAAATAGTATAGACGATTTTCGAAGTCTCTACGGTGTTTAAATACATTTGAAAATCGTCGTACATTGTGCACAACCATCATTATTATTGATCGCCTATGATGGTGTCGACACGATTCGTTTGGCTCGTACAAAACGTTTACCCCAACTAAAACTCAAATATCCTTGGGGACGATCACGCGAAGAACAAGGGACGAAAAGTCAACCCCTATTTGCTAGTTCGTGATTGGATGTGCCAGAGATGAATGATCATACGCCGTCTATATGCGTATGAAATATAACATTATCCTAGTATAGAACAGATCACGTAGTTCACAAATCAATTTCAAATAGAAATGATACGCATCGTGTTCAAATTTTTTACTACAAAAGTCTTAGTAGATATAAAAAGCATTATGTAACATTAAAACGTATAATTCAAATTATAACTTGATAGAACGTTAATTTTATATACCGTCAAAATATTTCAATATCATCGTTACTGGCGCAAGTGCAAGACACATTATATGTGACGGTGCTAAAATGTAAAGGGTTTAATGTTACGTAGTTAACAACATTTGAAACTAGTTTTAAGGATTTTTAGGACATTAATTTTAAATGCAAATACGCACCGAAAACCCATCCACACGTATACATTATGGCCAAATACAAGTCATGATCATTCTCAACTTGTTTGTGTACATCACCGATAACCAATGGAAAATCTAAAATTATTATTTCATTACACCTATTACAATGGATATAACAAAAAGACAAACATTTGCCTTCAACTTTTCCAATATAAAGTATTATCCTTGATTCGGATAGAATAAACGTAATTGAATGAGCCGTAGAAAATACTAACGCATACGGTTCAAAATATGTATACTGTAATTTTATTGAATATAGATTTCGACTGTTGATGTTTGGTCAAAAATAAGACTTATTAGTCTTCTTTTATTAAAATATAATAAAATCAAATAAACGAAATTACTTTGACATCTTATCACGCCACATTTGTATATACTACGCGCGTTTGTTAGAAGTCTATGATTATTATTATTAGACGCTATAAAAATGTCTAAAAACAGTCAATGATTGATTGGAGCTTAAGTCATTTTTGACTGAAAATATTTGTGTTGGTATTAAAAATAAATAATTATTTTAAGCATTTGTAAAATATTGAAGTAATTTCGAGGGGGGGGGAGGTCCAGACACCCTGGACCTCCCCCCCACCAAGGATACGGCCTTGCGCGAAAGGCTCTGGTCACCGCGGGATTTCGAAGGAAACGTTCGAAAACTTGTTGACATCGCGTTACGTAACGTTCGTACAATACGCATCGCGTACGTACGACGGACTAGGATGCGTTAAGGGTCCGTCACCGTCCCGTACGTCACGCGTGAACAATAATGTATAAAACATTAGAACATACACAACACGTTACGTGCACACCGGTGCTGAATACGGTAACAATGCGAGAACGCTAACTGCGTGCCTTATGGTGGTCACACATCGTACGGTGAAAACAGACGACACCGAGCCCGCGGTAATACACATTACATACCGCGCGCGCATGTTACCGGGTAGACGGTACGCGAAATGTGTGCGTGTACTTCGATGACGGTCGTGGTAACGATTGGAACGGGTTGTAAAGCGTACCCAGATATCAAGATAACATTTTTTAATCGTTTATACGCTATTATTTTTTTTTTTTTTTACGATGAGATTAGTTAATCATTTGAATTTCATCGTATTTTGATTAAATAATATGATATTAATGTTTATATATTGTTGTTTGGCCACCCGTTTGAAATTGAACTAACGTCAAAAACATAACGTAAATATATTGTTATTTTTACAATGATAATTTAACCGTAAAATTGTATTATTTTAGAAATATTGTTTCTCCAGCATACTGTAATTATGAATAATATAACATTAAAATATTATTATTTTTAAAACGATAATATAACCATAAAATTGTAATATTTGGGAAATATCGTTTACCTTACATAGTAAAATTATCAAATATCATTTCTACAAATGGTTAAGTATATTAAGTACACCGCGTTTATCGTAATGATATGTGTATTCAACGCAGGGTTGGACTAGCTTTATAGCTCGGCCCGGGCAAAATAATTTCGAACGGCCTCAATGGAACTTTATAAGTAGGGTAGGTACCTGATAAAATTATTGTTTAACTGAAAATGTATCTTCGTAACTCAAAAAACAATATTCACACAAGTACATTTGAATATTTTCAGATTTAATGTTATACCTTAAATAAATCTAGTTACACATAATATATCTTATCTATAATATTGATATAATGACCCACCTATTAAGATAAATTTTACACAATAAAAAATTATTTGATTTAAATATGTTTATACATTTAATTTTAATTGAGCTAGAACAGTGGGGTCGGCAACTAATGTCACTTTTATGCGGCCCACAGTAAATTTCAAAACCAGCAAATGTCATTGAATATCATGTACATTTTTTATATTGTCTGGCTCTAGAACCATTTTTAATTTGTGAATGTGGCCCAAAGGTCCATTAAGGTTTGAAACTAGTAACAGACTTGTTATTGATTGAACGTCATAACTATTAAAATGTTTTTAAATAAAAGTCTAATAAATCTTATAAAAATTATTATTATCGAAAAACAATTTCGTTATCGCATATCTTGCGCGACAATGTCTACCCATGCCATGGTCTTAGAAAATTAATCTCCTAATATCTTCTAATCTTCGTAACCCATACCAACATTTTATTTTAATAAAAAGTTGTTTGAACAAACGCGAACGGTACTTTGTATAATTAACATATTGTACACATCTTTTGTATTCAAATTTCCTACAATTTTTCTATTTATAAATATTCTGATGAAATCATTGTTATCAATTTGCCTATCGCGACATTAAATATGTTAAATTTTCAAAATCCGAGTTGCCTAATCCTGTGTCATCGCATCCATTAGTAATGTCATGTTACAAGACGATATTTTTTATTCTATTTTAAGAATAGAAGATAGACGCATTAAATTAAAAACAAAAAAATCTAAGTAATTTTATTTAACCAAAATTACAGCAGCCCACCGGGGGTGTCCCGGTGGCCTAGTCCAACCCTGATTCAACGTGATCAAAAAAACGTACACCGTTCGGCAGTGGTGTGACGAAGGTTTACAAACCATGATTTGCATAACATATGTTTCCATACCTACCCACATCCACCACTTTCTTTACCGGTACCATCCTAGAAATGTTTTCAAAAAAATTAAAACTAATGAAAACTAAAAATGTTATTCAAGATTAGAATTAAATTATTTAATTATTAAAGAACCCTACTGAATAGATGTCAACGCAATATTTCTGGTCCGCGTTTTCAAAAGCGGACGCGACGAAATCTGTTTCCGAAGTACGTCCGGTGCGCAGAACCGTTGACGCGGAAACGAACCGCGACGGCAGCACACACGTAATCGAAATGGTTTAAAATGTTAAGAAATCACGTTTTAGTATTTAAACGAAATTCGTTTCGGACACTTATCTAATCAATATATATATATTTTACAGTGGGCGATTGATTAAACGTTAACCGATGTTATTTAAATTATTTAGAGCGACGATTTTCCGCAGGCCCGTCCGAGGGTAACGCGTAAATACGCTACTGGCAGCCAGAGGTGGAACTAGGAACTTTCACGCGTCACCATGGACCAATAATCAAGTACTCTTCTCGAGAATTGTTTTCTTACGATCAATATACAACCATAGCTGTTGAGTCTTAACCTAATATCAGTATTTAACAATGTTAAAAATATCGAATTAGCTGTTAATAATGACAAAAATTACACCGTTAAAAATTGAACGCCCCCGGATGGATCCCCGTCTTCCATCCCCTAGTTCCGCCCCCGCTGGCAGCACACCGCGGAGACGTCGAAAACGATACGCGGCGTCCGCCGAACCTGTTGCACGGCCGATAGGTGTACGGTGGTGTCGGCGGATCATGTGTGTTATTGAAACGGTATCGGACCAAATACTTTTCATTCGTTTTCTAATCCGTACCCGGTACGGCTCTCGCGCGCGTAACCGTTCTCTTTGGGTGGTCCGTCGTTCGACCGACGCTTACGAGGTCGCGACGGGAATGGAAAAAGACTTTGAAACGCGTCGTCCGCTCCGCCGACCCGGGACAATAACGTTTTCGATGGCGACGGACAGAAATACGTCGTGCGAGGGCAAAGATCTCGTCGACTTGTGCCGCCGAAGTCGCGGACCGTTTCCGGTCACGGTCCCGTTTCCACCCCCGTCCGGGCACAATGCCGACACCCGATCCATGGCCTCTGGCCGGGCGCGCGGGACCGTCGGAGGAATGCGATTGTCGGCGAAAACACTGACGTGTTCCCCCATTAATGCGAATCGATGATCCTCCGGGCCCTGCTGATAATGCAATAACAACGCGTCGAAAACGCGACACCGCGTGTACCTGCACCGACGGTGGTCTAGGTAAACACTCGAAAACGCCACCGGAAAGGGTCTCGACGTCCGTCACTGTCCGCCCCCGTACGGATAAAAATAACGATACACAAACACGTGTATAATACGGACACGGTTTAACGCTCGGATGCTCCGTCTCGCGTTTTCGTCAAATCCGGCACAATTCGCTATTCCGTGTACAACGTTTAACCCGACCGCAACAATGGTACGTAACTGCTGGTGGACGCGTTTTAGGATCCCGCGGAAATATGCTACACGACCACGGTTGTGTTCGACGTGTGCTCAGCGCATTTGCCTCGTTTTCGTGTAAACGTCATCGCGCGCATTATCGAAATCTATTATCGACAACGAGGAACAAATCAAAACTCCCACGCATACAGTTAGCATAGCAGATATTCAGGACATTTGCATGTTTTACCCGTTTGTCAGGAAAAACTTATAATTAAAACAATTCTACGACTACAATGATTAATATCGAGTGTCGAAACCTCTAACCTTTTCGGTTTGGGTCCATGCATACGCACGCGTACGACCGAAACGCGAATGGAAAGTAACCACGTTTACTTTCTCGATTGTATCGACTAAAATTATGGATGAGAACTGCGGGGCCGGATGATTGTAGTCAGTAGGTGCAATAATGCATCGACTCTTAAAATGTTCAAAACCATTAAACAATAAATACAACGGCTATGTGATTTTTACATAGTCTACGTGCATAAAGTGTTAAAGCCATCTCGATAGATTAATTCGAAATCGGTTTGGTTCGATGCATAACGAACAGTGCACGTATAATATTTTGCCGGAAAGAAAACATTATTATTTATAAATAATAAAACAAATATATCGTTCGACGGAGACGAGATAAACTAGATTTATTAGATACGACGAAATCGAAAATGTACGGAACAGCAATTGAAATGTATCTACGACCGTTTCGTGCGCACGAAACGCGGAATGCGTACTGAATTCTGACGAACCGTGGTTACCGAATCAAGACGAAACACGTGAAAATGGGCGCACAACGATTGTCGCCAACCAGTTTGTTTATCAAGAGAATACGTTTTTCGTATCGAACGAGCGAATCTCGACGACGTCTCCGGTTGATTGGACGTTAGCCCGTTTATATCTTGTTAATAGTTACGAAACGAAAAAAAAAAAAAAAAAAAGAATATAACAAATAATGCACATCTATTATGCGTAAAACGAATGTTAGAATGGAGATTTCGGTGCGATATAAACGGTGTATAATTGGAACAGAAATCCGCGCAACGCTCGCACGAGAGATGGGTACACATGCACCTAATCGCGGGGCACACGGATGAATACGAGTTAAAGGAATGCGATTTTTCGGTCGTGCGTGTAATCGTATATCTTTAAGGTTTGTACGTACAAATAATTATCGTGTGCATATGTTATGCGTCGGAAAAAGAAAAAAAAATAAATAAATAAATAAATAAATAAAAAATAATAATCGGAACGTTTAATAAACGGTTCTGTTTAGTGGCCGTTCCACGCAACGTACTCGGCTGTAACAGAGAATATATTTATAACACGGACATGACTGTTGGGCATCTTTTAATCATAGATACACTGTTTTTTTTTTTTCTTCTTCTTTTTCGGTTGTAAATGTTCTAATTGATAGTGTACACCGAATTCGAACAAGGCCGAATATAATAACACAGCGTTGGCTACGACTATTGAAACGATACATTTTCGAATACCGTGTTATTACGCGATGATGAACGCGTGTGATTGCTCCCGTATTAAATCGGTCGAATCTAAACAACACGGAGTCGCGCACTATATTATTTAAACTTGTCGATCACACGATTTCTTTTTTTCTTCTCCTCTCTCGACCTCTTAACGAAAATTTAAATATTATTACGATTCGTTTGATCGTATACTCCCTTTTATTTTTTTTTTTTTTCGTTACGAATATTAGTAATACATAACGTAGTAGCATTAAGATGGTCTGAGAAAAATGTTCACCCACGTTTATGTAATAAATAATTGCGTGTGTTATGTGTACACCGTGAATCATACGTATAAATATACATGTATACATGTACACACATATTTTCCCATTACGATGGCCTTACAGTCACTTCCCATTTTGGCGGGTAAAAACTTTAATTTCAATTGGCATAATACCAATATCAGTATCCACCAGCAAGGGTGGATTTAATACGGCGACAGCACCCCAAGCCATTATATATGTTAAGCACCCGCCATACTCGTTATCCGCTACGCCCTCTTCCATATTAGAAATCATTTTTTATTGGCATTTTTTTTTTTTTTTTAACCCAGTGTTCTTTGTATAAAACATACAAAAAAAATCACTTGAATACATGCTACAATTAATCATTCCTGTTATAAGATTTACATCCAATGCAGTGTTCTTGTGCGGTGGAATTTCTGTGTATTCAACACCGAGTACCGAATAATGAAGTGCAATATAATAGATATATCATGTAGGATAGCATTACAAACGTTCTTATTTTCTTTGTACACACTTAATAAAAATAACGAATATCGTTCTATACGTAGAATTGACAAGGGTTTTTTTTCATGGAACTTACGTTTATTATTGTACGGCAACAACACTTTCAAGCTGACAATATGGTGCTAATACATGTAAAACGAATTCACTTTTAGAAAAAGAAAAAAATTAATTTAAATAAAATTGATCGTTAATAGCTGAGTAAATCGAACGGAAACAAGCAGAGTAATGTACATAATTAATTAATGTCTCATATAACATTACAATTATAACATGAAAACTGGTTTTTTACGGACAAAGCAAAAAAGTATTAAATAACCATTAATTAAAAATTATTTTGACGTTACATTTAATCGTGATTATACAAACAAAATACATTTATTGGAAGGATTGCGTCTTTATCAAGTTTATCGTTGAATATATTGAATAATTAAATGAACCGTAAACGTGATAAAACGAAAATACCTAGGAAAAAAATCTAAACGTTTTTATGAAATCTGATTGTGAAAGGGTTGCTTAGTACCTGCTAAATGATATGTACAAATCTGTGTTATACGTTCAAGGGAAATATTTACACTTGAAAATCAATGTAATTCTGTGTAAACGTGTTTTAATTAGCTTGCACAAATTCTTATATTTGGAAGTACAATGATGAGGTCTTGTTTGACGAAATAAAAATAATATTTTTACTATTTATGGTTTGTTTAATAAATTACAATTACTTATGTCGTAGGGTTCACCGTAAAAATTATAATTCAACGGATAAAAAAAGTTTGTGTGTTTTTCAGCACAACGCGTAGAAGTAAAACGAAACCAGTATGGAGTGGATATTTTTTATTTAAACGTTATAAACAATTTTTAATTATTAATACATAATATAATGTTATAATGTGTATACAAGACGAGTTAAGAAATAATAATTGTCAATTTTGATAGCTAATAAATTATACGTATTACCCACGTTTAAGACGGGTTAACTACATTTGAATATTACTTTTGGACGACCGAATACCATGATATACGACCATACAAACGTAATGTTTATTACTTACGTGTATTATACATGAATGTAGACGTATATAATTTTTCAAAACTTCTATTGAATTATATACTCGTAAAATACCGAGATATTAGTGACCCGTACATCAACATCACACCCTTAGGCATACTAGTAATGATTAAAAAAAAAAAAAAAAACTATAACATAGTTCAATTAATTTCAAATAAATAAAGACATCTTAACGCTGCACTACCTGCGTAAGAGTTTTTACCAAAAATTAATCACGTATTTAATACGTTTCAAAAAATAAATTACAATAAAACAGGACCGGTAGTAAAATGTATGAATATTAAAATTTAAACGAAAATTATTTTCGGTTCGTTGTTTGTACTACAGATCTCTATCTCGTCCACTGAATTATGAATTATTTCTACTTCGGTCTATTACCTAACGTAAATCGTCAGATACGTTTTCATTTGAAAAATGTGTTTAATAAAGTTACGCGCGCTATTACGCTGTTCGAGTCGAATTGGAATCACGTTGATTATAATGTTTTTCTTGCCGCTGTTAGGAAATCACAACGTTAGCCCACCGAGAATAATACCTGTAGGCAATATAATTTCAGAATGTTTATTTATCATTCAATCGGTAACTTCATGGTAAAAGCAAATGAATTTCGATTTTCGTTTAAAAACAATGCTGTGCGAAACAGCTTAAAATACCAACACATCCAGGTCAAATAATATTGTTCGTTTTTGTTTCGGTATTTTTTTTTAGATTTCAAACCGCAGAAAACTTAACGCGCAAGAAGTCCGTACAAATAGTTCACGGTATTATTGGTACCCGTATGAATACGGTTTGTGTAAAAAAAAAAATGAAAAAACCGATGATGAACTGTTGAATGACGTTGTTACCGTAAACTAAAGGAGGTTATGACGGCATAAATAACGACGCGTACAACAATCCAAAATAATAATAATTTGTCGAAAACATGGTTTTCAATTAAACCTCATGACTAGGCTTAGGGACTTCTAGCATTTGCATACTTTTTTTAATTATTGTTAAATACAGCAGAGTGCGAAATAAATTCGTTTTTCGGTGCCATGATATCAGATCTAAAATTTGAATGAGCATATTTTTGCATATTTGATAGGCTTTGTAGGAGAATGCTTATTTTAACATTATTATGCTTATTTCGCATATTTTGACAAATTTCTCAAATTTTATTATTTAAAATTAAAAACTATAGATACATATAACTATATACCTATACATATTTCAACCGATCGAAAAAAAAAAATGTACTAAGAGGACTTAATACTTCCAGTAATAGCTATCTGCAAATTACCTCTCATATCTCGTTATAGTTTTTATGTAAGTATAAATAATACTATAAACCCGTATCGACCGTATAAACCGCTGGATATTGACCGGATGTCGATAAAGATAATAATAGTAATAATAATAATAATAATAATAATAATAATAGTCGATATAGAATAATAGATTAATTGTTTAGCGTTCAGTTCAGTTGATTATCCGTCGTTGTTTTTGCGTCTCTCAAACCACACAACGTCGAATCATACGTAAAACGTCGTACGCGATAATTTGTGTACATTGCGTTATGCCGAAAGTACAACAGTTTACGAGTAGCCGACTACAAAGTTTTGTTTCAGAGTTTAAAAATACATATATTTAAATCCGATGGAAAAACGTTTTATTTTGTGTACTATACCTGGTCTTTTTTTTTTTTTTTTTTTTTTTTTTTAATGCATATAAATGCATATTGTAATGCATATTTTAATGATTTTAGTAGCGTATTTGTGTATTTTTTAGAGCTATAAGTCCCTACGCCTACACTCATGACAAATGAAAAATGTGGTACGATTGAAATGCAAATCCGATCGTAACCCTCGGGAAGTCGTACAAACCATCGGGCGGCCGACGAAAAGGGAAAACCGATAATCGTTCAGGGCCGAGAAAACTGTCGACCACGCGCTTAACACGTTCGGGTCCGATTCGGATTTCGTTTTAAGTTCTCCGCCGATGGGTCGTACACCAACCAGCGCCCGGGACAGTTGAACGGGATCCGAGCGCGATCCAAGATCGTTCAGATCATTACCGTTTTTATTTATACATTCTCGATCGCGCGTTTCGACATTTGTTGTGCGTAAACCGTGCGCGCGTATTGTTCGTGTATCCGCGCAGACATCGGTCGGCCGCCGCCGTCGACAACGACACAATCCTCCGTAACAGATGTTGGAACGCGATAATCGCTGTGTCCCGACGGCTTGTTAACTCCGAGATAATTGGTCCATCAAATCGTATAATACGGTCCTATTTAACCACCCCGGTAACCCGTTTTCACGTGGGTTTCGGTACGATACGTAGGTACGCCGCGCCGAGATGTTATTCGAGAGACGAAATAATAAAATAAAAACTCGTGGAAAAAAAAAAAAAAAACAACCGTACACGTACACACAACACGGTCGAAGCGCGTACGACGGGCAACGGTATAACGTATATTGTTGTTATTATTATTACGGCCAGTTAAAATACGATTTCGTGTTTTTTTTTTCTTTTTATCTTCTCGTTTTTTACGTTCTCAATACACGTCGTCGATTGTTCAGGCCCAGTTACACATATTTACATTACACACGAGCACACACGCACGAAAATATATATATATATATGTGTGTGTGTGTGTGTGTGTGTGTGTGTGTGTATACGAGTGTACATAAATGCGGTCCAACTCAATTACCTTGTTGGAATCATTCTCTCATATTAACACGATTGCCAGTCCCGCGCGCGCGAGCCCGTGCGCACGGAACGCGAACGCAAACACGCGGGCAACATTTCACTGTCACAAACTGGTATTTCTACATGATTATACGCTATCCGATACTCCTCGACACGTGAAAAAAAGGATAAAATAATAATACCTCCTTGTTTATAAATAATATACCCCCGTCGTCCCCTGTTCAATACTTTCTCCGCGCGGTCCACCACCGCCTAAACAATCGAATTATGCGTAACACTGTGAACATTTCACGTTGCAGAAGTTTCCATTCGTTAACGCACGGGGGAATTAAAGAAAAATAGAACAACAAACTCCGCCGATAAGATATCATCAATTCGGAAACCCTTCTGAGGGGATTATCAACGTTTTGAAATCTAACGAAAACACTTCCTTTTCATGTAAACATGAATACTAATCGTATATATATATATATATATATATTTCTTTTTTTTTTTTAATGAATTTTAACGACCGAAAACATATAATTATGTACAACCATTTATTCGAGGCTTAATTGTTCTCGAGTAAAAATGTCTGACCATTAAAACTCATTCAATATCATCTCAACGCAAAACTTGCACACAAAGTTTTTAAAACGTTCAACGAACGCATACCGTCTTTAAAAATAAATCAATAAATGATAAACCCGTTGACGATTTTTGGCTATAACTCTATTTCAATAAGATTTCCTATTTAAATTTAACTCTCTACGTATTTACGTGAGAAATGTCGCCGCAGTGCGACCGATAACCGCGTGCCTGTATTAGTGTGCGTGTAGAGTTATTTGTATTTACATATTTATTTTTTTTTTCGTTTATAATCTGGCTAGCAATAGGTTGGTTTTTTTTTTTTCAATAAGTACAGTTTCCCAACACTCCTTTCGGTGGTAATTCGAACTCGTAAAAAAAAAAAAAAAAAATGATATGTGTATATCATAACGTGTAGTATAATAAATTGTAAGAATATATGTTGATACAAGTGATAATCCTTATATAATCGCATCATTATCGATCGTACCGACACGTATAATATAATACTACGTAGAAGAGCGTAACACGGCGCGAGTACGCACCGAGATCCGTGCGACGGATAAATTTCATGTCGGACGGTACAGGGACGTCCTGCCGCGGACACTTGAGCGTGTATTTAAATCGAGTTCGCACGCGCGTTACAAGCGCAGCACATTTAAGGACACGATTCGTATTCGATTAATACGCTCGCACTTCGTTTTCGTGTTCGTTTCTCTCTCGACGAAGCTGCGCGCCGACCTACGTGTACGTGTGCGGCAACCGAGAGCACAAGGAAAACGCGTGAAAAAATGTTGCCTGTTTCTACGGCGGTGGCGATAAAACCGTTCCGGTATCATCGGATTCGCGTACTCGTCGAAAAACTATAGAAACATTCGCGATCGTCTAGAGTCTAAAACTTTTTGCATATGACATATACTAATAATTGTATTGCTATTATATTTGATTATTTTAAATACGAGTGTAAGAAATACGAACGTTACTGGAAAAAATTTAACGAATTAAACATAATGGCTTACCTTTGTTTTCGACGAAAAAGTATAAATCAACCCGAGAATTATTAAGAAAAAAAAAAACGATGTACATTACAAATTTTTCTTTTTTTTTTAGTCGCCATAATGTTTGGATTTACTTGTGAAATGAAACTATTACAAACGCAGTCACACGTCCCGTACGTAATCACGGTGTACTACTAATTGCTACAAACGCAAAGTAACTATGACCATAGATTAAATATATTAGATGCACATGTATTAAATACATAGATTAAATATATTTAAAATTTTAATTATATATATATATAAGTATGTTTAATTTATCCTACGACCGAGTAGTGCAGCCATCGTTATCTTCGACTCCGATTAGATATATAATAACAACCACCTTTTTGTGTGGCCCATAAAAGAAAATTGCTTCGCGGGTTGCCGACTCCTGGTCCAGACAACACACGCGATTGTGGTACATTTCCGTTACGCCTTGAATTACGCCACGACTGCGTGTCGTTATCGGGACAGGATTTTGCCATACCCCACGGAAAGCTCCGATACACCAATATTATTATGTCGACGAGTAACAAAACGTAGAAAAGTATTTCTAATGGAAACCGCACGGTCTACGGGAAATGGAATTCGTTCTGTCGAGGGTTTCGTTGAATAGGAGTCGGGCTGTGATTTTAATCGTGCGTCGAGAAACTGCGGAGGGACGAAGAGAGAATGAGAGATGAACAGGCGCAGTGAGAGAGGGAAGGAGAGAAAAATAACTAGCATTACACCGAGGGCTGGCGTTTTCTCCGTTTGGTCTTTACGTAATAACAATATAACATTCCTAGTAATCATACGGTACGAAGGCACGTTAAATTACACGTATAAATTACGCGCACTTGTATTCCGTGCGCTTGCGTTTACGTATGAATAGGAGTGAAACGGTCAACGTTTCAGCAGCAGCTAGTGGCAACTGTACACAATCGTTACCGTGTATTGCTCCGTACGTGATGTTATTACAATTACATTACGATTACGATTATTATTATTATTATTATTACGCGTTATTAAGAAGTCGCTTGTCGTTTATTAGCCGCGCGCCGTTTACATCGTTTCCCCGACCACCATTTTTTTTTTATTTCTATCGACTACTCGCCGGCTGCTGCAACGTATCACACATTATTCCGAACGGCTAAACGGTATTTTCGGAAATCTCACGAAAACGTCCTCGCAACGTCGTACGCGATGGTACGTGTACCGAATACGTATTTCTTCTCTCGACGAGCCACATCGTGATGCGTATCCGTGTCGAAAAATCACGCGTTTTCCTGACGATTTTTATTCGCACGCCTACCGGTCGGTACTCGCGGTTCTCAAGTGTTGATCCAGAACACGGTAAACACTTCGCGTTACCGTCACGGGCGCATTTTAAGGGGTGGCGAAGGGGCGATCGTCCTCCTCCCCGAATCCGTATTTAAGGTATTTGTGAAATGTGAAATTCACATTTCAAATTTTTTTAATGCGAATGGTTTTATAACGAAATCAATTTATGCGTGGCTGTGAATACTGAATTGGGCTTTTTGTCGGGTCCATAATTTAATGAAAAATCAAATAAAACACAAGCTTAACTTTCAAAACACAGACAGGCGTTAAAAAATAACTACACAAACGTCGATTCTAAGTGGATCCGGCATTAGATTTATAAAAAAAAAAAAAAAACCACAAATATTAAGGATTCACCCGATTTAAATATTATAATATTGTTGGTACACCAACAATTTTACTTGTAAATTTTGAGCCTGAATCAAAGAAAAAATTTGAGTCGATCCCCCCCCCCCCCCCCCCCATAAGTAAGTCTAAATACCCACTGTACACCGTAGACTTGCGCGTGCATAAACGATAACTGAATAACGAATGCCTACTACACGTTACGCCAACGGCAACAGCAGTTTTCGAAACGCTCAATGACAATTCGAACACGTTCACGTTCAAGTTCTATGCAAACGCGTTCATTTTACATTCGTTTATTTTTTACTTGTGAATCGCCCACCTGCTGTGTAAATGGGACTTTTGCAAAACGTATTAAGAGGTATATTTGGCTTAACGTTTAAAACATATACTCAACTGTATTACAATCAATATTTATTATTCAAACGTATATTTTTGAAACGGTAAGTGAACCTGAACTCTTCGAGATTCGTTCGGGTTCATGGAAAATATAAACGCCGTTCAATGTTCAATTAGAAAATAGCGAAAAAATATGAACGTGAACGCGCGAACGACGTCCTTACCAGACAGGATAATAGTGGATATAATATGGGTAATGTAAATGATTTTCGTGGACCAGCACAGTGCAATCATCGTTATTACTATCGAACGCGTTTTCTAGCCGGCCTGAACCAAGGGCGGACTGAGAGTATTTCGGCCCGGGTATAGAAAATTTGAGCGGGAATGTGTATATTTTTTTTTTGTATGATTAAAAAAATTTGCAGCTCGCTGTGCTCGCTTATCATAGGCTAAAATCTCCTAAAAGGGTGTTTAGCACCGCCAATATATTCTAGAAATAAATGATATTTATCATCGTTAATAATATTATATTATATCGTTTTAATACTTAAAATCTTTTATGTCTAGATTTAGATATTACTGAAACACTAATTTATTAGGTACTTATTTTTCAGATGACTAATGATATACCTAATGATCATTATATATTTGTGCTGTTTTGACCTACATTATATAATAAAAGTCTTGATTATATTATGTATCTATTATTATTTTATAAGTAAATTTTTATTTTCATGAATTTGTTTTTGCTTATTTTAATATTTGTTTTAAAGATTTGGCAGAGTATTTGAGATTTATGGGGATTGTGAGTGTCAAAGCCCCACACGGGTTACTGTTGAGTTAATTTTGGAAGTTCTTGAGTACCCCCAGCCAGAGTACTAAATGGATTTGCGCCTATGTCGCTAATAAATGGCCAAGCCCGGATTATGATAATTTGGGGCCCGGGGCCAAACAATTTTAGAGACCTATAATCATAATCAAAATATTGATGACGCACACATAAATATATTTCCGAGACAAAAAAAAAATGATATTCTAATTTATAAATTTATTTCTTGCTTTTTTTAATACAAAAAATAAAAATATTATTTATATAAATAATTTTTTCTTTCTTTTTGGGAAGCAAACCTTTTAATTATATCATCAGTATTACCTCGAAAACATTATTCTCTGAATACAAAACCATAAAACTATATGTATACTATTTTATACTTGTTTTTTACTCGAGGTAAAAAAATAGTTAAAAAACGAAAAAAACCTATCCACCAGGGGCCTATTATTGTTTGACATTCATTGTGGGCCCGGGACCATGGCCCCCTTTACCCCCTCCCTTAATCCGGGATTGTGATTGGCAAATTTAACAGGCTCTACGTAAATTTATACCGACTCTAGATGGCTAGATTTAGTTTTTTTTTACGTCAAATTTAATTGCAGCATTAACATTCATCAAATACATTATTACCACAAAATAGTGAGTTCCTTATTTTCCAATAAATAGTTTATAATAACAATACGAGTATAATAAGTAACAAATTAATGAATGAAATATAAAATGCTAATTATTTAAATTTAAATTTATAAATTCAAAATTTGATGCATAATGGTGGTTGATTCTTTTAAATAGTTAACAACTTCCGACACATCTATTTCATCTAACAACTCTTTTTTACTAGTATTAAAAGCAGAGGCTCCAAATTTTCCTGATTTAAATTAGATCTTAATCTTGTTTTAATGAGTTTCAGCTTACTAAATGTACGTTCATAGATAACTTTTGTAACTGATAAAGTTAAAAAAAATGCATACGCTTCGCATAGTACAGTATTAGCAGTGTTGGGAATAGAGAATGCAAAATTTATCTAGATAAAGATGAAAGATAATATGTCCAAATTCATCTAGATAAAGATAATAGATAAAAAAAAGACATTTTCAAATTTTTTTATTTTTTGGTCAATATTTCATATTTGTAATAATATCTATGAAGACTCAATTATAATCATTATTATCAATAGGTACCTAGATGTTTAATGTTTACTGTAGTAATTTTGTGTGCAGTATTTATATATAATGTACAACATTTAATGATATTTTATCACTAAAATGTTACAAAAAAAAAAAAAAAACAATGAAAATTACTCTGTACGTATCACGATGAATATAGAATACATAAGAAATTATTTTAAGTGAAAATATTGTTTTCCATATAATCTTAATTTGATGATTTTCATTATTCTATAAGTAGTTACGACTTTACGTGTTTCAAAAGTAAAGTATTGACTATTCAGCGTATGGGTTACATGTGTTTACTAAAATCAAATACCTACTATATTCGGAACTTCCATGGAAAAATAAGAAATTAAATTTAAAAATACCAAAAATATTTTCCCGACATGAAAATACAAACAAAACGTCATACCAAGAAATAATAATTACTTATAAATAATACGCGAATTATGATTATAAATAAAAAATCTATATATATATATATAAAAGAAAGTCGGGTTAGTTACAGAATTTATAATTCAATAACGGCTGGACCGATTTTTATGATCTCTGATTTGTTGGATTCGTCTCCGTACAAGAATAAAAATAATTCTATTCTTGGCAAGAATACAGACAATTATCTAGATAAGTAAAATTTTTATCTTAGATAAGTAATTAGATAACTTAGCGTTATTTATCTAGATAAGATAAAAGATGAGAAAAATCTATATAGATAATTTATCTAGATAAATTTATCCAAAACGAATAAAACGAATATTTACACTATCAATCTTACAAGGAAACATATTTTTATAGATCCCATCGACTTCTTTGTTTTCTAATTCGATGTCCATGTCACTTTTCTCTTCGGTTTCGGATTCCGAGTATATTAATTTTGTTCTTTCCTCTACTGGATTAGACATGTTTGGGTGGACTTTTGAAAAATGTTAAAGTTCCAGTTTTAATTGATCAAGATCTATGTAATTGCTATAGACTACTAGGTGTATTAGCAAAATGCAGATATATCTAGGATATTAGAAGTAAATAATAATATTATGTAAAAGAATTCGTGCCCCAGGATTGTGCATTTGTGCGTTATTATCTATTATTGATGATTTGGTAACCATAGCACAATCGAATATAAAATTATAATACAATATATTTTTATTAAAAGTGCACCATGACGAAGGGGCCTCTCGTGACAGCGGCCCCGGTGGATTCCTCCCATTCTCCACCTGGGCCAGTCCGCCACCGGCCTGAACGCGGACTCCGTTACACTCAACTGCACGCGCCGAGTGTTGTGAAAAATGCAACAAGCCAACAACGAAGCGTATAAAACATTTATCGTGGATCGTGCTCGATAAGACGCTAATTACAGCTTCCCGACTAATGTCTCTCGGACGTTGGAACTCGTGACCGGGTGTATAAGTTCGACGATGAAGTTGTTGTATACGTATAATCGTATACAGAGTTTCATTAGTGATTCCACCACGAACAATTCATTCAAAACCGACTGGGCATGAAACTCGTTTCTAACCGTCGTATTTACCTTACGTGTACGTGTACGTGTGTGTGTGTGTGTGTGTGTGTGTGCATGATATAAGAAAAGAACATTGCAGCGCCTTACACCCGACGAAACCGTTTTATATTAATGAGAATTTCCAAGTTTAATTGGTACTAGCCGCCGGGAGATCTCTGACGTTTACACGTACCCGAGATAATATTTTAATTTGACGCTGGACGTTTTTATTTTTCGTGAACGTGTACACGCTCACAAGTCACAACACACCGTCGTCGTACTCAGCTTGGAAGATAGGAAAAAAAAAAAAAACCGTTTAATCATCGTCGCGATAATTTCGAATCGCATTACATATTTTCCGCGCACACGTCCGCATGGATAATGTGTGTACAAATAATAATGTAAATTATTTACAAACGCACAACTATTGCCGTGCCTAACGACCGTCATCGGGTTTTCATCAAAAAAAAAACCCGTATAGGTGTATTGTCTTAACACGACGGTGTCCCAAACTTCGGTCCGCAATTGTTCCTAAAGGGCTCCGTTCGTTTTATCATAGAAAATGTAAAAACGTAACAACCCCATTGATCGTTATTTAAAACAACCACCGTACGTAATGTCAAATGTCAACTCGAGTATAGTTCACCGATATGACATATCGTATACATTGTAATATGCTTCGTAGAACACGGGCGAATAAAGCTTAATACAGGCACGGATCTAGAACTCAAATTGGGGGGGAGGTCATTTTTTCGAAAGTACAAAAAGATAATAAACGATTTTAAAATAATAAAAGTAAATTATTAATTCAAATTAGAACGTTATGAATGTATGAAATTGTTAATATTTAACGAAGTTTAACCTTTGTTGTTTCATTTTTCCAAATTTAGAAATAATATTATCAACATTTATGGGTATATTCTTGTGAATATTGAGAAAAGCGTTTCTTTCCCATGTTTAAACGAAGCCATGTCTTAAGACGCCTGAGAGTAGAGAATGATCGCATGTATAGTATTTTTTAACAAGTTATTAGAACCTAAATTAGCGATTAGCGGTGCCATAGCAAGTATATGCTATAATATTATATAAACATACGGGTAACGGATTGGGAGTAACCGAATTGGTTCCCGTTTGAAAAAGGTATTTTATTAAGTACAGCCGAATTGGTTCTCATTTGTGTACAGGTTAGACGGGGCAGTGCACAGAGAGCAAAAAATTTTAAAAGCTATATGTATGACATACAGACAATTATTATATCGATAAGATAGAGCACAGACTATAGATTACTAGAGACTAGCAACTTACTAGCAAACCGGAAAACAAAAAAAAAATACTTGGAAAATTGTATGACCTAGTACATTAATGAGAAGCTTACGAGAATTGAATATTTAAAGAAAATTAGTTTCAAATTTGCAAATTAGTGGTTTTAAAATTTATTTATTATATTTTATTATTTGTATTTCACCGTACACCTAATTGATGACTAGTTGACTTCCAAATCAACGATTTAAAATTGTATATATTTTATCATTTTTTTTTTTTTAACATACATTAACGCACAATAATCAAGCCTACTTTGAAGTTGACAGTCCTAAGCCTGTAAAATTGAGAAGGAAAATGTGTGTAATCAAACGGAAACCAATTCGGCTATACCTAATAAAATAACTTTATCAGGTGAGAACAAATCCGGCACGTGGAGTTGGAGCTCGGGAACCAATTCGGTACCAGCCAACGGATCGACAGTAATCTTAACTAAGATAAGTTATCTTTCCGTCGAAGGTCGAACGCTCAAAAATTTCCGCAGATTTACTATTATATTTATATTTAATCGCCAACAATATTATAGTCTATCAGTAAGTTTATAATCACTATTAATATTCTTAGAAGTTGGATGGAAATTATGATTTTATGAACAAATGGTGATGTAGTTTAAATGTATACAAACATAATATGTTGTATAACATTTTTATTGCAAGAAAAAATCTAATTGAAAAAAAATTAAGAACGAAATTTATGCAAATTTTAATTTTTAAATAAACTCGAAGGACCTAATCTTGATGGTTTTCTGGGGGGGTTCATGACCCCTCCTATATCCATGCCTGACTTACTATTAAATATTTTTTGGGGCTCAACGAGAAAAAACTGCTTAAAAAAAAGGATTCGTGGTTGAAAAAGTCGGGGAACCGCTGTTTCAACAGAATCCTTTAAGGCTTCTAACGAACGGATGCATATAAAAAAAAAAATCTCTTTCCGACATGGCTTTTAGTATGGCTAAGTGCTTGTAGAGGTTCCTGGCCGGTGAGACTTTTAGAACCTAACAGTTAAAAGCAGTGAAGCATTCTAGATCTTTTGTTTAGACAAATTCTTATCCAATACTCGTACATAATTGTTGATCTTGTTGTATTTCCAAAGATCTTACTGCATTGTTGGTTGCACGACTTCTTTTTTATTTCAAACGATGCTCTTAAGACAACATTCTAAGATGAAATACTGCGGACGTACCGGATCACCAGGAGTCTACTGTAACCACAATACGATTTCGCGAACATCCGGGGGGGGGCCTTGCATTTATCGCCGTCGACGGTGAACGATCGTTTTGCACGCGGCGCCGCGTACTTCGAGTTCGATCGCGCACGTGCAGTCGTATTCGCCGACGATTCCGGAAAAGGGAACGAAAATCAGGGGCGGTTTTAAGGGGGTGGCTAAGGCGACATTAGTCCCCAGCTCTTGGGGCTAAGCTAACTATCTAACAAAGCCAAGTATTATGATATATCGATATATTAATAATTATTATAAAATATCGTCAATCGCCGTTGATGAATATGATACCTATTTTATGAATTCTATCTATAAATAAATAGTTCATTTTCGTTGTTAATTATTCTTGCACACCTATATTTTTAAAACGGTTTCAGATTAAAATCGACACCCCGATGATGTAACTATTCCAAATGTGTCACTGTTGTGAAAAAAAACGACTTATTTATGAGGCACTCGAAAACACGTTCTGTAATTAAAAAATTGTATGTAGATCTAAAAAAACCGAATAACGAAACTCTTGAACCCCCGTCAGCCCTTCCCTTGGCGAGCGATAAAACCACCCGCCCATGACGAAAGCAAAACATTCCGGTCGTCGTTATTACCGGCAAACGCGCGGGTAAGCCGTGGTCGTGACGAGTCGCGGCCGGTCGCATGCGACTCGGCCGTAATTCAACCGCCGAAATTGAGACACTTTCCCGTTGCCGTTCGGCGCGTTTAATTACCGACTTTTATCGCGACGATCGCGGCACGAGGACACACGTTCGTCGCAGCGCACCGTCCCGTGCACCCCCCAACCAACCTGTATGCCGCGATGTGTAATTAACCTATCTACGCCGATCGCAGTCCCGATTGCCGTCTGATTTGCGTCGTGTCCGTTGGCACAAATGTTCCGGTACCTACCCCTGTTACGTTGTTTTCAAAAACGTAATCCAAAGGAAACTATAAACTGTAAGATATTAGAATTTAAGTGTTTGACTATTGGACCTCATATTTTACCCACTCAAACTTAGGATTAACAAACTTGTAAGAGGCTTTTCCCTCTTTTACGTTGTAAGTTTACCAACGCTAACGAACTACGAGCGCAGAACGCGTGATCTTACGTGTGATACGAACCCCGCTGTTTCGTGTTTCGTGCCGGTGATACGTTTAAACTGGGAAATTTTCTAAGCGCGTATTCGTCCGAAATCGCTACACATCGAAATCCAACCACACCCGCCCGCACATAAAAACGTTAACCATGACGTTCAAGCCAACTGATGCGTGGTCATCAAAACTTTAAGTCACGCGTCGTAGAACTGATTCGATTTTGCAAAAACCCGAAGTTCGAATTTATATTAAAAACCGGTTTTCGGATTTCGATTTCCAAAAATCCTGGTTTTCGTACTTCGGACGATCCGGGTTTTTACCATCGTCAGAGTACACGTTCAATCACGGTCGCGGTGTACTCGTGCGCGAGGACTTTCGCGGACAACAACAGCATGAAATGTGCGTCTCGGCACCGTACACCGTATACCGCGGTTCTTAAGAATCGTCATATTCAGAAAAACGTTTGCTTTAAAATAAATTAAATTATCGTTATTATTATTTTTTTTTTTTTTTTTTCATACGGACTTGGTTTATTTTTAAGAAAAAAATTAGTAGAACGTGCGAAATAAATAAAAAAAAAAAAAAAAAAACGGTTACTAATATGAATATGAATATTCAAGGGACATGATAAAGTATAGATAGGAATAAACAGACGACATAATCTTTGGTGAAAATAAAGAAAACGTTCAGTTGACTTTCAGCCGATCGGAGGTAAAACGATTCATTTTGAAATATTTATCATCCACGTGCATCTATTCAACCCGACCGCTTAAGGTTTGTAGTCGTTCTTCGTGACCGAAAACGTGTTAACAAGGCGTGTTCGACGTAGCAGAGCGCTACGATGCGTATACGTTACCAGTGAAGTAGTACACTTCGTACCAACAGCTTAACCTCACCGTTTGCACGTGAACAAGACCCGCTGCAATCATAAGTAAAATCGCGGGCCTTTAAGGTACGTTTTCCCTGCAGCGTCCAGACGCAGCGTCCAAACGCAGAAAATCGAGCCGCCTAGACGCAGCGTCAAGACGCAACGTACGCCCGTTTTCTCTGCATGCGTCTAGACGCAGTAATTTTTGTATTTTTGATCAAATTACATTCATCGAAATTCAATCATAGTGCTTACGACCGTGATCTAATACACACGTAGGTTTCATCACCTTCATCATGATGCAACGACAATTAATTTTGAATAATAACCTTATGATTTGCGAGATTCTCAAACAAGAGGCAGCATTTGAAGATGAATTACTTTTAAGGATTATTGATTTTTCTTTAAAATGAATATCTTTATGCTTAGGGTGAGCACTGTCAAAAATTTCCTTATTTTTTTGGACATATTCAATTAAAATTTCGTCCTCAGTTGAGGAAAAAACAAATTTTTTCGACATTATCAAACTTTTGACGCAAGAGGTCCGTACGCGACACTAGTCCAGACTAATACTGCGTCCGGACGCACTGCGACATTTACCGACGCGCTGCGTTAAACGCAAGTAGGAAAACAGTCACAACTAAAATGCATGTACCTAGTAACAATGCGTCTGACGCTGCGTTTGGACGCTGCAGGGAAAACGTACCTTTACCGAACGGCGAAAAATACGACAAGAAAGTAAGGCGTTTGGAAGGGACCGACAGGCAACGTTCGAGTCGATTCGAACTCGGGGTGGCAACGTCGTTTAAGACGATGATCACCAGTTCGTTCCGACCGCGGTTAACGGGACCGGCGCGTGAAATACGGTTGGGGAGGTTATTGCCAATTTTACGGGCAAAATCTTTGCACGGCACGAGGACTTATTGCGCGACGAGGCGATCGCGTAGCTGCTTACGATAAACGATGCGCTCGATAATGTACGGCTGTCGGTCGTTCGTAATATTTTCGTCTTCCGGTTCAATCGGCATCGCGCGAACGCAAAAATTAACCCGATACGAGCAGAACGTCGGAGAAAATATGAGGAAAAAAAATAAAAAACGTGTTATCGAATCGTTGCGTACAACCAACTGCACACAGCGTTATGTACAAACAGATATGTTACATACATACATTGTCGGGTCGAAGAAGATTTGTTACGATGTTCGTCGTCCGCTGTTGGACACTCGTTATTTTTTTGTTTTTGAATTTTTTTTTCGTTCGCTCGCAGTTCCAATGTGTAAATTATACTGTTCGAATTCGCAAAACGCCTCTACGCGTATATGCGTGTACGATACAACCGAACGAGATTCCAAACGATTTCTTTTGTTCCGCTCAGCCCGTCGGTGTTTACACATACATGTATGAGTACGTGTAAAAGAAAAAACGACGGGCCAAACTTCTTGCTTTACACGCGCAACCCTCTGACCTGTAGTCTCTTGTGTGCGAGTTATTTTTTCTTTCGATTTTTTTACTATCAGGTCTGTATAAATAACGTTACATCTTTTTTGCAAATCTAAATATTTTTCGTTTTTAAAATAAAAAACGAAATAAAAAAAAAATAAAAAAAATTCGAATACCTCGCGCGGTGCATTGCGTACACTTATAATGCGTAATACGTACAGATATTCGACCGAGCACCTAAAACGTTTCGTTGAAATCGATTAGATCTTACGTTGAAGGATTTCGAAACGATTACTAATTTTCACGTTTTAAACGATAAATCTGTGCACGCACGATACGCAATCCTTATGGTTTCTATGTTTTTCGATATAGTTCAACGTCAGCAGCATAAATGTTTTGTTTTCAGTAAGAACTTTCGGTACGAAGTAGATCAATTATTTGTTCGGTTTTGTTCAGTATTTCAGTTTTATCAGCAAAATAAATTGGTTCGGAAATGCATTAAGATCCATTATTGATTATTAATTAAATCCGTCTACCGGTGGTTAAAATAATCGTCTGAACAAGTTCGTGCTGTGAACGTTTTACTTTATAAGTCCGTCCCACCATCTCGGGGCACCATACACTCGCGAGATTTCTGTTGCGGTGACAGCAAAATTATGTACGGTCGAAAATTATTAATATCGTTCTTGTTAATACGCTGCGGCCGTCTGAACACGATCAAAAGATAACACATCATGCCATTGACACACAGGATCTAAACGTTCTACACCGATTGCGAATAATTAGCGTTCGTTTTAAACTTCCCGTTCGAAAACGATACACGTCTGTATATAATACGTAATCGTTACCGTCACGGAAAAACGAACGCAATTTGTAGCGGCGGACGCATGGACAATTAACACTACCATTACATTACAGTTCCAATACAACGTAAATGCCGGGTGTAATGCAACACTACTTTATCGCGTAAGATCGGCGCAACGGCGAACGGGCGGGGGCGAAAACGTTGAAAGACATTTTCGTGCTTGATATTATTCGCCCGAGGTGGAAATTTGGAATATAATATATGTGTTTAATTTGCGTGTACACGCTGTGTGCTCGAGTTCGTTAATGTATGTATACCTTCCCGAGCCCCGGGGGTAGCAGATGGTCAACGCGTCTTATATATATATATCATTTCGTTTGCTGCTGAATTCGCCGTTTTTTGTGTGCGTTTTTTACCCGACCCCCGTCGAATATTCCAAACACGCGCGTTTCGACCGTAATATACGACGAACCCGTATTATACCTATTATAATATTTTACATTTATACCACGACACGCTAATTGGTACGTCTTGTTTCCCCCTCCGCAAAACAATCCGATTATCAATTAAACAGTATTCGTATTTTCGTATACCGTGCGCGCAGTACTACAACACGATATGTGCGCATTTCATATGATGTTACAAATATACATTTTATACATATAAATAATCGTTATCCAAGAACAAAAGAAACGACGGTCGGGGGAATAAGAAGATTGTTAAAGAAAAAAAAAAAACGTGTATGTTTTTCGTAACGAAACGCGCCTAACAATTATGTAAGCGAATAACGAAAATTAGTTTGTTACAAAACAATGGTCGCACGGCACTCTCCGATTCGTTTCACATTCAATATTCAAAAGGTGTAATTACCCACCATCGCTAATACATCCTGTTTTCCGCGTACACGGGTATTAAGTACATTTTATTTTTTTATTTAATTCATACATTATCGTCCGTTTAAGTGTAAATCTCGCGTCTCGCATACAAATTCGTCGCCGTGCTGGCTGTGCTGGCCGTGCATTTTATTCGTTTCGTTTTTTTTTTAATTTTTATTGTCCGATATTCTGCCGCACAACCGTCGCCGCGGCCGTTATCAGTCGCTCCCGGAGTCGTCCAAATGTTAACGAATACTTAGATAATGTATTTGGATATTGGCCGACGCAACAATTTTTTTCGACCCAGTGAAAGCATACACTTGTATACCATACGCTGCGATGCACCGGCCGCGTGCAATGCGGTCGCAATCAATTATTCGATCGACATTGAGTATCCCGGCACACTTATAAAATGATTACTCATCGGTTAGGCGTTACAGCTGTACTACGGACAACTTTTTTTTCACCCGATCACACCAGACGAGTACACCGTTTTGTACATACGCGCAAACGTTACGACTTGTAGGTTTCAAGTTCGTCGTTACATTACACGTAGAATTTGTTTAAACGCGCGACGACAATACGCATCGCACGCGCGCGTGATTTTCGGACAAGTCGACGCGTGTTACATACATCTTGTGCGGTTAAAAACCGTCGACACCGAAAATTGAATATTGGCGATTTCAGTAAATCGATAACCATTTTGCCGTGAACTCGTTCACGTACCTACTGGAAACGGTGTTGTTGATTTCGCAAATTTCGCGTAACATACGCAAATAATATGTAGACATATTATATTATTATTGGTTGATGTGCAATATTTAACGCGCTAAAACGAACGGATAGCGTAAATTTATTTCACTTTAATTAAAAAAATTTAATACAAATTTTTAAATATCGTATGTCCCCCCCGATAACGGTGGTATTATGTACGCGACAGTACAACACCGCGACGATAACCAATGATCTGCTTCTCGTTAGAAACAAAAAAAGTTTTGAAATACTATTTGGGATCAAAGAAAAAAAAAATTGTGTACAGAACAAATGGTCGAAGCTCAACCGTTCGACATTTCCGTGCATAGTAAACGATAAAAGGTTGTTTAAACCGTATGGTCTTTCGGTACCGAATACTTGTACTGCAGTACGATGGGACCCGTAGCGAACCGTTAAAACGAATTTCGTGCGATCGATAACGATCTCGAAAGCTGCGAAAAAAAAAAAAAGTGAACAATTTTAAACAAAATATTAGTATACCTACGAAACACATAAATATTAACCTGGTACAAGTCCGAAGGCCACAGGTGGTGGAAACCGGACGCAAAGAAGGGACGGCCCGGACAGCGGTGCAGGGACAGGATTACAGAGGACGCGCGGTGGTCGGGAGCGAACGGCGGGGAGAAGCGACCAGCTCGAGATACAGATGGGCGGAGGAGGCGAGTGGTCGTCGCGGCAAGCGGACCTAGACGGCCCGTGAAAAGCGTCGGAAAACGAAAAACCCAAATAGAACGAACAAAACATCGTAACGATCGTAACGCGCCGTACGTGCCGCGCGAGCGTAAATAACTATTATGCGCCTATTGTTTTATCGGCGAAAACTCGTCCCCGGTACCTGCGCGCCCGGCGGAAGACGGAAGCGATCCGCTCGAGGTCCATGCCGTCGCGATCCCGCGCCGCACGCGGCACGTATCCCGCACGACCCGTGTACCCTGCGAGCGTACGGTCGCCCGAGTTTGTGCGACGTTTGCTGTGCTCGCCGATTGTCCGTCGATCGCGCACGCTTTGCCGGTCACCGCCAACGCTCGTGCACGGCTCGTAATACGATTCGCGAGCGTGCGTTTAAACGGTTGAGAAAACATTATTTTTTTGTTTTTTTTTTTCCGAAAAATTAACGATCGCTTAAACGTGGACGCCGATCGCCAAGCGCACGGTTCGCGCGGCCACGACGTGCCACGGCTACTGGCAGGGCCGGATCGGCCCGGCGAGTTACCGACCGGAACGATTGAACACCTCGCGAAGCGGTACGATCGCACGAGACGTGCGGGCACCGGTTTTTCGTGTTCCTTACGCGACGCACCCGTGCACCGGGGTTCTTTCGCGCGCGCAGGACTTACACGCCGCCTCCTCACCTGACTGCTCACCTCCCCGCCCCCGCCCCCCACGGTACGGCCGCCCGAGACGCCGTGTCGACACCGCGAGTTCGGTGCCCCGTCCAGCGTCCCTCCCCCCCCACCCACCGCCACCCCGGGGGGGGGGGCTCACTAGGAGGGACGCTAAACGTCGTCGGACGATCCGCGGGCATCGGTATGCGGCTCGCGTCCGGCCCGTAAGAACGTCATTAAAACGACGGCCGAACCGCCGGGGCAACGGGTAAGCGCACTTGCCAGCGATTAGCGACGGCGGACGGATTGAATACGGAAAACGCAACGTGTCGTTGAAACAACGCGCTTTTTGCGCGCACGGTTGTTTACGTACGCGCGTGAGACCGCTGCGCCGCACGAAAACGCGCCTGGCACGCGATGAATTATTCAACGGGCGAAATCGTTATCCCCCTCCTCCGACCACCACCGTGCAGCGGGGACGCGCGACGGCATCGACGGACGCGCGCGCGTTTTCGTTCGAAATAGAAAAAAAAAAAATAAATTCGATTTACAACGTGCACCGACGGACCGTCGTCACCTGAATATCAACGATTCGTGTGGTACAATTTCGTCGTGGGAGCCGTCCTATGATAATATCGCGTTGTCGCGCTACCGGATATCGCGGTGTGTGCGCACACGCACGTGTAAGCCTCGTCCGTGTAATAATCAACTCCCCCCTCCCCTACCTCCCCGAACGGTACGACCGATTTCGACGGGATCCGGTGCGCGGATGGATTAGACCTCGGGCACAAGGACTCGGGCCACCTTTAGTAGCGAACCGCAGGAAACGGTTGTTGTGAACACAGTTGTTGCCGCCAGGGGTGGACCGGGTATCGAGGACCCCCCCCCCCCGAGGGGGTGTACAAAATGAACTTACTATTGTAACATCTTAATCGATAAATATTTTTAGTCGTTCGCGCTCAATTTCGGATGTTCCGAACGATTGATATTTTACCGTTATATTTCAATATTACATTTTGCGTGCCGTTAACGAACACAACACCATCGAGGGCCTAGCAGGCGATCGACCTTTTTGCCGACAACGATTTCCGAGAGCAACTATCTTCTCCTGCGAAAACGACACTCGTCGATAATTTTTTTTTTTTTTTTCATTTCTGTGCGAGAGATTAATTTGCACGAAATGTTTTGCACGTTTACGCGCCCATGCATTGCACTATCCGAACGCAACAGGAATCGTTTCGAGTTCAAGAAAACGGACGGCTATGGAGTTGGTTTATCGACACTTGTTTTTATCTCGGTAACGATAAACCGTACGACAAAAACGTTTAAAAACGTATAAGACTGTTCCGTGCGCAGCCGGGTGATTTAGCTAACACATACGCGTCGCACTGAATAGTATTGTGACCGATATGCTGAACCAGGGATGGCCAACCCAAATGATCTTGCGGGCCACTTTGTAAATACATTACAATCCTGCGGGCCACATATAGGGTTGCCGAAAAAAGGTCATCAGCCAAAATATTAATATAATCACATATTTTTATATTTCTATCAGATTAAATTAGAATTATTATTTTTGTTGCGATTACGTTGTTACAGATACCGCGTTGCGCGGGCATTCCAGAATATTCTATCAAATCTATCTGTATTCTATAAAAATAATAGATTATAAGTATTTGATAAATGTCGCGGGCCGCAAAACTTTCAAAGGCGGGCCGCGGGTTGGCTATCCCTGTGCTAAACCGTGTAGCTCTGTTATCTCTCCGAAGACGATTGCACTGGCAAAGAAAAACGAACGTTTCACGGAAACACCTATACAAACCGTGCACTATGTACCCATAATATTATGTTAAACAGTGTTCGCGCAAGTTACGCACACTTTCTACACCATTTTCAAACCAATTAAAAGCGTGCGTTTCACATACGACTTGTTTTCGTTATGTGTCGAACCAACCTACAGAAGAGTCAGTAGTCACATTGAATGTACACGCATTTGTTTCGTAAACATACAATTATCGTGTAAAAATAATTATAAGATTTATCGTATTTATTGCATTACAGCTTTAACGACCAATAACTTTATTTGCAACAGGGATTTTTGTGAAATAAATCTGAGATCAAGATTTTTGAATCTTAAAATTCAAATGCTTGTACTTGTGTTCTTGATTTAGTCTAATTTGTTGAAAATTAACGTGTTCAAACTCGTTTTGATGTTTTGTGAACTGTATCAGAAGATTTCAAATTAAACTCTGATTGCACTAGAATTGAATCGTACAAACTTACTTGAAATATATTAAATGAATTAATTTAATTAAAAAAAAATATATGGTTTACATGACTCTGTTAAAAGTATGTTGTGCGTAAAATCTGTAATTAAGATTTAGAGTAAGATTAGAATCTGGAACAGCGATTTCGGATTTCAGATTCTAAAAATCCGGATTTACCCATCACTAATTTGTGTACACAAAATATTTTAATCCATCTGTAGATAATTTACTTCAGAATCAATAAATTCATCAACTTATATTAACAATTTCATAAATATTTTTAAAACTAAAAACAAATGTTTTTAGGAATAATGATTATTTAATGTTTTTAATTTGCACTGATAAAACTATACTTTAAAAAAAAAGAAAACAAATTAAATAAATTTTTTGTGTAACATTAATTATACCAAAATTATTGCAATTGTTATATTAAAAAAAAATGATTATAACAATGTAATAGAAGTTCAGCAAAAATAATAAAACAGGACTGCTAAAAAAAAAAAAAAATTTAGATCAAAATATTAATACAATAGGCTTGAGCCAAAATTAAATCATACTGTCACATATCGTTGTGCTTTAGATTTATCATACCAATACATTTTCAAAAGGAAGAACAATAATACACCCTTATCGATTATAAATGAGAAATAAATATGAAATATCTATCAACCAGACCAACGAGTTTTCGACTTGTATTTTATCGGTATAATATGATTATTATAATGCATAGCATACGTAGTAAATTATTGTTCTTAGTCTTTACCACGAATCCAAACCATAAAATATTCTAAATTACGTTGTAAGTTTAAACGATCGTTTTGTACTCACGCTCGCACATTCACACACACACGCGCGCGGGCGCGCACACGTAGGCTATAGCTGCCATCGAATATAAATGAGTGTGTCGGAATTAGGACAGGGTTGTGTTATAATCATCGGTGCAAGGAGCACCCTCAAGCCAAAGTTGACGTCCGCTGGGCGGGAACGAGGACGATTATTTCCATTGATAAATTCACATAATTACTTACGGCTGCGAAGTAGGTATATTAAACAGTTCCGTATAATTTTATTTTTATTTTTTACCCGGCCCGATGAAAAATTTGACCTCATCAGTCTTGTGCGAGGAAAACTCCTCCGAGCCGAGTACAAGTGTCTACACGGTGTGTTATGAAGAGGAGATATAAACATCAAGTGATGACTGTACACGTCAAGTCTTGTCCATAACACCGGTCATTAAGGACCGATGACAAACTACCTCTTGGCGCTATGCACGTCAGTTTTTATATTTTCATTTCATCTTCCTCTTGATTATGTTATGCCTTTCTCCGTTTTCGTTCAATTTCCGTTGCTACTTTAATCACTGCATCATATTCGTTTGCGTCACTACGCTGTGCGCATTGTATTTGTCGGCGGCGGCACATTACCTAGTTTAAAACACCGGTCATCATAACATCGGCCACGGCCTTAAAACTTATTCACTTATTTCACGAGCGCTATGCTCATGGTTAATATACTTTTTCACGTTTTCTAATCCATCATTTAAATGTATTATTAGTATATACTTACGGTTTTACCAGTTTGAATGCAAAAATACTACGGGTCTTACAACATTACCTATGCACAAACGTACACACACCGTCCTGATTACAAATATGAAAATTATTATGTTTACGCTTTGTGTAATCCGTAAAAATGATTAGTGAGAGTGTATTACACGCGTTTCATTGACTAATGATTGATGTTCGTCGAAACAGCCATGACACATCCGCGCGCGTGTGTGTATAGTTATACCACTATAATAATAGCTTACGTATAAACAACAATTAAACTGTCCGAGGTATTATATCACTTGCATAAATTATTTACGACGAGGTTCTTCCATAAATTACAATAAAATCAACATTTAATCCAACTAGGTGTAGAATAATATTATTTTAACGTGCTCTCTCTCCGTCGCGTGCATTCGCCGTACGTCTAGTATTCTCATAACAAGGTTTAACTGAACGTTGATGGTTTCCAATTATCAATCGCTATCCTTAGGTCCAGTAATCAAAAACGATATTTTTCGAATTCCATTAGCGCACAACCACTGCGCCGGTTAGAGAAATCGTAACTGATCCATACAATGGCGTTGAAGTAATCTAGTAAAAAATTGTAATTCTATACAAGCTGTCGGTGATCGGATTTTCGACCTTTACTCGTCGTCTCGGACCATCGGGTAGCGAGCAAAAGACAACCGCGGTGTATCCGTCAGTACATTACAGTTGTAAACCGCGTGTAATTATGTAGTCGGTCATTTTTTTTTTTTTTTTTTTTTATCGAATTTTAATCGAAATAAATCCACGCACAAAAAAAAAAAAAAAAATAACAACCGTCCGACGGAATCGATTGTGCGGGATCGTTTCGCGCACGAAGCGAATGCGCGGAAAAGATAATGTCACTGATGCCGTCGCGGCCGGCGACGAACAATGACGAATAAGTAAGAAAACATTAACGAGGTGTACGGATAGACAAAGAACCAAGGAATGGCATTTGGGACCGGGGTCGGACGACGTGCAAAATGATACGGGAACAATTGTGCAATCGATCGCGCTCTCGCGAGATCGTCGGGAGTTCATAATAACGCTGAACTTGTGCCGGGGTATCGTGTCGCCTCGTGACCGCACGACTGCACACAATTTGTTTTCCGGACAGGTCTCGTTTCTGCGACCGTGGTTTGATGCCCATTATAAGTTGCCAGACGTACGGATAAAATAATGCGAAACGGATAGAATAAATAACGCGACGACGTTTTACCAATTCATTCCGTTGTTTTCGATGGGTTTGCGCTCCGAAAACCGTGCTAAATTGTTAAAGCTTTTTTTTTTAAAAAAAAAAAAATTGTACACAGGCGTGATTGCATATCATAGAACTGCAGAATGAATACATTTAAAAAAACCGTTTTATTCGATAAATAACAATTGTTTTCCGCTGTAACGATTATTTAAACGTAATCGGCTAATAACCTCATTAACTACGAGTATAACCATTGTAATCCAAATGACTTTGGTCAACGTTTTTGTTGTACGTCGATACAAATTCAACAAGATAGTTATAACCCAGAAAAAAAGTTAAAACGTTATTTCCAAATCAACCAATCTCAAAAAATGGCATTTCATCACTCCGTTTATCATCCAGGTATAATGATACGTAATTGTACTTCAAACCGATACTATAATTTTCAAATTGCTGCTAAAGTTTTTTTAAAAAAAAAAAAAAAAAAACTTGGTAAAAGTGTTCTAGCATTATAAATATATTATGCGCGGATGTTCGCGTTTGAATGTCTTTACATATATAAAAAACGTAAGTACACCATTTAATCACTTGTGTCACTTTCGAATATTTTTAATTTTAATGTTCATAGTTCATACCTTGTGTTATTGGAATAATTTTACAGGTACTCCTAAATCAATTCGAAACTATTTTTTTTTTTAAATAATTTTAATAAAATATCTAATAGATCGATCATAATGTCACGGATTATAATATATAATCAACAATAAGAATCTATACTTTAACACCAAACCATTTAACGCTTCCGTGACTATATACATCACCATTGGCATTTTAATTAACGACTAGAAACGCTATTCAATTCGTAGCTAATATTTTCTCCTCTTGTTGGTGGATAGAGAGTTATTTATTTTTTTTTTTTTTGTTTTAGTTACAATTCGTACACAATTGACGTCTGATTTAAACGTGAAGATAAGCGATCTACATTTGCATAAAATTGTAAAACCAATAAGAGTTGGCTCGTGTGTTCACCGTGAATAATTGTGTCGAACAAATTATTGGTTTGACAATAATTCGTAATGATCGGTGCAAAGACAATGTCGTACATAACATTCGTGGGCGCACGCGAACACATACACATAATATCGACTCCTATATCGATTCAACCATAAAATATTTCGTGTTAAATTCATGTTTTTTCTGTTTATTTATTATCCGTTCCTCTAAATCTTGTTACTTTATATTTTATTTTTTTTTTTTTTTTTTTGGTCGATCCGACGATCTGGATGATATTTAAACGTTTACTTTACAATAATAAACTTGATACTTATTTTATAATTAATTTACGTTTACTAAATATATACTTGAGTTTTGGACTATTTTATCGTTGTCAAATTTAGTCAAATAATATTGATAGTTAAAGCTGTTTTCAATTCGTATAAAATTTACTTATATAATAATATTATTGGTTGTTATAGTATATAGAAATATTTTTCACAAACTCCCATTAAGTTTGTTTCCCTTTATTTTAAAGAGCTTACTGCATTATACAATTATAGCTCGACAAAACTACCACTCATTCATTTATGACATTACATTTCAAAATAACAATTATTTTTAGTGGAAAAGAAACGACATTAGTTTACCAGCGGCTAGTTGAAAAAAATATTACAAATTCATAATTATTATTAATTAATATCTGACACATTGTTTCATATTAATATGTAAATACATATTTTTGTAAATCGACTTGATTCCGTAAACGAATAAATAATGAACATACTAGAAAAATAATCTCTTTTAAAATATGTTAGGGACAAAGTATAATATCAAGTGAATATGCCAACTATTGTGTATAAACATATAATTATTTTTGAAATAAGTAAATAAGCCCAAAATTAAAAAAAAATAATAATAACATTTTAATTAATTCTTATAGCAACAAACCGAACGTTAAAAACCATAGTTTATAATTATATCGTTATGTGATGTTTCATCACCTTTGAACTTTAAAAGTTCATGTTAAAATTATTATTTAACTCCCTGTTACTGTCATGACTTTTCGTGGATCAAAAACAATCCAATGGCCTAAAATGTGTTACAAACATAATGCTATACGACGATTAGTATGTATTTCGATTTTGACATTAATTATAAGACAACCCTTTACAGACAAAACACGACTAAGAGTTCATGATTATTTATTACAACATTCAGTGCGAGGCGGTTTGATTAATTTATTCATTGCGGTATAGTTAATTACTGTGCAATTATGTAATAAAATATATTTTCTAAACTGAGTATAAATATAGATTTAAAAAATACAAGTGATTAAATTTTCTGGTTTGTTTTTTACGCAACTGGAATAATCTGATTATTACCACCGAAACCTGTATTTAATTATGACATTACACGTCCTGCATAACAAAAAATACTATTATATATATATATATACGGACCATGCTGTAAAATCACATAGCGTTAACAGCTAAATACCTTTATGTATACCTATAACTAGTTTATTATTATTATTATTATTATTTGACACCTGCAGCTGCAGCTGCGAGCAAAGGTGGAAATGATAAAACTCGTAAACACTAATTAGAGGCCTAAAATTTGACCCTTGACGTAGATCTAAAAAATATCGATTTAAGTACTTCTGATGACGCCGGAAAAAAAATCTATCTTTATGTTATTCGTTTGATAAGTATTCTTAAATGGAAACGCGTATCAATTTGATAAATCCAGGCCCGTATTTAGGAGGGGGCACGGGTAGGCATATGCCCGGGGGCGTCAAGTCTCAGGGGCGGCAAAATATTTTAGCAAAATTAATTTTAAAAATGATGTACCTAATGAAAAAAAAAAAAAATAAAACAATAAAAAAAATAAAAATAAATTATATTTTATTATGTTATAATTTGTAAATTAAAAAAAAAAAATTGTATTTTTATTATATTATAATTTTTTAATTAAAAAAAAGTATTAAACGATTTTCATTTATAAGTTATATTTTAATCTCGACTATGAACGAAATAATAAGTGTTATATTATTATTATTATTTATTTTGGGGGAAGGGGTATAAATTATATGGGGGGCGCTAAATTTTTAAATACCGGTCTGTGAGTAGTGGACAGTGGTACTACGTACCAGCCTTTTAATTGATTTGAATGATGGACTTAAAGCCATAGACAAACAGTCAGATTATATTCTAATAATGAATTTGATTATTATAATATTTAGTTTAGTTGTGGACTATTGTCCATTACAGCAGTGGTAGTTTTGGGGGTAAGGCAAGTCAGGCGGTGCCTCATTTGTAATTTTCAGGAAAATAAAAAATATATAGGTATTTGATACTATTTTGAATTAATTTAATTAATTATTTTTTCTATAATTTATTTTATATTATATATATATACATAGACAATAGATATAAAATTATTTAGGTTAAAAAAAAATTTTGGAATATTTAATGTTCTTTGAACAGAACTTAGACGTAACGCGAGAATGACTGCACGTCGTTGTAACGTTATACAATATTATAAGCTATTATAGCCATTTCTGTTTAATATCGTTTCTTCGCCGCCACTGCTAGAGCGTAGTCGTCATCGCCTATGTTGATGCATGCGAGATGTGTCTACGCGCACACACGTAAACCCGCAAAATGATTATAATAATAGTTTTTAATATTTTATAAATCAGGACATTTGCATGATATTGCCAATTTTGTGGCCAAACACACAATACAGCTGCTTAGTATAGACTAGTTTTCTGAAATATTTAATTGTTTGAAATGTACTTGGATACCCGAGCCAAAGTATGACTTTTCTGTACGTGCAGAAGGCAAACATAATAGAAAATTTCGATATGAGTATTTATAAATATTACCATGGTTAGCTTATAGTGGGATTAAAAGAAAAGCCTATAGAAAATGATGTGTTATATTTGCATTTTCGGGCGGTGGATCAGGCAACCAGGTATATTACACAGAAAATAAACAATATTAAAATATATGAATTTGGTGTTATATTTGGTCCCCCTCCCCTTGGGATATTTCTGACTACGCCACTGCCACTAGCTTAAGCATTAGATAAGTTACAAGGCGAAAATAATAGTTTTTTGGGATATGTAGCTCCAAATATTTTAGTAGTAAGGCGTTGGCCATTAAGCCTCATTATTATTAAGTCTCTTTAAACACGTTTTTATTATATATTGGATTTATATTGTCCATAAGGTAAAAATTTTATAATAGCCTCTATGAGTCATCCTAAATTCAAATTAAGTTGGATACCACTTAGATACGAGTATATGAATTTATGTAAACCCCTAATTATAACCGAGTGTTGCATAGGAATTAATTCCGAAACAAAACTTACAGATATGGTTGTTGAAGATTCTGTTAACAATAACAGTGATGATGATTTGTTTGATAATATACTAAAGGACAAAGATTTCAACAGTACATCTGAATCAACTAAATTAAGATATTATATATATTAGGGGTTTTTTTTTTTCACACGCGTACAATGAATATTAATCAAAACCTGTCATTTTGATTTCATAGTAATGACGATGCATTTTTAAAATAACACTTGGTCGGAATTCTATAAACACGATCGCGAAAATAAAAAAACTAAAAAAAAAAAAAAAATGTTATGGCTGAAATGCTATCGACGAAAAAGCGTCGTAGTATGCAAACAGTTGCTACGATCAAAAGTATTATTAATATGATGTAATAAGAGGAACGAGATATTTAGTTTCCCGTAAACCATCGACTTGACTATTTGAGTTGTTTCAAACCTACGGCGATACAGTAAAACATATACGCATACGTCTCTGTGCATCGTTGTTTCCGATCGGCTAGCACAACCTTTCCGGCTGAGACTTCAGGAAGCACCAGTGTTACTCAAGTACTGCTTCTGCTATACGTGCATACCTAGTATACTCGAAAGCGAGACGACATGGATCCACTACCACACGCATCGGTATGGGACCTGGGCTTGCCGGCAACACCGGCGGACATGAGCCCCGAGAACGTGAACTACGGCCTCAACGACATGGTCAGGGCCAGTTATTTGGCTAAAGCGGTTCGGCTGAAGATGCAACGGTCGAAATGTTCGTGGAAAAGTGTTTGGGTGAAATGGAAAAGGACGCGTTAAGGAAATGCATGGTAGCGGAGATCTACTGCGAAGCGATGCGTAAAACAGTAAGTGTACATCTGCTCCGTGATTCCTGAAATTCACCCTTCCGTCCAAACATACACACTTTATATTTCGCAATAATGATCCGTGTACGGGTAGCACTTATAAAAAAAGAAAAAAAACCCACGTACTGACTTTCGACTCTTGCTGTCCGCGGGTGCGTTAAGGACCCCACAAGGATGCACTAAAACATTGGTTTTCAACCAGACGGTCGCGAATCATAGGTTTGGGGGTTGCCAAAAATAATGGATGAAATGATTTTTCCATATTATTTAAAAAAAAAAAAAAAAAACAAAGTAAATCATTTATTTTGTGAAATTTTTAAGTGTAAATTAATCAAAATTGTTTATCATGTTAATATTTTATCGGCAATTAAATCAAATTTCGATGAATAAAGCAACAATTTATTTTTTGAAGGAGTCGCATTACAAAAAAAAAAAAAAATAATAAAAAATGGGGGTATCGCGATGCGAAAGAGGTTGAAAATCACTGCACTAAAACGTCGAAAACCATAATATTATGCTAATGATTCGCGATCGTATTGCTTTCTATGGGTAAACAGATAGACGAAGTGAACAACTGCACGGGCACATCAACGATCCATGACCGGCTGATGTCGACGATCATAGCGGAAGCTGACAGTAGGAATCGTGTAACCGCATCGGCGATGGAGGTCGCTGCTGACGATGTCGACGAGAGACAACAAAACTCCTGTGGCGATGCGTACCTACTTCAGTTCCCGACGCAGGCACAAGTCTTCGGTAACTAGATCATGGGCATTATTGCAGATAAAACCTAACGCCTGTTACAGGCAACTCACGATCGTTAACGATTAACTCCCGATCTCGTGGAAAACGAAAAATGTCTTTGCGCCAAAGCGTATATTATTATGTTTCCTTAAAATTAACGTTTAATTTACGCTTGCAGATCAACAGGACGAACAGGGCATTATGACACTCGCCATCGAGAATTTCAAGTGCACATCAATGTTTCCGGGATCGATATCGGAAGACATTGTGGACCCGAGTACCGTGCGACCCGATGTGATTAACGTCGTTAAGAACGATAAAGATCTCAGCGCTATGGTGGCTACAACGCACGAGTTCCGCAGGAATATGAAAAGACTACCCCGAGCCATGCGAGCCCGGATAGACCAGGAGCTGAACCGGATGTTTGGTAACTGCCTTCATCCCGGGTATCAATCAATATTTCTGTCCACGGAGGAGGAACGGATAATTTCCTACGAAAGGATCATGCTGTTGGTCTCAAACCGCATAAAACCATATTTCGAGCACGGGAAAATCGCCAAATCCTCCGACTTTGAGAATCTCGTTCAACTCATATCCAGGACCATGATGGATAACGCCAGCGATCCGAGTACGATACTTTATTATTTTGTTGTTACGCGCCAAAAGCGATTTGACGTTTTTCAGTATGTTCAAGAACATTTATAACCCATCGTCGTCGTTACACTGTTTAAAAAGTTGTCGTCATCTTTATATCGACTGCTAGATTTCATTTTATTTTACTATTTCTCTTACAGTCTATAGCCTAACCACCAGTGCGATTTTCAATGTATTGAACACGACTGCATTTGGTATGTTCTTACACGAAATATAGCACGTTACATATGTCAATGCTATATCTCGTGCAAGGAAATAGCATTCACCAAAAATGACACCTACTCTCCTAAATTTTCGGGCATCCGGTGTAAAATAGAATAATGTCGAGCTGTCTCTGTTAAGCCAGTTCATATACTGTTCATATACCGTTGCCGGTCGTTTTAATTCTGCTCCTCTGCGCATTTTTCTACCAACGATTTTATCCCAATAATTATTTATAAACTTACAACGTACTCTTACGTATTACAAAATCGCGTTGTAAATTGCTGTTTTTTGATTTTCTAGCTGAAATCACGATAAACCAAACCATAGACGGGTTTTTTACCGGGCACCCGTACAAATCCGTCGATCAATTCATAGCCACCAATGGTTATTTCTTCCAATCTGATCGGCCGTTGTAACCGTTCAAACCAAATGGCGTCTCGATAAAATGTACCAAAATAGTAGTACACACGTAAGTTTCGTTTTCGTAGAGTATTGGAATTGCACCGGAAAGAAAATCCGTAAAATTACCTCTTTAACCTGGGAATAAAAGACTGCCGCTTCTCCATCCGATCCTTAAATACAATCTTACCAATAACAATACAATTTTAATTTATAAATGTATTCTACGTGCCATGTTGATATAAACGTTTTCGTTACAGGTGCCATTTTTGTTATTATGACATGCAACAATAACTTTCATTGCATTATTCCTTTTTTACTTCAACTAGGATTTTGTGAAATGCACAAAACTTTGCCGGTTGGCTTGGCTGTGACAGCGCATGAATCGGGCCCGTTGGCCTCAATTAAGACGACAATTATTTATTGTTCTTATTATATGTATTTATATTTTTTGTTAAATTAATATATTATATTATGAAACCATGTATTTTGCGTCAAAAAGACTTTCATTGTTTTTTTTCTTCAAAAATGCGTAATAAAATGTTTGTTATTGAAATACGGTATGATTATATGATATTGTATCGTAAATGGTAAGATACTACGTAAAATATTATGTGTACAACGGATGGAATTCCTAAAATAGTTAAATGTGTCGCGAAACGGAACTGACGAAGTAGCCGATGACACTTTGTTGTGGTTTGCAAGTGATTTTGTAAGTTTTGCAAGTTCGACTGTAGACGACCATAAACGACGAAATCACTTCGCATTAAGAAAACGTTGCTCCGAGATGAGCTCACGTGTGTACAAGACGACAAGCGCAAACCGAACAATGGTTACGTGATGAAAGTTTAAGCTATTGTTTTTTCTTATGCTTCTACTATAACTATAAGTTTTTTTGTATAAAATATTAACATCATAATATTTAACTGTTATGTTTTATGTACTATGAATTTTTAGTACTCTAATTTTAGTTCAATTGTAAATAATAGTTATAGATTTGAGTGTACTATTTTAATTTACTGGGTGATCAAATCTGAAGTGACAGCGGTAACTCTATTGATTATGCGACTACTAACCCTAATAATATAATAAATATCCAACCCATAGACTTTAAATATAAGTATTGTTATAAACCAAAATTAATGAAAAGAAAAGAAGAATAATATAAAATACAGTAGGGTAATTGATGGATATGGGATGGGATTGGATACACTCCTCCTAGTTTAAGGAGGGTCATTCGGGGTTTGTTCGAGATCCGATCAGTGCAACTGAGTAGTCTCGGAAGTTAAATAAAATAGTTAGTCTTACTTGTATTGTATTGTAAATAGACTTACTTGGATCGTCGCCGATATTCGGGTGTTGACGAGGTAGTGATGAAAATGGAGTGAAATAGAAATTAAGTGAAAAAAGTCTCAAGTTATGGTGAACAGATCGTGGACACTTATGCTGTACAAAATAAATTAAAACACAATAACCCAAGCAAATTTCGATTTCCTAAAAAAAGTCTTTTGAATAACATTTTAAAATTCAAAGACGACGTAATGCATTCGATTCGATGTATATTAGCGTTTATGTTGTAAGGCGGAACGCACACAAAAGCGATACGATGTATGCGACTTACGATAATAATTGTATTACGATTTCCACTTGCACTTATAATACGCAACTCTTACGACATTATGATATAGATCAGCGGTTCTTAACCTTTTGTAGATCACGGACCCCTGATGAAGGATTTTTAGTAATTGCGGACCCCCTTACAAATTTTTTTTTACAAAACCTTTCATCTTATTATTGCCAAAATTATAATAATTATTTTATATAATATATATTACATTAGTAGACATAACAAAACATACATATTTATAATTATTTTTATTACACCTACATTTTCAGGTAACTTAAATTTAATTATTTTAGTTTTAATTTCTTTTTTTTTTTTTAATATTCTTAAAATTTAATTTTTATAAGCTCAATGCGATGGTTAAGACACAAGATTTTGAACATTGTATAAAGGTAATATCTATCTATTATATAATAAAATTATATGAAAAAAATAATAATTCAACACTATTGTAATAATACACTAATGTCATGTATTGATGTATGTTATGTGTTAGGGCTGCCGCGGACCCATAGAAGGTCACGGACCACAAGTTAAGAACCGCTGATTTAGATAATAAGAATAAAATTATGGAAAACGATACCGATGGAGATCTCGAAAGAATCCCACTAAGACAAGCTAGAGCAATGCAAATTCGTGACACAATGACGGAATATTTTATTTCTCCGGAAGGCAGTATACCTCATCAATGGAAATATAAATAAAAATGTATTATTATCAATTATTTTTTACTTGTGATTTAGGTATATCTAACAAGTATAAAATATTTTTATTTTAATCACCTATTTATTTATGACGACACAATATGTGAATTATTGATAATAATGTAATTCACTCATTCAATTTTTCAATATAATTGTAGAATATATAATTTATGTGCCTTTTACTAATGACTATATGTGACAATAATACTCTCGTACGTCAGATTGATGATTGTGTACTTTAAAATGTATTTGAGAGTTTTTAAATTGATTGTGAAAGAATCACATAACATAATTCTATTCGACTGAAACATAATTTTTTAGTTGAATAGAAACGTTTTTGAGTGAAAAATATCATGGTTTTAAACAATGCTCGACTTGGAAAAATTAAAGAAGGGGTACTCTATTTACTTTAAAAAAAAGAACGTCCCCAAAACTTATTAAGCGTTATAATTATAACATAATAATAGTAGGGGGACGTTAAAATTTCTGAAAATTAGTTGAAGTACTCCGTCCCCTTGCGCCCCCCCTCAAATCGAGCACTGGTTTTAAATGAAAAAAAAATTACACTTACCTGAATCGTGAACAGTATCTTTCCAAGATTTTTCTGAAACATCTCGTCTGCTATAATCCTTTAAAGTATAACTCCATGTACACCCAGGCCCATATTTAGGGGGGGGAGCATGAGTAGGAACATGCCCGGGGGCGTCAAGTGTCAGGGGTGGCAAAATATTTTAGCGAAATTAATTTTAAAAATTATTTACCTAATAAAAAAATATTAAAACAATAAAAAAATTAAAACAGTATGTTTTATTATGTTATAATTTGTTTAATTTGTTAATTAAAAAAGATATTAAACGATTTTCATTTATAATTTATGTCTTAATATTAAAGAATCTCGATTATGGACGAAATAATAAGTGGTGTATTATTATTAATTTATTTTTTTATTTTTTTTTTTTTTTTTGGGGGGGGGGGGCATAAATTATATGTCCGGGGGCGCCAAATTGTTAAATACGGGTATGGACAAATCACAGTACGTCGGTTGAAACTGTACGGTTGAAGTAACAAAAATGTGACAACAATATAATATTAAAAATAAACGTTTTAATTTGCACGCGTACGCGGGAGCGCGCAATACATTGCATAGAACGTACAATGCAAATGAAATGTTTAGAAAACCGTGAAATCCTGTTAACGATTCATTTTGGCTACACCGACGTTGAACGCGGTGTGTTGGGAATTTATAAAATTGATCATATTTTTATACGCGCCCGGCGAAAAACGCGCGTGGTGTTTCTCGTACGCCCTTAATCGATGGGCGTGTTCGGTTAGGTTAGATGTTTTGGGTTCTCGGCATCGTCGAAGATCTTCACCTGTCCGTCATCGGTTTATTAATTACTAATTAACGCGGTAGTTTTCGAGCTCAAATCACGTCAACGGTGCCCGGAGGGTTTGGTAAACAAAAAAACCATACGCACCGTAAGCGTATTACGAACAGCGTACATATATCTACACCGTACCACGACTAACGTACATCGTATATTTAGCACTGTGTCTTGTCGGTAGACCGTTCTCATCGGAGAATGATTAGGACAACCTAAGGTTATTCGAAATTAAAACCGTTAACTCGTTAACTGTATCAACACGAACACCGTAAATCTGTGGGTTTCTACGCAATATCAATGTACGGTATAACACGATCGGACGACTATGCAGCGACGATTTTTCGCTGTACTTAAAGCTTATTTAGCTTACTTTTAAGCTTACTTACTTTCGCTTACAGAAATTCATAGGACCCTTTATTTATTTATTTATTTATTTTTAAGGTAAAGTGGACACTCTAAAAATCGTATTATAATTCCTCTACACGTTTATTAAGTTTAACCAAGCGCGTCTCTGAGGGCAGGTGACCCCCCATTATTCATACACCGGTGTAACAGGCAAATTACACCCCCGGAAAATATTACCGGGGGGAATAAGATTTTCCTAGGCATATTTTACCCCCGGTACAATTTTCCTAGCTTATCCTTACCCCCGGTAAGATTATCCTAGGTTAATTATACCCCCTTCAGTGAGTACGATTATCCTAAGAAAGTTTTACCCCCCGGTAAGAATATCTTAGGATAATCTTACCTCTCGATAAGAATTTACTAGGAATATTGTACCTTTTTGATTTTCCTAGGATATTTTTACATCCCCCCCCCAGCGGTACAATATTCCTATGTTCTAAAAACACAGCACAATTACAATTATTTTTTTAAGCGATATTTTTTTTTAATGTAAAGACATTAGTGTAGGTATAAACGTTATTTTATTAATTAAATTTGTTTTTTCTCCTTCCTGTTATCTACTTTTTATTAACAGATCATATGCAATTTTAGATTTCAGGGCCACGATTTTGTTAATTTTCTATATTTTATGATTATCCGGTAACTGGAGTAATAAACATGTAAAAAAGTTCGATGTAGTCGATAACGCCATACAAATAATTTCCAAGAATACTATGATTTCGGTGAAATCGATAAACATCTGGTTGTCAGAGTACTATTACCAGTCTAAGGAAACCCATGACCATCATACATCCAGCACAGAGACCAAAACGGTTTTAACCTTTGAAAATATAATTTACGAAAAACCCTTTCTTAGTGTACCTAAACAATTTAAATGAATCGGTTTGATAGCTCTGGCTGTAGGTATTAATCAATTAACGGGTGAGTGGTATTTAAATTTCATATACTTATATATTCATACACAGATTAATGGAAAATAGTTATAATTTTTGTATATTTAACCACGGTTATTTGTAGTATCCATTGACAATGGTATCTCTAATGGTATCGTCAAGTGGACCGCGGATAACAGTTTAGTGTTGTAATAACAAATTGTGAACTTAAAAAAATAAAAATATAAACAATTAATGGATATTTCAATATTAACCAACATTTTAGGATGTCCGAATCGTATATTTTATAATTCAATGAGTTGTTGGTATTGTTTTCAATGTTTTTATTCGTTTATTTATTGCGAGCTTTATAGAACTCGAATTTATAATCCCCCTCATAGCGAGATTAAACTATTTCAAATTATAATGCTTATTTTTCAAACCCCTGTTAAATGGCCAAAATGATAAAATTCGAAAACCAAAAAACAACTTTCCGTCTAATTGAAGTAAATGTAAATAAAAGACAGATTATCTCCATTGCATACATAATATATTCAACGTATTGTCGAAACATAGATTTATAATGTTTTAAATAATAACAAAATAGAAAATCTATTCCATCAATATAATTTTATTAGAATGATTTGTTCTTAAACCACGAATATTATAAATAACAATGATTCAATGTTTCGTGATTCAACAGTATGATCTACTGAAACAGTAAACGAATAAGCAAAATCGATGTAATCAGTTATTTTTAAATCATTACGACAAAGACCCAAGACCCGGACTGGGTTTATCGTCGGAATAATGTGAATTTAAAAAAGAAATTACAACTACACTAAACTACAATTTATAGCAATTATTAATCCTATACATATTTTTCTTTGAACTTAAGAGTCATTACTTCCCCTTCAACGGGTAATATCCACCTTTATTCTAATATAGATCATTAAAAAGCATTCGACAAAATGAACCATAGAATTTTATCGATGAAACTTGAACATTATGTTACGTATTATTCGTTCATTTTTAAACTAGATTAAATCTTAATTAATCTTTCTCAAGTTGTGAAATTGCATTCTTTGATTTCATTTGATATTAAAGTACACTCGGGGGCATCATAATTATTTCATTTAAGTCCTTTATTATTCATTTTATTTATTAATGATTTATCTTGTATTTTTGACAACCCTATAAATTTTCTATTGTTTGCTGATAACGCTCAAGTATTTTCGGTTATACATTCACAAAATGACTGTATTAAGCTACAGCTTTGCATAGAAAAACTAAATGAATGGAGTAGGTTAAATGAGTTACCTCTCAACAAAAATAAGTGTCAAAATATATACTTTTCACGTAAAAGAGAACCAATATTCTTTAGCTATTGGAAATTGGTAATTAGAATTAAACGAAATTTCGTGATTCCACACGGTGATAATTGATCACATTCATTTACCTATATTTTGTATTTAATTTAATTCATATTAATTACCTATATGAACTTCTTGTTTACGAAAACATATGCAACGCGAAATTACACGAAACAATACGAAATTATTGTTTCGTGTCCTTTGATTTTGTCAATTTACCGACTCGTTTGCGAAACACTACGAAACAGTTTTCACGAAAAAGCTATACATACTGTCCACGAAATTAAACGAAAACGTGAAAACACGAATCGCGAAACATGCATAGCGTGCAGCTACCTTTAGATCTAAGCTTGAGTTTGGTTCATTAGTTTAATCCCTTTATTATATTACCTGTATTAATCAATTATAAAACGTTCAATATAAGTATACTAAATCTGTCTGTTCAAATTAAATATTAATCTAAAAGGATTTATATATTCTGCACTCTACTCAGTCAGGTATTAAACATTGTGAACTTCGAAGAAAAGATAATGATCTAATCTTTTTATATGATTTGCTCAATGGTATCGTAGATTGCCCTGATTTACTATCAATGGTTGGCTTTCACACGAGTCACATTAACTTCAGGTTAAATACATTGCTTTTTGTACCATTTTGTACCTCTAATTATAACTTGGCATCATATTTTCCTCGAGTATTAATGGTAGCAAATACGTTAGCAGACTTTGTCGATTTTTTTCTTTACGTCTTGTTGAAGATTTTAAATCAAATATTTACTATGCCTTAACAAATTGTACTACGTAATTTATTTATTTACTGTAATATTTACTCATTGCAAGTTATTCACGGTTTATTTGTTTTTGTTTAAATATTTTTATTGTTATTTTTGAAAATTTGATTTGCATAGCGTACATTGTAAACAGACAGACTTAACTTGTATCTGTTTATGATGTTCTCTATCTTTTGTTAAAGGGGCGCGCACCCGTTTACAACTAAAATAATTAAATAAATAAACATTCACCGTTATTCGATAATTGTTATCGTAATCGGAAAGGAAATATTATTCACAACAAATTCCTTTGTTTTCGAATGTTACAAATGGTTCGTAATACTCGTACGTTTTGGTTATATTTTCTAATTACAGAATGATAATTAGCTACCGCGATTTAAAATATCCTGCGGTATACCCATGGGCCAACGTACCTACATGATAACGGGAGAACGACGGCACGTCTGTTTAATATGTTTGGGCGCGCAAAATAGTTTTCTCCCTTCGCGGTCTCTCCGTCGTTCGTATTATTATTATGATTATTATTTTTTTATTGATTGCCCATTTAGACAGCGGCAGCGGCGGGCGATGCGGTATATTAGCTAAACGAGGTGGATTGGAAGGCGTGTCGGGTCCGTCCGTTTAATGCCCGCGACGGGGGAGCGACCGGGATGGCGGGACAAGGGAGTAATTACACGGGGCTAGATTTTTTTGATTTTTTTTTTCTCGTACTTACAAACGTATTATATACGTATTATTCCTTGACGTATCCCCTGGAATTCCGCCCGATCCCATGATATTATTACGTACACGGCTTCGCGATCGACGGCGGTCAGGTGCGTATTTAGTGTGTCGCGGTACGTGTACATTATTATACTTGCGCGTATTATTTTATTGGAAGACGCACCACATGATAGGTCCCCGTGTCAGAAGCGGTTCTCTCGAAACGTCAAGTTAACACACCCTAATTCGACGCGATGATTATACACATAAATATATATATATATATATATATTCATACCCGTACACGTGATGTAGGTATGATTATGTGCCGGCAGATATACAGATACGTTTCCACCCCTCGGTGGATTTATGACTCCGCGCCGAATACTCGGAAATCGTTTTCAAAAGAGCCAATGTTCGTCGGCCAATTATTACGTCGATCGCGGGCGAAACGTAAAAATATGAATAAATCCTGACAAAAATGGTCGCACGCTGTTTTATCACTGCCGTTTCGAATTCTCGGTACACCCGAAAAGAATATCGGTAAGTTATTATTGCGTACAGTATTACGATGCGTGCACTCCGACGAATAGTATATTTATTGTCACCGCGACAATGGCAACGTAAAACAGACGCACGAAACAAAGTCTCGTCTACCACATAAGTGAAGTTACCGAACGCGATCGATTTAAATATTCGGCAAGTTCGCTTCGGAACGATTCAAAGCCCGGTTAAATTCGTTTTTAAAGCTACAGGACCGTTTTTATTATCACAACATTTCTATGGCAAATTTCTTTTGAACAGAACAAATTACTACCCAAAACGATATATTTGATTCGAAGAAGCCCTCAAAATTTTACTCATCGAAAAATCCATAAGGTAGGACGAACGTTAAAAAAATTAGAGGGTTGAAATAGCTCCACGTTTGAATTCTTATCAACCATAACATTGGACGAAATGTAACCACTCTTGTCCCAATGTTTCTTTTTTTTTTATTTAAGAAAAATTTACAATATATATATATACAATTTACATAATAAGTAAATATGATGAGATGAATATTACAGGACATGAAAATCTTGAGGGAAGGGAGTGTCCAGTGACACTACTTCCAATTTAAACTTAGTGTCCTAATGTTATGACTGACACTTAGAAATCTGATCGTAGAAAAAAAAAACAATAAACGCATTATTGTGAATCCAACACGTTTTCCGCATAGGAATCTTAATTCATTCCATAAAAACATTGTTATTCGCGAAACAATAAACGTCCATCTTCTTAAATTTGTGATTTCATTACAGGCACGTGTGTACACTACGTTCGTGTCTACATAATGTTAAAAGGATTTCACACCCGCATGTGCTGTCTGCGTCTGACATACGTATAACATAGCAAATTTGCGTTTAGTAATTCAAATGTAGTGAAGTTAGCTTTAGTATTAGATTAAACGGACCTACTATCAAATTTTAAGGGAAGAACATTATCTATGTTTTGTTGGTCGGTTTATTCGGATATTTTAATTTTTAAGCGTGTTATGAGTATGTAAAATATAACATTTAAACATTCGAATCACTGAACGCAAATTTCCTACGTTGTACGTATGTCAGACGGATACAACACACGAGGGTGCGACACGTCATCTTAAGATAAATATTTTTGCTGGGAAAAAAAATTGTGAACAGAGAAACATCATCTCTACCTCACTCGGCGGTTCCAGACGTCCGATCATAAATAATATATATTCTTATAATAACGCATAGGTATGTACAAAAAAACATAAAGAAGAAACGTACACGTTCGTTTACGATATGTGTGTGTGTGTGTGTGTGTGTATAATACACGGTAAATACTGATTACACATACACATAAAAGTACACACACCACGGCGCGCGCGAACCGGTTCCAGTCGTGTTGTTGCTCAGTGCATTATCGACGAAATTAGTACCGATTAGAATACCAATTTAATTGACAACAACAAGGCGCAAAACCGGTCTCGTTTATATTAATCGCGCGATTATTAAGGAAGTGGCGCATACGCGAACGTACATACGTATTATTATTATCATCATTATCGTTATCATTATTGTTGAAACATGCACCCTTTTCTCCTCCGCTGACTTTTTTTTCTTTATTATTATTATTATTATTACCGTATACGTTTGTGTTAGGCGTCTCGCAGGTCGCTCGGCAACGTGCGTACACCGCCCGGTTCACGACGAGTACATAATATATTTTAACATCACCTGTTATCCACCTCTGCCCGAAGTCCGGATACGTTAATAACACGGGAGCTGATGATTTGGTAATTGGAATCAGCACCGCAGCATCTGGTGGTGATTGTTTGGTTGGTCATTTCTATTAATAATTTGAACCGAAAACATTAGTTCCTTTTGGGGTCGGGCCAATTGAAAAATCATCGTTTAAAAAAAAAAAATTTAATATATATATGCAGGGGCGGATTGGCAATTATTTTCGGCCCAGGAAGTATGAAACGAACCGGCCCGTGAACCGCAAATTAAACTATTTTAGACCTCCCCCTCCCAAAAAAAATGTTTTATTTTGCATCAATTTCAAAATTTGTTTAGTTTCGCCTCTAAATTAGTAAAATCCACAATAACCTTATTATAATTATAGCTATAATGGTTTTGGGTAAGTTACATTATTAATCAGTTCCAACTTAAACTTGAAGTTTGATCTTAATACATCTTTAAATGTATATTTATTTATTTTTTTAATGTTTTTTTTTTTGGGAATTATATAATAATATAGAGCGGCCCAAACAAGGACCGGCCCATCGGGAAGATTCCCGATTTCCCGATAGACCAATCCGCCCCTGTATAAATGTTACGGGTGGAGTACGAAAAACGGGCAATGTACACATAACCCGGGTAATGTGAACAATACTCATGCCTATTGGATAAAGTAAACATATTTGTAAAACGTTTATTTTGTGGGTAAATTAACCGGGTAATTTGTACATTATCTACCTTTGAATGGACAAAGTGTTTTCGTAAAATGTAATACGATAAAATATAAATTGGACATTATGATAAATCGTGTGCGTTGATATTGTATAATAATTTTTAACTTCAGTACGGTGCTATCGGTTTTCGAGTTCACTTGTTCGGTTTATTAATGTTTGATCATTTAGATTTTTTTTTTAAAAAAAAATTGTCTTCTCAAAAAGAGAAATTTTCTGATAGTTTTAATAAATTAATTAAGGAAAAGAATGATAATTCGGTAAGATTAATGGAATCAAAATATTACAACATACGAGTATTATCTAAAATAAGAAATGTGAAAAAAAAAACAAATAAATCATAATGAATCGTTAATAAATATTTTATACGTATCGGCTATAAGAATAGCAGTATGAAATAACCAATGCACAATTTTTTTTCGATGGTCCAAGTTTTAAAGAATGTTTGTATACAAATAATTGTTTAAAAAATAAATGTACGAGCAAATGTAAATCTGGAGAGATAGTTTGCAACTTAAAATATCACTCGAATCTGAACTATTCCAATAAATAGCTATATTTAATATAATTTTTAAAATTATTTTCATTTACAAAATATACAAAATAATAACTTAATTATACATAATTTACTTAATAACTTTTTTTCTTTTTCGAATGAATATGATTTGGTTTTTTTTTTACTTCATACCAAAGCTTATTTTTTTCTACTTCATAGCGCACTGGATAATGTACACATTATACTATTCATATGAATAAGGTGTACTATACCCGGATAATGTGTAAATTACCCATTTTCGAACTTTACCCGTAACATATATATTGTATTCCTTTTTTTCGTAAACTATTATATTAATTATTTAAAAAATATGTTATTAAAGCATTTAAGTAAGACACGTTGACGGTCCAGTATCTGTCTTCGGTGGTCTATCAATATATCTGGTACTGGGATCCGAACCATCGAACCGCTGTCGTCCGGAAAAAGTTTTATAGTTTTTTTTATTATCAAAAACTGCGAGGATATTTCTGTAAAAATACACTGTTCGGGTATAAGTTATGGATAGTTGATATTTATAATACTTATTTTAGAGGCAATTTTACTATCATAGGGTCAACTAACTGGTCTGGAAAGCACTATGTATGAATATTTTTAAAAACAGAAAACTATTTGAGTACTATTATGTCCCGATTATAAAAATACATTTTACATGTATCAATGTTTTTTTCTAAACAATAAAAGATTTTCAAATCACTTTTACGCACCAATCAACACACCAGTTTAATGAACATACCTATACTCAATAAATTATTATTTTTAATATCAAACTGTTATAGATCAAATATTTTTATTGTCGTATATTTCTTTGAAAATATAATGGGACCAACTGAACCGGTACGAACCTGGAGCCCATGAGTTCATAATTGACAATATGATAATAACTAGGTAAACATTCTCATATTAAAATAATTTTAATTTTAATTATCTTAGAGTTATAGGCTCATAAAATAGAGCTGATTAAAACACATAATTTTGGTAACAAAAATTATTATAAGAAACTTATAGCTTAATGAAATATAATAAAATACATTATGTCATCGATCAGATTAAAGGTAAGTATAAAAGTCCTATACTTTGTTCAATATAAGTGTAAGTACCTATCTCATATCCTGTTCTGTAGTCATAATTGTGGATGATAGTGTGTCACTAAATAATTTTAATGAGTACGATGGTGCGTAGTGATGTGCCCGCGGAATCCCGAACAATATGTAACGTGTAACCGATTACCTCGATGGTGCTGCGCGTCAAAAAACTTAAGAAATACTTACGATAATAGTATATCCGTCGTAAAGGTAAAAAAAAATATCGGTTTGGTTTATCGTCTGGAAGATCTATCGCCGAACACAAGGCGTGCGTACGGGTATAACAAGCGTCACCGGGACGGAAAAAAATCGCTCTCTTGACCGCAAACGATTATTGTTTTTGACCGTTGCGCGCGCGATGTGAAAGTATATCACATTATCATAATATTATAGGTATGACTGTTAGCTTACTGGTACGGCTTATTCATTACGGCAAGTGTAAACTGTTTTCAGACGCATAAAACAGCATGGTTTTATCAAGACGATTTTTATTTTTTATACTAGTTGCGTCGAAACCGTAATGGTATAACGCGCGCGAGTATTCGACGTTAAAAATATGTACGGTCATTATGTAAAACACGGGTTCTCGTTTTTCACGCACTCAATCATCGGATAAGGAAGATCAATCAAAAATCATTAGTGATTTTTTCCGCGATCATTTTATACTTCATGCAAAAGCCATTTTAAACGTCTGAATGTTTCTGATGTATTATTTGTGCGCCTAAAATAGTAATACATCACTATTACACGAAATCGAATCGTCTTTTCGATCGTTTGCGCATTGGATCGCTCGCAATGAATTTGATTAATTAACCGTATATATATATATATATATATATATTATACTTCGTCTATGCTTCAATAATAACGTGTAGAAATTACTGGTTCCCAGTTAAAGCTATAACGAGTTGATAGTTCCACCTTTTATGGTGTAAAAAAAACCCATCCAAATAAGTATTTCTATAAACAGGCAGTTGTAACTTATAGAATATACATAAATATATATATATATATATATATATATATAAAACATTTTTTAAATGAAATTGACTCATCATTACGTGGTTTCGTCGATATTGTTTAACATGATAAATTGGTACTATAGATGGGATGAATATTGTTACTGTTCGGTCTATAAATCGTATTTATCTCTTAATCTAGTCCCTTAGTAAACCGTCCGGTCCAATAACGGACGAATGATACGCTAATGTGTACAACAATAATAATAATACAAACACACGAATGCAATATGTACATATATATATATATATATAATATTTACGATGAAGTAGGCGTATTGTATTATCATTTCGATGCAATACAAAATCTTTAGCGTTCGATTGAACGTTTCGGCCTTTATAAGGCTTGGACGTATACGAGTTGCGTTTCAGATCTTCAACGACCGACGCGTTGGATTAAAATCCGAAATTCCGAAACGGTAGCGCGCATAAAAATGTGGTAAATCGATGGACGGGAAAACGCGCGCTAAACGGTTGACGCGGACCGTGTGTTCTCTTAGCGCGAAACGTATTCCGGGCTCGGCTACGTGCGGATGACAGATGAATCGGAGCTGTTGTTGTCCTTGCCCGAACACGAGTCGATCTGTCATTCCTTTTTTTTTTTTTTTTTCCCCCCCCCCCTCCGCGCTAAGGGTTTCCACTGCCAATTGCCGCCAATCGACGGACAGACGGTCGCGTAATCGGTTTCCCGGTCACGCCGTATTCGTGCGCGCGCGTTCCACGCGAGTCTCGGTTGTCGCGCGGATAACTCTATTTATTTTCATTAGCGTTATCGTCTTTCACAACTTCACACCTGTTGCGTAAGGTCGAAGTGAGTCGTTGATCAACACGTCCGTCGTCGGATTTCCCCCCCCCCCCCCCCCGTTCCTCCTTGTACCGTTCAATTCGGTTTGAGAACGAAAACCAACATCCCGAGATAAAATGCTACACCGACGATTTGTCCGAGTACCGTCCGCGGTTATCCGGACGCGAGAGTCCGCACCGGTGCCGCAACTACGTCGTACGATTCGCGTACGCGTTTATCATTCATTTCGTCGTTAACGAGTCATTTCGGTACACGGTTCGTATATCGTCCCGTGACGCGACCGAACGGAATCCGCACGGCATTGGACCGTGCGATTTTTCTTTTGTCCACCGCGTCCATCGACGTCCGGTAACGGTGAAATCGCGCGGTAACCGTCGATTTTCGACGGCCGGAATGTTATCAACCGCAACGGCGGTTATGTTACGGGTTAACGGACCAAAGCGTTGAACGATCGGTGCACAACTATGCGGCGCGGTAACGCGCGTCTCGACATCTCGACTCCCGGTGCGCGTATGACCAACGCGGTTATCCCGGTCGAAGGGTCAGTGTTTCAGTGTTCCGTGTTTCTAAGGCTCGTGCGACGAGCGGCGAACGCGTTAACAGGTGCACCGTAGACGGCCGTTGTCGTCGGCGGGGACCGGTCGTTTGAAAATCGATCGACTCGAGCGAAAACAGCGACTGTTTAGCTGGCAAATAAGATCTCGAGAAAAGTAAAGATTTAATAGAAAAACGATAAACTGAAATCTGAGAAGAGTTTAAAAACGAGTTGGCAATCGTGGACGCACCAACATCTGGATTTGGAAACACCAGCCGAAGGTTTTTTTTTTTTCATAACGTAGAACTCGCTGCAGGTATTACGGGAATAAGTGCGGACTAGAGTTATCGATTGAATACTATTTTAAAAAACGATATCTGGTGGGTATAAAATCGATGCCCGAAAATTTGGAAAATGTACCAAGCTTTGTGTTCATTTGTACCGTTGGCATCATACGACTCCGACAAAATACTCTTACGGGGACCTGTCGTAGTAGAGCCTTACTGCCGATTGAAAATAAAATAGATTGAATAAAATTCAAAAAAAATATACGATATGCTAATATCGCGTGTTCAGTAAGAACTGTGGAACATAGGGCGTAAGTTGTAGCGAGGACGGGCAACTCAAAGTTATTAGAGGGCCAATTTTTAGAAAATTAAAATCTAGCGGGCAAGAGCGTAGTAGAAAAAAAAAAGAAAGGTCAGTTAAAATATGAATTTTAATTAGCATTTATATACATGGAAATAATAAATTCAGCACATGCGACAGCACGACACGAATGATACGGAGAGACTAATATAGTTAAATAGTGCGGTACAAACAGCTACGGTTGAAAGCTATGCGTGTACATAAATATGATACTAGATAACAATTATTATACCGATGAGTATAGACGATAAAATTTAAAACTGTGCGATACGATTTTGAAATATATAGTACGGGCCAGATAAAAAAGGCTCGCGGGCCGCCAGACGCCCGCCCCTGAGCTACAGGGTGCTTCCGAATTTATAGAAAACAATAAAGGGCGCCGTGAGTGTAAAAAGGTTTGGAACCTCTTCTGTCGGTTATTCTGTTACCACGAACTGATAACCAAAGTAACAATCGTTACTTATATCGAGCTCCTTCGACGCATTGTGACTTGTTTTTCCGCGAGTTCGCGCCCAGCCGCGGCTGCCTGCGCGCGCGTCGCGGTCGCTCGTGCACGTTCACGCGGCACACATTCATACACGACGTACGTACGCACGCACACGGTACTCGGTTATAGGTTTATTATTATAACCACCTATCAACCGATACGGTTTACTCGTGCACGGCTCGTTCCGGATTCGTGATAAATGGCCTACGCTCGTATCCGTATTATTAGCAGATGGATATCGCGTCTCCGGCGGTGTGCGCATACGCGAGCACCTGTATTGTACAACGCGTCTAGTACGTACACGCTCGCCCATAGCCCACAACACGTCGGAAATCCCGTCGAACGAGCGTGAACCCGTACGGACGAGAGATGCGCACCGCAGCCGTATTATAATATCGGTCCTGTCAGGGCCGTTGCACGCGTAGCACCTAACCCGGTGCACGGTTTCGTTTTGTTCGTTATCGTCGAACGTTCGCGGCGCGAAAAAAAACGCGAAAAAACCGCGTAGGAGGTGGACGACGACGAGGATACGGTGGTCATGATGATTTCCGTGTTGACCGCGGGCGCATTAACATTTATATTGGTTTGCACGAAACCGTATTTTTAATGGGACACCGCCGCCACTAAACCAATACGTAATGATAATATAACCCGCGCTCGTCGGGCGTATACCCAACCGCTGCGGTGTGCGCGCATGCCTACCCGTAATAATAATAACGTATGCGCTGCGATATTTATAACGCGTTCCGGCGTGTTTTCCAGGCGCTCACCGCACGGGCTGTCGGTGGTAAATCACCGGCCAATTATTATCTCCTTGGCCGCGGGGCGAACACCCTTTTATTGCCCGGCCGACATGCGGACGAGCGAGACGAAAACGCGCCGCGGAGTTATATTACCGCCGTAAACGTGCGCGGGCCCGTGAAACTATGCGCAACAAACCGTCCGTTTTCAACACCCGAGTTCGTTGGACCGACGCGCGCCCGACCGATTTCAGGGACGGACAACGGTGGCGCGTAGTGCCGCATTTAGACATTTTGCGCCTCGGCGTAAAAAAAAAAAAAAAAAATTTGCGCCCCTCTAAGGGACCAACCCACGGAAAATATAGAAGATAGATCTTCATGAACCTTTTAGACGTGCTAAAATCAATGCTATTTTTGTGTAGTAGGCACACCGACGCACGCGATCACATAATACGCCGTATTATTGTAAATCGTTTATGTTGATTGACATTATCACAACAAATTTGGGAACTAATATTAGGTATACTAATAATATTCTGGATCGCTATATTGCTATAAATACATTAGTTCATAGTTGTATGAATTCCAAACAGCATAATATATTAATATTAATTTAGAGTACTGTTATTAAAAATAAAAAATAAAATAATAATTTCAAAATTATTTTAAAAGTTCAATAATTCACAGGTGAACAAATTTCCGGCCACAAAATTTTGGCGCCCCCAAAAATCTGGCGCCCAGGGCAGTTGCAGCCAGTGCCCCCCTAAACGCGGCCCTAGTGACGCGACTTGAGTTCAAACCTCGGGGTTGCTATAATTGTTGGACCCTGAACAGTAGACATATAAATATTTTATCTGCACTATAATTATACTCGAAATACTAAAATATGTTTAAAAGAAAGTGTTAAACGTAAACTCCTATCGTTAGTAGCAAACGTGTTCAGTGTTTCAACCGAAACGATTTCGTTTGCAAGATTTCAACGAAAGTTGATAAAACACTGTTGTACCGTACTGGTTCTCATTTCCTAATCTCCTCGTGGAAGAAAAACTACGTTCAAATGTCGCAGAGCTGACCGGGATGTTTTATTTAGCATTTTTTTAAAGTCTTCTGTACAGTTTTCAAACAGTTTTTTAGCACTCTGTTTGCTTTAAATTAAGTCCTGAAACCATAGAACGTTATTGAATTCTTCTAAAATAAAATGATTTTATTACGTTGGGTACTTAGATAATTTATTTAATATGTACCTTATGATGCTGAATAAAATCTCGACTGTTTCCATAACCCATATTCATAAAATGATTAAAATGTCTTTCGCCATCTGAAGATTTTTATTTGAAAATCTAAACTTTAAATCATCAATAATTGAAAAATAAATAGTACCACCAATATGCTTTTGGCACTTCTTGTTCTGCATGATTAGCTCCACTTGTAGTCCAGTATTAGTAGTATTAGTAGTAGTCGTTTCGGAATGGTAAATCATTGAATTATTTGGCCGAGTACTTTTTGGTTTTGATTTCAATTTTTTTCATTCAATACTGCGATCGATTAGTGTCCCGACGAACACTTGAACCTCGTTCGTTTTTCTCGGACGGTTTCAATCATTTACGATTTGTACTTTTGTAGACAATCGTAGCTGTTACGCTATCACGATGAGTTTTCGCACGTACATTTATAATGTTTTACTTCATTTGCTTCCGTTACGAAACTTCAATTATTTTTCTACCGAGTATCTTAGAATGAATTGCATTTAATTCGAGCAACACCGGTTACAACACGGGTCCCTTACTATTAGACTTACACTGCAGGGTCCCGGTCACAACGTTTCGGGGGATACCAGGACATAGCCGACACCCCCCCCCCCCCCCGTGCGCGCGCCTATGATTGCAACAACGTGTTCCATCCTCCGCCGGAAAACCTTATACTCGAAACGAAAACATCCCGTAGCGGTTTGCATTCGATTGTAGGTGATTTTTCGAAACGGCGATCGCGATAAACGCGTCGTTGATCGGTCACACGATTGATATTATTGTTGCGACACTTTTCCGAACAATAGACTTAGTGTTTACGTCCACAAACGGATCGCGGCAGATGTTCGGCCTAGCGAACGGAACAACGCCCGGAGAGGGGGCGCGTCCCCGCCGCATAATACGCGTACGCGCGCGCGTTACAAGGGTGTACTGATTTCATCGATCAAGTGTGAATTCAGCCTCGGGCCGCAACTCGCGCACCTCGGTCACCTGCCGTTTCCACCCGTACGTACCCAACCCGCGTGCAACGCGTACGCGTCGTCACTCCTGCCGCCGTTTAGCGATCATTATGGTATAATAAATATACGATACGTTGGCACATACCACATACCATACGTCACGATACCGACACGAAACGTTTAGTTCCCGTGGCGGTAGACGTGGTTAGGCGGAGGTGCACCCTTGGATCCGAGGACCAAGAACGACCAATCCCCGACTGCTGCGGCGTAACGCGAACGATCGATACCATGCGCACATATCGTTTTTCGTAAAAAAAAACGATAACAATCGCTGGCGCGCTTGAAATATGTTTACGCGCGTACCGTGCGTTTTGTCCGTGATTGAAACGGTAGAAGATTGTAAAACGATATTTAACTTGTTTATTTTACACTTCCTTCACTCCCCCCCCCCCCCCCCCCCACGTAGCACGTTTACAGTGCTCCGTTTTCCTGGAAATTTCACCGAAATTTCGTCGATTTTATCGTTCTCTCCTTTTGTTATGACCGTCATCGGACATGGTGTTCGTTACTTACAAGACTTGTACCTAGTACGCATCGGTGGCGTACGCCGCGGGGCTAACGGGCTGAAGCCCTCCTCCCGGTCGCCCGTATTGTTGTTTTCGTTTTTAAATCTACCAACGATTTAATGTAGTAACTCAAAGCGTGCATTTACCCATTTATTAGAACCACGGACTAAGATATTAATAAATAGTACGTATATTATATCTTAGTCTGCGATTACGACCGCAGTCCATAGATGGGTGTTTATAATCTACGATTACAACTGGACTGATGTTAGCAACAATCCAAAGACCAAGGAGGAACGTCTTAATGGGTTAACAAATAACAAATATCAAGAAAAAAGAAAATCTGACCGAATCGGAAGTTCTACAACAATTTTCAAAAATATCAGCCAAGCGACTACAATTATTAGGCTGTACTAAATAAAAACGAATTTTATTGTCCATTATTTTTTTTTTTTTTGTTTATTTAATGCTTGATTTAAATCAGAAATAAAAAAGCAACTATTTTATTATTTGAGCCGATGCGCCTGTTACAACTGAGTAATTGTTTATTTTCAAGCCCCTCCCCTCCCATTGTAAGACTCTGCGTACGCCACTGGTACGCATTATGCGTGTACGTATATAGTGCAGCTACAGAGCAGCGCAAATACATTTGTTATCGAAATCGAGAAAAAAAAAAAAAACAATAATAATAAATCGTTGAAAATAATGTCACCTTATTAATCAATAATTCGTAAAATCATTACTTTTCAGTGTTGATTTTCAAAGTGAAAAATCAAAATACTGAAAAATACGGCGGTCCACTCTGCACAGCGTATTATTGTAGTATACGAATTTCATCCGTTTGAAATATTTTCACGACTTATTTATGAACACATCCATAAACGATTTCCAAGACCATTTATGGCGTATGCGTACATAAAAAATGTATGCGTGATAAACATTGTAAATATATGTACATTGTGTACAGTGATGTGAAGTTTTGAGTTAAGTAATATGTTCATAATGTAACCGATTCTGTATTGTTCAAAATAAAGTTACATCAAACCTTCGCGTACAACTTAAAACAACAAAACATAATTATAAGATATAGGTACATGTGATACTTGAAACCGAAATCCTAATTAACAACTAGATGAAATACAATTTAAAAAATTGAAAACCGATAAATATTGAAAACGTCTCATCAATTATTCGACGCCTATTGTGATTTGTAGACTTCGGCTTGATTTATAATTATCATTGCTATATTTTCTGTGTAACGTACTAAAAAATTATTTCAATCCAAATCGTTTCGTCATAAGTGCCATTGTTTTTCCCCGATTTTATCGAAAACCATTGGAACGTTCTAGGAACCATTCAAACCATAGAGTACCATGTACCGTTGAAATTGTCATCTGAAAATATGACTTGTTTCAATGTACTTTCGTACACACTATCACACTTTGAGAAAAAAAAAAAACACCATAATTGCGCGACCATTAATTTCCTCGCTCCACAATGCAGTGTCTGCATCGTTCATTATTTATGTTGCCATTGTCATAAAATGCGTTTGGCGTTTTTTGCTATAAAATTACGCGACCCCTGGTTTTCCAAAGGAAACGGGATGAAGAATTTACCCCAGTATTCACCCCTCGGACGGGCGACTAAGATGTTCCAGAAGTAATTGAATAATTATCTCTCTACCAACCATCCGTTGTCCGAGATTGTAATAATAAAACGAACAACCGCGTCTCCGGGTGTATCGTTCACGCGAAGAAAAGCTATATCGTCCCCGTCGTCTCGAACAGGATACGTGTACATAATTTTTTTTTTTTTTTATATTTCTATTTTACGCGCTGATCGGGCACGACCGTTGCTCGAGGGCTAATCGTAATTGCCGCTGTTGATGTAATTAAATAATTCGTATACCTACATATATCGTACTCGAACAGCGGTTGTTTGTTGTTCTTTCCTTTCCCACCCAATGACACACAACACGTACAACGTACGGACGTGTATATACTTAGCGCTTGGAAGAAGAAAGAAAAAAAAAAAAAATTCAAAACAATATTCACCGTTTCACGTGCGCATTTACGCGGTTATAATTACACACGGCTGTATATTATACACGTTATGATATTAATAACAATAATAATAGTATTACGAGGCGATTTATGTTCCGACGACTCGTCGCGGTTGGTTTTTTCTCCGCGCGAGGTCCATAAATTAACCGCTCGCGTACCCGTACAAAAGACAGGAGGTGTGCTATGTATACGCGTATGCGATCGATGATAATTATCATCGATATCTTGCGCCGGAGAATACAGGTACACACACATTTATCAGTGAAATGTACACAAAATATAATATAACGGCACGTTGTAATTAATTCGTCGACCTGCCTTCGTATATTATTTTATATATACCTAAACCGATGACAATAACGATTATAATAATAATAATAATAATAATAATAATGCAAGTTTACGGTTAAATTATTGACGTGTATAATAAGCACAAATTAATTGTGCTTGAGCGTGTGTGCGTGTGCGTTTATTTGAGTCTAATTGATGATGTATGCGTTTAAAAAATTCAAATACCACACACTCGCTCACTCGCTCGCCGATCTATACACGGTCGATAACGACAAAACGGTTGTACCCACTTGCAATTCGACGTAGCGGATCCTCTAATACTTTTAATGTGCTGTAAGAAAGGATTTTTTGACACTCGCATTCTTAAGGGTCGGAACATTTGCAGACTCTTATAGTAACGGTTTAGTAATACTATCACGGACAGGGTAAATCATTTTTTTTTTTTTTTTACGACGTGTAACAGACGGACGGAGTCTGCAGATGGTTTACAACTCAATGCTTACGCGCGTGTTACTCGGCTTGATCTGTAATGATTTTTTCGTTGCGAGCGTTTAGAAGACATTTTCGGAGGAAGTAAACCGACATAATTGAGGTTAGCCAATTATGGCATCGGAAACGCGATCGTACTGGAGAAATGACGTTAACTCGATTATAACGCGTGTTCCGTCACGGAAACGATATCGTCTCGTACACGACCGTCGTGTGTTATTCTCGAAATCCAGTACTTTACGGTCGTCGATGTATGTAGTGCTCGACTGAGTTGCGCTCAACATAGGCTCGTATTTAGGGGGAGGGGGCACGGGTAGGCACATGCCCGGGGACGTCGAGTCTCAGGGACGGCAAAATATTTTAACAAAATTAATTTTAAGAATTATGAACCTAATGAAAAGAATAAAATAAAACAATAAAAAAAAGAGAATAGTAGGTATGTTTTATTATGTTATAATTTATAAATTAAAAAAAAAAAATATTCTATTTTTATTACATTATAATTTGTTGATTAAAAAAAGTATTAAACGGTTTTCATTTATAAGTTATATTTTAATATTAAAGAATCTCGATTATGGACGAAATAATAAGTGTTATATTATTATTATTTTTTTTTTTTTTTTTTTTTTGGGGGGGGGGAGCATAAATTATATGCCCGGGGGCGCTAATATTTTAAATACGGGCCTGGCTCAACACCTATAACGGTGGACGTAATCCGAAATACGTACGTCGATGTACCGACCGCGGTGTATATTTGCCTTTTGTACAGGTTGCACTATTACGATGTACGTAAATCAAAAAAAAAAAAAAATCAAAACGCGCTGTAGACCCGACGTGAAAATATAAAAGTAGACGGAGAGAGAAGAAACATACGCAAATGATAGGTTTATCCGTGATCGGATTGCGCGTGCGATTTCAACGTGTCATTAGCGTAGTACACGATTTACTCTATTCCGACCAATGAAATTGATAAATTATACGGTTGCTGATGGAGTTGCCCGTCGCCGTCGTCCTTTTACACGCATATGATGCCGTTGTTACGTACTACGGTACACACGACGAGGTAGTTTTTGTTGAGGAATTCGGACTTTTAAATAATTATTTTTAATTTTTTTTTTATATTCCTTTTCGTCCGTCGAACAATTATTACCACCGTGTGATCATTGCCGTTTTACGTGTGTACATATATTTGTACAAACGCAGTAAGCAATAACGTTTTTATACGTGTACGCGGTGAGGCTGTGTAATACGTACCGAAAATAATATCGTATAGGTGGTATAGGAGGAGAATCCGCCTCTGCGTCACGTTGTTGTATTCAAAACGCCCTCCACAATAATAACAACGCGTGTAAATATACAGAGTATAATAATACTATATATTGTACACATATATACCGGGTACCCACCGCTCGCCGGTTAATATACCACTCTCTTGTTAACACGACCTCTTGTAAGAACAAGAGATGTTATATTCGTTTTCGTTTATGTTTTTTACGTTCGAAAACGCGAATTATCCTATTATTATTATTATTATTACTACTATTCTGCTGTGCACACGGTTTTATGCGTCTAAACGCCAGTTTTTTTTTTTTTTACTACTTTAATAATATAACATGCTCCACCATTAATGTTTTTCCCGCGGACAAAATATAAAAATCTTCGGGCGCTCCGCATCCAATACATTCCGTAACGCGTACATAGTATTGACATGAATCGCGCATAACCATTGGTGGTTATAGATAAATGTGCGCCTATAGTATATGTTTATAAATCAACAACTATGGTTTGTTTATTAATACATGATATCACAGGGGTCGTAGAGAAAATGTTAGTTTAACCGTCGATTGGATCGGCTCTATTATATTCCCGCTCTTGTAGAAAACTTAGGTTTTAGAGTTCATAAACCGATATTTCATGAAATTTCGATACGTTAAAAATCTTCATATTTTATAGGTAATACAAATGGTTGTTGTTATTTTTAAAACGTATTTTTTTTTTTATGACAACTTGCGTCTTGCAAATAATAACTATACAGCGTGAAAATGAAATGACAATTTTTAATATTTTTTCAATCATACTGAAATTGTATGATTTTATATGAACTTAAAAATATCATCATTATGCTAGCATATGAACGTTTGATTTTTTGATTATTAAACGCTGTTGCTATCCGATGACGAATTCTGTTTTTTTTTGTACGTTAATCTTAACCTAAAAGCATTTCCACTTTTTCAAAATCATTCAATTTTCCCAGTTAACCAATAAAAACTGCAAGATATTTAAAAAATTATTGAGAATTCGACTCTGTTGCGCGCCATATTTAAATAAAATAATACTACCAATATATTACAATACGAATGTGGAAGTATACAAAACAAAAAACTTTTGCAATGATACATTACAATTATGGAGGACAGAAATGCCGACGCCATGTTGAAACTAAATGGTTTCGTCATAAATTTGATAGGCTGAACATCGGTGTACATCACGTTATACCGGGGACCTGTACAGAGTATGTTTTTCAATAGCAAAAGATACGTTTTCGGTTAGAAAATCTAATAGATTTATATATAATAAGTCTTATCTGCGAGAACGTGTGGACGCCTGACGTTTCTGTTACGTTTTCCCTCGTTGATTCGAACACTGTATGCCGTCGTCAACAGTGCTATTATTGTTACGACGCAATCATTCAACCGGTCGGATACAATCGATAAACACGACGCGCGGACGATCAAAAAATACTGCACAGTGCCTCAGCTGCGAGAAACATAAGCGTTCGGTATATGATGGGCTTAGCGCACATATTTTAGACGGATGTAATTCACACCAGTGGTTCTAAAGATGTGTTCTATGGAGCCCTACAGCTTCACAAGTGTAATCCAGGGGCTCATCGGACACACGTGAATCGAATCAAATTCCAAATGCTGTATGATCGGTTAAACTATTAACCTTATAAGTATACTGTGCACTACGTTTTTAGGACCGTACCGGGCGAGAACAAGGGTCTATGGCGTTGATCGTTACGTTGATTAAATCCTCGACGTGTTGTAAACACGTACACGTTGTAAAGAAAAAAGAAAAAGAAAAAAAAGCAAATCATCGGTAGATCATATTTCATCGGTTGTACTGTTACAATATTGGCATTTCTGATTTTCGGAGCTCCGTGGATTTTACGCGGTACCTTAAGGGTTGCTCATTCGCGAGCGAAAAAGTTTGAGAACCGCTGATGTACACGGTTAAGCGTAAAAAACCTGCGCGGCATTTTTTTTTTTTTCCCTCGACGAACTGGAAATAATTTACGATAATATATAAGGCATAACGAGTTTCACACAACGAACGGTGTTTTTATTTATATTTACTTATTTGTGTGTGTGTGTGAACGCGTACAATTCCTTCCCCCGTAAATAATTGTAATTTGTGTCCCCTTCAAGTGCATGTTGGCGAGCTGCAACCTTCGTCGCGCGGGTACACGACGCGTATAGGTTAAGTAAGCGCGCGCGCGACAAGTCAGCATGACGTGTTCGGAATACGCCGTTTTACAAAATTATTCATTATGTTTTATAAACGTACGCGAAATAAACGTAACCGTGAAAACATAACGCGACCGTGTTTTTCGTAACATGATATACCTATAATAATCAGGCACGTTAATACGCGTATGGGTTATAGTATCGTGTCGAAAACCGCTCCGCGTATAATATAAATGTTAATAATAATTAATAATTATCGTTGTTTTGACGTCGCGTGACTTAAAATTATATCCAAATAATAATCGTATTTCAACGCGGACGCTTCCTCTCCATCGACTCAATATTTTATGTAACCATACGTACGTTTTTTTTTTTTTTAATTTGTTATCGCGATCGACTATTAGGATTAAACGATGACATTTTTTTTCTTTTCAGTTGAACATTTTTTCCACGACCTTTTCTGTCCAACATTGGTTACTTATTATGCGGAATGTTCTTGAAAACTTGAAAACTCTTTCCACCGTTCGCATTTCCAAGCTTTTTCACCACTCCGTGCAGCGTATTGCGAAATAAAATTATAGAAAAAGGGAGCGGAATAGGTAATATTATACATGTATTTACATCCGACGTTTTAAATTAGATATTATTATAAGATCTAGAAAAATGTACAATAGCTGAAATATGCTGTCGCCAACGTTTCCCACCGTTACGATCGTGTATTTTCACAAACGGACTTTAGGTAGCCGAAAGTAATTTCATACCGCTTCCCCATCACGATGCGTATACATTTGAGCGATGTTGGCTCACAATATGCATTGTACTAACGTACGGAACAATATTAACGAATCGTGTTCAAACACATATCTCAAACGTACGCATTCGGTAATAATGATTTCCACGACTTCTTACCCGTTGAAAAAAAAAAAAAAAAAAAAAAACTACAACTCACAGTCATGCCGATTGATATGCTGTACTCGACATTGCCTTGGCGTGTTGCGCACGAGGGCATCTATACATGTGTAGTAGTGCGCGCAACGTTTTTGTCGACCTATTTATCTCGACACTCAATTGTGAAACATCTGAACCGTCTATAAACACCGCGTGTTGTACGTACGATATTGACGAATACGTTGTCGTAGGTACCGTTCTTGACGGACGTAACACGTCGGACGGACGTGTTTTGCGCGCGGTGACGAATCGTGAAAGAAAAAAAAAAGGTAAAAGAGGAAGAAGGAAAAAGTCCGGTGTACAAAATCTCGTCCTCGACACGCGACGTACACAACGCCGGTCGGTCTTCGTACCCGATCGCGTACAAGCAGCAGCGGACGCACTCGACTCCGGCGAACGGAACACGTACCGGACGCTATGAGCGTTTACGTGCGTGTACGCACAGCTTATCCTACGCGCTCACGCTTACCATAACCAACACGATATTCAAATCGACCGCGCGCCCCCGTTCGTTGTCGTGCGTACCGTCGTATGCACAGGTGTTTTGAGTCGAAAAACCCGTTTTTCCGACGTAAAATCGAAACGTCGAACACGGCCCCGTTCCAGCCGTTAGTTACGCACACCGATACAGCGGTCTCCGAACGCAACATCTACATTTCGAGTGGTCCGAGTCGATTATTTGACTGTTCGATCGGAGGTATGGTCATGGTCAAGTACGGTACACGTATTGTACGCCTTACAAACCATTATCGGATCCGTCGGGCAGTCTTCGGCGTCGGACGACGTCGTATCACCCCGGAACGCCCGTATCGGATAACACAGATCGTACGGATACGTTGGACTGTCAGCAGGTTTCCTGCGTCACGTGTTCACGCGCAGGCGACAATCCCCGGCGCGTCTCTCCCCTTATCACGCAAGAAGCGCTCGTGTCCTGTTGGGAGTCGGTCTGAACATTCCTCCAGTGATACATCCTTGTACGCGCGCGTAGCTGTCGACCACTATTTCGAGTGTATCCCGAATATTGTTATAATGCTTAATCGTAGACGCACGATATACGCCTGTATCGTGGTTACACATTAAAGCGTGTCACCCGTTTTTATCACTGCCTACACGTTTATTAGTCTAAAGGCTCGTTCACGCGCGGTGACACTAAGTGTCATTAACACCGTGACACCAAGTTGTGCGACACTGTTCAAAGTTTGATGCCACGGTGTGTCAAGCGTCGTGTTCTGTCCACACCAGTGCCGCAGCATTGCAGCACTCGCGCACAATGCAGTAACTACACTACTAATACCTAGTTTAATCTAACTCGTTTTTGTTTAACTCCGATGCGGTCACAGTCATAAAATTATTGTATTAATATGAATATAATAAAAATGGCCAATAACCATATGTTAAACGCAGCTGCAGATGTTTTTGAACAAACACTTATCCTGGAATCGAAAAACGTGAATATTGGGTTAGAAAATGGATAAGTGGAAGCAATACTTTAGGTGCATCAGGCACGTTGCTAAAGGAGTTGCATTTTAAATATCCCAGGTCATTTTGTAACTTTCTTCGGGTTGATTATGCCATGTTCTATGAACTCTTGCAAAAGGTAAGACAATAATTTATTATTACAACACGAAAAAGTACTTATTTTGCAATTTTGTTTTAGGTTAATCCTATTATACAAAGGCTAAGTACAACTATGTGAACGGCTATTCCTGCAGCAATACAATTGCAAGTAGTTCTTCGGTACTTAGCATCCGGTGATTCACTATCATCTCTTCAATATTCATATAGAGTTATAATGATAATAATGATAATATCGACACTAACTGTGTCACGGTGTCGCATATGAAACATTTTTGGTATGCGGCACTGAGACACCACGTTGTTCGCACGGCGACACTGACGCGACATTAAATGTCGGGACACTGTATGTCACGCTGTAGCGTCACCGTGTGAACGAGGATTAATACCGTAGATTATTATCGTCCTGTTTCGAACCACACGATAAATCATAATTATATCACGTGCAATACGTGATCGACACGATTAATAATCATTGTTGCTGATCAAACAATTTTATGTCACTGCGATCGCAGTTCACAAAAATAGTTCTACGTTTTCTGTCTCACGAATGTTTTCGGTTATTTTCCACGTGTCCACGCAACCACATACCTACGTTGCGATTCCTTCGTATTGTTTTCGCAAAGTTCTGGTTCGAAAAAAATATAAACGTGTACGCGTTTAAATGCCATCCGTGTACGATTGCATTTATTTCATAGTATGCACTACCAGTGGCGCATCCAGAATTTTTTTTTTTTTTTTGTAGGGATGGTTAGAAAAAACGTAACATTACATTTTTTTTCGAATTTTCGTGTATTTTTATTATAATCAATTGACAATAATCATACATAAAAAATGTTCTGAGGGGCGGGGAGGGAGGGTTATAACCCCTAACCACTCATGGATAAGCCGCTGTGCACTACAATGTTTAACGTGTACCCATATCGCGGGCGCACTGCGTTATAATATCGTATATAAAACTGTCCGACTCGGTTCCATTACTACTACTAGAGTATTATATAATCAACGGCATAACATACGAGTAGGTATATCTGTACCGTACATTTGTTTCGTTACGATTTGTCGTTACAACCGCAGCACCACACCCTGCGTCGGGCACACTGCACTTCGGACGGATGCGATTCGTCATGATTTTCCGTTTCGATCGCGCGTCCCGCGAACGCTCGGGAACACGGTCATGTTTGGTCGTGCTCATCCGTTTAACGCGCAACGTTGCGGAACAATCAATCGTGACGTTTTTTGTTAAGAGTTTAAGTGTCCAATACGATTCTTTCGAACACTTCTTCGAATGGAATACGTGTTTAGGATACATATTTTTTCTTTTTCTTTTTTTTTTTTTTGTGGGACATCGGATCTGGTAAAGATATTTTTATTTTACAGTCGTAGAGTCACAGTCGATGAGTTTCAAAATATTGATGCACAAAATGCTGTTCTGTTCGGATCCCCGTACCGCAACTACACTCCGCGGCGCCCTAGGCGAATTTTATTTTAACGCTTATTTCAAAATACCGATTTAATTTCGACTCAAATACACCCCCACGTTACCGCACCATCGGCTAAGTTTCGACAAATTCTAGTTACATTAGTAACTGAACAATGTCACACGTTGCGATCGCGAGGGATCGGCTTTTATAGTGGTGTGTTCCCACAACCGTCTTTGGCTATTGCAGGGCTATAGCAGGGAGCCCTTTTAGAAACATGAGTACGATTGTTATTTCGCATTACCTACTGATTTTCAAGTTATAACAAACATTTGGAATTCGAAACGATATTTTTAGACCTACCCCGTTGCTCAAAAACGTATCAACGGTAACGTTTAAATTTTGAGTTGAATATATTATCATTTAATATTATTTTTAAATTATAACCCTGCAGTCGAATATTTAATCGATATGGGTTTCAACAATACGTTACAACGTAAAGATGTACATTATATTTTTCGGAGCCTCCGTCGGTCGGGGCTCCATTGGTCTGGGGGCCCCGGGCTCGTACCTCACGAGCCCTTTGGGTAAAGGCGGAAAAACAGTGGTTTCCTCTCTAGACCGTCGACGAAGTGCATGCGTGCACAACGGACAGGCAGGGTTGACATACGGTAGCTTACGAGCATTCTTATCGTGTACGTTCTCACCAGGCCGGCAAATAATTTTTTTTTTTTTTTGGGCGGGAACAAATTACCAATTTTCAATTGCGTAATAGGCATTGAAAATAGTTCAACTCAATTTCGAGACCTAAACCCCGAAACCCACCTCCCATAGCCGTTACGTTAGGAGCACACGAGTACACCCCTCGTAGTAATGTTCCGTTCGCGGGTCCAAATTTCGTCGAAACGAGTTCGGAACAAAAACATTCCGACGTAAAACGCACGCGTTCGTGAGTACCGCCGCAGAAATCCGCTTGGCGATTCTCTTCGGTCCATCGACACGAACTATTACGATCTTCTCGCTATTGTTACTGTAGCTCTTCTCTTGGAACGTTGATGCGAGTAAAACCTTTTTTTTTTTTTAATTAATATTTTCGTTATTACTTCCGGTTGACATATTTCATTACCTCACGCCCCCGTCAAGTCTCATCACTCTGCGAGGCACCGATATCGAATGGATTCCTCGCTTCAGCCGGGTCCTTCTATCGTACTGAATCGGTGTAAATCACCCGTACATTTGACCGTTCAATCGGCCACGTACTGTGTACCTACTTCTTGTTTTCCTACCGTTTGCCAGAAAAAAAAAATACAACCTCTCAGATCACAAAGGTTACTGATCCATTTTTACGTAATTTAATTGTTGATACATAGCACGTGTTTTATGCGCGTCAGTCGCAGCATTAAGCAGGTTAGGTATATTATACGCTCATTACGTACCTGTATCAAATCGTGATGTAGTTAGGTGTAAACAGGAACGAAACGTAAAGGAATAAAAACGTCGTGAGCAAATTAACGAAACCGTTTTTTTTTTCATTCTTTATTATTATTATTTCGAACAAAGTTAAACAATACGATTTTAAATTAATAACAATCATAGTTGTCCAACGATTTATTGATTTTTTTTTTTTATTTTATAATTGTAATAGTCGGTCTCTTCTGAAGAGCATAGAACGGACAAGGATTTTGTACAAAAGACTTTTAACTGGTTCGAGGTTATTTCCGTTACAATAATAATAGTAATAATAATAATAGTAATAATAATAATAATAATAATAATAATAATAATAATAATAATAATACACGTTGTTTGTATATAAATATATAATACATTACACTCTAGGCGTCCTACGATGAGAATACAATTTTATTAGTCTTTTATACATTATTCAATAATAATAATAATAATTAAAAAAAAAAAAAACTCACAAGTTTAGCGTACATTAAACGCGTACGAATACGTTCATATCGCGTAACGAATGCGCTAAAAAATACGTTTATGTACATCTATATTTACATATATATATATATACGTAGAACTCGTATGTGTTGGTCAACTTCGGTTGTTCGAAAGCAACGTACGAAATATACTATACAAATGTTTTGAACGCGAAACATACGATTTCCGTGTGAACCACGTGAATAATGACTAGAAACAGCGGACCACGATGTCCACTTTTGCGCGGAAAACCAACTCACAACCGTTACGAACTGTAACGGCGATTACAAAACAACATAACGACGACGACGGCGGCGGATGATGATGACGAAGATGATTATAATAATAATAATATAATGGTAATAGTAATAATAATAATAATATGATAGAAATACGGACCGCGCGGTTAACGATCGCCGGTCCGGTCGTCGTGGGATTGATGAGTGCGCCGGAGGGACCGCTGCGCGAACGTCCACGACGAGGTGAAACGATCGAGCGGCTTTGCCCGTACAGGTTACCGGTGTCCGGGAGGGTTCGGTCGTCCCTTACCGCGGGATCAGTGGCCGCGCGCGGTCTCGTCTTGTGGTCCGGACGTCTAGACGTCGCTGTCCGCTTCGGAACTGTACCCGTCGTAGTGCATCGTCGTCCCGTCGTCCCTGTGCGGCACCGACTGCGGCGAACCGTCCCCGTAGTGGTGCATTTCGCTGTCCGACCCGCTGTTCTGCGTCTCCTGTTTCCACTTGTTCACGTGATGCGAGTTCTTCGGGCCGCCGCCCCCGCCGGACTGTTGCTGCTGCACTTTGGCCTCTTCTTCCTGCTGCATCCGCTTGTGTTTGGTGCGCCTGTTCTGGAACCACACTTTGACCTGCGAACAGACGACGCACGATTATTATCATCACCGATCGCTTTGACGGTAAAAGATCCGCGGCAGGTCAGAAGGACCACGGTCAAAACGCACGACATTGTCATCGAGTAATATTTTAACCGGTAATTAACGTTGTGCACTATTCGCGTACCCACTCGTATAGCGTTTAACGGTTTTATGGTTTTGAACATTTCGATTTTTCGAGGAAACATTGCAACTACAGCCTGAACCTCTCTCCACCGTCCGCGTGCGACGATGCTCTAAACGTAGTACCACTTAACATCCCTCGTGCCGCGGTCAAAAAATTAGCGCAAACCACCCTAAACCTAGGCGGGACGTTGTTATTGTTTTTATCGTTGGCGATCGTCGGGGAGTTGTGATCGCTCGTAATGACGTGCACAATGACCGAACGTTTTACGCGCGATTGAGTAGTGTTATTACACGTTGATATGCGATCGCAAACGCTGCACTAAAACAGCAGTAGTCTAACTCGATCCGTGTGAAGCCACGGGCCCCTGCTCGGAAATTCGATTGTACCGAGGACGCCTATTTTTATGTTTATGAGAAAAATGAATATTATTTTTTTTTTTAGACCGATTTACGCGCCTTTTCGTAATAATAACACCAAAATCCTCGGTGAACGATATGACGGTCTGTTCGGTTTAACACCTTCTTCGCGACTACCCGTGCATTACAATTCGATTTTAAAAGGTGTTCGCATTCGTTGTTGCATTGACTTTCGATCGAAGACGAGTGAAGCATTTGTTTTACATCCTCGCGATCGCGTCCTGCAACGTTGGCTGCGTGCACGACGTTTTCACTTCGGACACGACCGCGGACCCCCTAGGATCGATGCACGTACCCCCGCAGGTCCATCGCCGGGAACCGTTGGAACACAGTGCGCCACTGAAGGTACGAAAATCGCGTGTTTTTATTTTATGTTTTATTTTCGCAGCGCGAAACGAGATACAAACCCGTATTACAATATTACTGCGTATGTACTACCTGCCGGAGCACTGCGGGCAGACCGCACTCAAAGACTGGCACATGACGCGCGCGCCTTATTATTTACGTGCAATATACGTATTTATCGGATTACAAGTTCGCGCGCAGGTGTTTGACTTTCTCGACGTTTCGAATCAACATTCGCGGGTACGTTTTTATCCGTAGGACGCCTCGCGCGTTACACAGACACGTATATATAGCTAGGGTTCGCGAGTGTTAGAAAAAAAAACCATTTTTTCTTATTTTATTTCTGTAGTGTACTTTAATATTCTCGTCGAGAAACCCGAACCGTTTAACGCGCGTATACTACACCACTTGACCGTGCGCGCGCGCGCGTAAATAGGTAAACGTTCCCATAAATAGGTATATGTATATAGACCTTAAAATAATACAGTCGAACACGTGTAACGTATTAACGCCGCGAGTATGATCGCGTGCGAGGGCGTACTTACAGTAAATTACATTAAATGAAGACATTGTATCGCGTTTTCAGCGTGTTGTAATATTATGCGTGTACACACAGATACGTTTACGACAACTGAAGGGCTTGGACCGTAAAATATAGCCGCGTAATCAAAGGTTTATGAAAGTGTACGATTGCAAATCAAATGAAATGGTAGTGGCGACATCCGTTTTCTTTTCGTCACGTGAAAAAAATCGGTACACGTACGTACAAGTTTTCGCACCGGCAAATCACCTTTACGCTCTCACGTGTACCGCGATAACACGAACATAATTATTCGCATGAATATTGCGTATAGGTTAGGCTCGAAGTCGCGGGCGGAGGATGTAATATTGTCCGGATCGATTGACGCGTTGCGCGCGTGTACACGTGCAGGTGTGACGAATGTGAGTGAGCCGAAAAAGGGAACGGGTGCGCAATGAGGGATCCGGGAGCTATTTACTCGGGGGATGATTGCCGGTTAATCTGCAAACAGTACGTGACGGGATACGGATCCGGGGCGATTTCATTTCCGCGTAAAATACCGTCGCGTAAAAAATTTCATCTAGGGATCGCGCGTACGACGGGAGAGCCAAACACACACGTATACACACGTTGCACATCCTGTACGCCGACGAAAATGGCCGATTTATAAAACGATTGAAAAATAATATTTGCTCAGCCATAATAATAGATAGGTGTATGCGAGCGCTCGTAAGCCACAGGAGAACTCATCGCCAAAGGGGTTGCTGCTGCTGGCTGTGTAAAGGTTCGCGCGAGACCCGTATATATTCCATTGTCGTTGCTCGTTTACGTTATCCGCGCACCGCGTGGCAAATCGTATTATTAAGTGATATATATATATAAATTACGTGTTGAATACCACCCCCCATCAACCAAGTGTACACATCAGCAACCGTTCGAATTGATCATTTTTGTTATTATTGTTTTATTTTCGACCCATCCGTACGCCGCGTTTTCCCCGCGTTGCTTGTGTACGGCTTTCGCTCACACCAAAACTCTTACGGCGATTCGTATTCGCGTAAATGTTGTTCCGGGATAAACTTTGGTTGCAACCAAATGAGCACATAAAAATCAATTTTGTGAAATAAAAATAAAATGAACTGCTCGAGGTCAAAAATATTCCAGTGTAATCAATATTGTCCACTGCGGCCGTTGAAACGATTAAGACACGTATATACACGGTTGTTTTTAATGTTAATTAACGAACTATACACACGCACTTAACTAGAGAATTTACTCTAATAAATGATTACAGTTCAATAGTTTTCGGTAAAAAAAATTTTAAAAAAAAGTTCTTATCAATTTAAGAATTTACCATAAGATTTATGGTTTTATTTTTATTATTATTTGTTGTAATCAACCGAGTAATATATAAATTGCTTATGCAGTAATTTTCTTATTCTAAATAGATTAAGAATCGGTTAAAGCGATTATGAAATAATGTATAATAATATAGATTATTATTCGCTCATTCCGTAAATTCTGATTTGACATCTAAAAAGTTTTTTAACGGTTTACATAAATTATTGGTGCACACACTTCATATATGTTTATCACTTTTTTTACAGCATTTAACGATATTCATTTACATATTTATTATTCTCGTTCGGAAAATTGTCTTCGATTTTCAAACCACAAACACAACACAACTTATGCAACTATAAATAAGTCTATTTAGAAATTAATTTTTTTACTTTAGATTCTCTGCTTGCAAAAAAAAAGATGATTCAACTTTTTAACAATCGATAATTTAATAATACATGATTATAAATATCGCCTCTTTAATCATATTGTATCACACAGTTTACTGCGAATCCAATGCGCCTAAATTACTTGAATACATCGCAGTATATTTACTTTTAGTTAAAAGTCTAAAACGTTCACTCAGACGGTACATTTTCCTCGGTTCTTATTTTTATGCAAAATACATTGTTTGGCATCTATCAAAAATAAAATCGGAATTTTTCCATCCCGAGCAACAATTGATACCCCCTCATAATTCAACTTTTTATGTATAAATCTCGCGAATTATTCGGCGTGACGACGACGATGACGACAACAACGATGATAAATACACGTCATTTTGGGTCGCATGATGCGAAAAGAAACGGCTAACAATGGCAATTTCCTTTTTCTGAGCAGGACATGAGCACCGCTTGCAGAAACTGCCGAGCGATATATATATATATATATATACGTATAAAACGAAGAAAACATTTCTGAATCGGTTCACTCCGACCCCCATTGCCCACCCCACACGTATACGCACGCGTACACATGCATTCAAGTGTTCCTGGGCATTATTATTATTATTTATTTTACTTCCTCCGGATTCATGACGATCGCTCGAGACGACACAATACCGGATCGCGGAACGCTGCGACGAAACGATCGTAACAATCCGTTAAATGGCCCGTTGAGGACGCGCGAAAAGCGCCTAATATTCGGATCACGACAATAATAATAATAATAATAATAATAATAACAATAATAATGTTTTATGTGATAAACTTCCGCGCGAGTAGCGAGCATAACGCGTAGAGGTGCGAACCACGTGCGTTTTACCGGGACCAAAACGAAAACTATTATTACTGTTTGCGTTTCGTTTCATTGATCTGCATTTTGTTTTGTTATAATGTTGTTACGCGACGATAGCTCGCTAAATCCACATAATCATTCGCCTGCGCCGCGTACGTGTTTATACGCGAACGATAAATCTACATAAAAGTACGACGCGCAAATATAAATAAATAAAAAAAAAAAAAAAAACGGGATTTACGGGAAAACCGGCGAGCAACACGTTTTCTCATTAAGTTTTGACGACCGGTGTGTTTGCGAAGGATTTTTCCACACGGTTTTGCATACGTACAATAATATATGTAATATTCAAACATTGGCGCGCGCGCATGGGGACCGGAGGCGAACAGCAATAACGTAACTTTCGCGTGTCCACGCGGAAACCGTTCGGATCGATCGCAGATGCACACGCGTGCACCGGGGTCGGAAAATTAGGGATCGCGCGCGCGTAACCATTACTCTCGTATTGTACTTGAAAACCACCCGGTACACTTTTGCGGAGACGCTGGATCCCGTACACAATGGCATAAAATATGCGTAATAAACAAATATATACGTACGCGTTTTAATCGAACGACTCGTGTCGGTCGGCAATAACTCACCCCTCCAGTCCTGTTTATATACGCGCGCGTGTATTTTAAGCGGCGCCCGCGCGCCCGAGGGGAGTCCGTAGCACATCCTCCTCCGCCGCCGCCCGGTTAGTAGTTAGTAGTTAGTTATCTCATTATCCGAAAACAAGCTCTGTTTTCCACTACATTAAACGTCGTCGTCGTCGTCGCGCCCCCGGGGAACGTTTTACGCGCACAACCGTGTATTGTCATTATTCCGTTGTCACGAAATCATCGTTATATATCATTCTTATTGTGATGTGTACATTATACGTCACGTAACGCGTAAACCGTTCGGCATAGAACAACGCGGATAAAATGCACTCTCTCTCGCCGTCTCTCACAATTCCACCCCCGTCGCGGACCCAATATATTACCGTACGGGTACGGGGTGCGTCGTGTTCGATCACTGATCTACACGCTTCTGGAAGCTTTCCCGCTCGACCACGAGTTCAAAATGGCCGCTGTACGTGTCGCGACTGACCCGGAACCGTACTCACCGAACCGTGTTTTGCATGTTTATGCGTTTAGGTACGCCGTGCGCGGACAACTTATGATTAATCATTGTCGAACGTGTCTTATGCGCGTGCGTTAAATAATAGAGTACAACACATGTGTTTGCAGTTTGGCGCGCGGGAAAACTAATCAGACCGCGTAAAACGTAATGTACGTGTGCAGACCACACGAACGCGTTTCATCGGTCGTTTTACGGTGAAGAGGTTATGATTATTTTCGACGAACAATGCGGACAGTCCCGGATTAACACTATCGTAGGCCCTAGGCCCCTAGTCCTTGCAAGGCCGTTGTCCAGTATTTAAATGGTTAAGAAACCTTCTCTTTGGGAAAGGAAGTGTTGAATCTCATGCAGTGTTAAGCTTTTAAAAATTTACAAAATAAAAATCAAATCTAAACTTTTATACGACAACTATTATACATTTTTATACGATAAAAGTTTTAACAAATGTTAAAAAAAAAAATCATTTTAATCCAAAACATGTATAATATAAATCGTCAAAAACCATAAAAAAAATTTTTTTTTTATCGATTTGCATAATATACGAGTAAATGGTAGCCACACATTTTCGTAGGCTGAAAAATGTTCGTAGGCCCTAGACGCAGTGCCTATGCGCTAATACGGCCCTGAATGCGGACGAATGTGCGAGCAATCGATGCGCGTTAACTGAACTTATAAGTTCATGGAGTATATATACTCCATTATCTTATTTACGTTGAACGACATGTTATGTAAAATCTCTAAATGTGTTTCTGTGTTACTTGCGTAATCGAACGCGAACCATCGATTGATTGATTATCGAAGTATAATACTGAACCGTCACGGGAAATACGTTTAGACATTTTTTTTTTTTTTTCAATTTTTTTTGTCCATGGCGTTTAGAGAAAACAGCGCATCGTGTTTGTGCGTACTACACCTCTACTGGTTCCGCTAAAAAATGATCGTAGTGATAGGTAACGATGAAGATATAAATTTGCGCGAAGACGGTCCCGACGGCACATATATTTTGAACGGTTAATTTCGATAAAGATCAGAATAGGCACGCGAGACGTCTAATCCAAACGTAAAAAGTGTACGCGAACCGCAAACTGGTTAGATGAGTATATTATTATTATTATCATCCGCGTTCGGTTCTTATTCATTAGCAGCGACTGTTTGCGAATAAAATACCGAAAAACGACATAATCGTCCGTAAATTTATGCGCGCGCGTGTAGCACTACAATGCAACGAATATTAAGCCGTCGACGGTAATAAATGTAAAAACACATTTGGTGGAAAAAAAAAAAAAAAGAAAAATAAGAGAAAAAAAGCCCCGATTCGTATTGTCGATGTGCACGCGAGTCATAAATTCTGTTCATAATGTAATTATGTTACAACAATGTATAATTTTGCGCGTACGCGGACCCCGACTAAAATCAATGCCAAAATAACGTGCACCGTAACACATTCGCTGGAGTATGGAGTATTCGATTCCGGTCGAGTTTATAAACTACGAATATATATATATTATATATTCGTATACGTTCCGTTAAACAATATAACATAATAACTACAATAATATAATGCAATATTTGCAGCCGATTGTTTTTAATTGCGTCCATTGTGCATACGCGCGCGCGCGTACATGCAAACGCGAAAACGCGGTTTAATTTTAACCATGCCGATTTGCGCCGTAAACTGCGTTCGGAATAACGTACGAGTGACACGATCGGGGTGTAAAATAAAACATTAAGCGTAAAAACGTAACACAAATTGACGCACGATATTGTGTGCGGCGGTCGCGATATCCTTTGGGATGGAAACACTCAGTGCGAGAGAGAGAGAAATCGTATCACGTTAATAAAACGCCGTTTGGCCGTCGATTATATAACACATATATACATGTATGTGTGTAGCAAAAAAATTTAACGACGCCTCTTATTATTATAATTTTCCCTCGCGACGACTACCGTTTTGGGGTGCACATAGTACGCCGCCACCCTTCTCGATCACGTGTAGCTACCATTGGTCGAAACGGTCCCCAAAGGGTACTCGACGAAATATCCCTCTCGTTGTACGCGATCCAGACGTACCGCATAAGTACGCGTTTATATACACGACCATATTATACGTGCGTGCGTTCCCGCAGCGAGAAAAAAAAAATAAATAAAAGAATAACAACTAATTTACACGAGTGTTATTTTATACGAGGAAGACAATCCAATGGGATGATACAGAAGAGGGGACGATAGTGAAGAGCGGGAGCTTTTTTTTTCCTGATAGTCTTTTTCTCGCCATAATGGTCGCGCGAACGGGGTGTTAACTATGTCATAATGTATTCGAATGATGCGTATAAACACAATAAGCTGAACGAATGTATACCATAGAAGTCAAACATTAAAAAAAAACTGCATGTATCATATTACGTTTGTATAATTTATGCTATTTACGAACGAACAATACCAGTATTTATTAATATGATTTAAAATGGTGTAGGTACGTTATGAAAGAGTCGACGGATATAATATTACAATGATGAAAGGTTAAGAAATCATATTATCCATATGCACACGTTTTGTACAATAAAACCTTTTTAACGCATAATGCACTAAACATTGACCCGAGAAGTGATCTCCTGGTAATATTCCACCATTATAATAGCATTCACTCGTACTAAAATTTTAATTTATAAAACATTTTTTTAGGATGGTGTTTTTATATTAAATATAAGTAAAATTTTTACTTACACATTATAAATATCATATAATAATTTATCGTTGAAGGTCTGTTCTAAATCACATTATTTAATCTAACCTATAACTGATGTGGTAGTAATGCTTTTTTTCCCATAATGTTTAGAACGCATTTATAACAATCAATCAATCAATCAATAACTGTCACGAAATGTCAATTGCTTGATAAAAATTTCAAAATACCGAAAATATGCTGCAATAATTACGCGTGATTACTAGAGATTACTACATAAGAGCCAGTACACATTTAATTAGGAAATGTACTCTTTCATTATGACACATGGTTATGAGGAAAAGATTCTCTAACTTTATGTAACCACGTTGTGGAATATTAAATAGAGATAGAAAATATCATTCCGTTTAATTGCAGACGATAATAACGCGATAATAACGTGTCGATTTTTGCACGCATACGTATTAGGTTTAATACACGGACGATAAATTACACGATTGCATTATGCGTTATGGGTCCATGTGCATTGTACGTAAACGCCGTAACAAGGTCTTATGTAGCCGCCAAGAAATGATTAAAAACACATTTACGCTTCTAGAAAAGAGTTTTATTTAAACCGTTATTTAACAACGCTCTTTAACACCCCTCTCATCGAACAACAAGAACGGCGGCCATTATGTTTTCCTTTCGTCCCCATATACTGCACGATTATAGCAAGTAGGTACCCGTTTAATCCGACTCCCATCAAAATAATATCCGTCACATTTAATCCTTTCAAAAGGTTAACTGGGATCCGTCGTTGTCGGCATAATGCTATTATGTAAAAGAACACATACACTTATACATGTATGTTTTAATGCCCAAACTTCTAGGCGAAGAATTTTTTTTTTTTTTTTTTTATTGAACGTTTTATAAACGAAAATAATATACATTTAATTCGCGTCATCGTCGCTGCGTTGACAACATACAATGAACCACCGACGTCAAAGCGGTATCAAAACACTATCTCCGTTGTATGCGCTTAACGTCAAAAAAATAATAACCACCCATAAAGTCACTGACGGATGCAATCCGATTATACAGGCGTTTCGTGCACATCGTAGGTGCACGTGGCCGAGGGAAATTGATCTTACGGCGTATGATGTGTACAATGTTCATAATTGAAAAATTAAAAACAAGGTATCTAACGAAAAACGCTCGAAGAACGCCACGTATCATGTACGTCCGCGAAAAAAATGTTCGTAAAATACGTTACGGGTACAGCAGCGTTACCCCGGTGTGTAACGTACACTGTTTGCCCGTGAAAAATATAAAAAATTGCACTTCGATCGACGCGTTTCGATTACCGGCGGCGGCGTTTAGAAAATTATCATGCGCACATTAAACGTTATGATTTACGATTGTTGAATTGCCCGATAACAGTTCTGTACGTTTTGCCCGAGCGTCATGAGGTACGCGCGCCCATAGATTTCGTAAACCGCGATTCTCATCGAAACGTAAAACGTGTCCGGTACGTGCGAGTCCTGCACGTCGAATTTAGACGGACTTCGGTCGCCGGTTGAATTCCAAGTTCATTTCTAAGTTAATTCTAAGTTCTACGACGGCGCATGAACATGCTCGTCGACGACATCCGTTGCGTTTTCAAACGGCGTTGTAAAACGATCACCTATATTGATGCGTGCGGCCACTCACCTGAGTTTCGGTGAGACTCAGCGATTGAGCCAACTGTTTCCGTTCGGCGCCGACGACGTAATGGTTTTTCTCGAAGGCGTGTTCCAGTTTGAGCAGTTGGCTCGGACTGAACGCCGTCCTTATTCTCTTAGGTTTTCTGAACGGTTGTAACAGGAATCCCGGTATGTCTGGACCTGTGGAAAGGACGAGAAAAAAAAAAAACCATTATTCAAACGGCATTCGTTGGAACAAACCAATTTGGTCGGTTTGACGAGTGTACGATAGTCGTGTGTTGTTTGTATTATTTCGCTTTTATAACACCGATTTCCGACGGCTGATACCAAAACACGGTTGCATAAAATCGTTATTAATGGTTGTTGAGATAATCGGACGTCAGGAGCGCGTATAAGGATTGTGTCATGAAGACGACCCGGCATGGGGTCTACCGAAAATCATTGCGCCTGATAACATTGTACCCACTCTAATTTGAAAGCCAACAGTGATAAAATATTCCACGGCGGTGTCAAATAAATTTATTTTTGAAACTCGTTTGGAATATATTACAACGAGACGGGGGCCTGCGAGAGTCCAATATGTTTGTTCCTTCCCCTATGTGCATTATTGATGTATATATATACACGTACATTTATATGTCTGTGTACGTGAGTAAATATATTATACACGTTAATATATTTGTATACGTATGTACGTGTGCGCGCGTGTGTGTGTTAACAGCTTCATTAGAATATACAATTGGACAATGAGTTTGTTATAAATTAAACATACAGTCGGAGTAGGCGAGATTTCGATATAATATTGTCTGGGTTCACCTATCTATTCCGCTTATCGTCGCCACGCCGGATTTCTATTAAAATTTTAATTTTTCCTCCTTCTCTAGTGATGACAATACTGCTCCCAGACGAAAACTACATAACAATGTCGTCGACATTATTATTCCAGAACAATTAAATTATTAAAATACTGTACTCTACCATGACCGTCGTTATAAATCATATTATTATTATTATTGTTATTATAACTAAATTGTTTTGTATCTATATGGAAAACAACTGAAGGTTACAATTGAAATATAAAATATCGTTCAATTATAATTCGATCGTCGAAAACAATATGATGATATGATAATTATTATCTTCAAATGACCAGTTCATCAAAAATCACCAAATTATGACTATATATTTCACATTTATAATGTATATGTATTTCAGTTCAATTCAAATCATTTGAATTTTATAAAATGCTTTTCATTATGTTTTTCAAGTGCTAATTATTATAAAAAATCGAACATGTTAAGTATTTCGTTCGAACATGAAGCTCGCAGAGTTGCACAGCAGAAAAAATAGTATGAATATATACAAAAGTTTTCCAATAAAAAAAAAAGAAAATAATTATTATACGTAACTATTGATACTTCAAGTATAACAAATATTTATACATATGTTAATTTACGAGTGTTAACCCTTTAATAATTTTTAATTTTTATTCTATTTTTCTTTATTTCATAAAATAATTATTGCCGTATAACTATTATTATGTTTTGCTCATACAGTCCCAGAAAATCTATAATACAGTTCCGCATGTGCAGTGAAGCGTATTTTATTAGAAATAAACGAAATTTAATGTTGAAAAAACGGTAAAATCGAAATTGTAATTCTTAAAATTGGTTATTAGAAAAATTATAACATTTTGTATGAAGTATGAATACACATATATTTAACTCATTGCGAATTTACCTATTATAATTATTATATACATATGAATAACGGATTGATCATTATAATATGGTACATTATATTGTTATTGTTCAAATTATACCCGAATACACGACAAGAAATACGTACACAATAAATAATGTTACAACATTGCGCATGCACGTGTTGTATTTGTACGTTTAACCGCACGGTAATCGATCAAAACCACTTGACCGCGATCAAGCGCGAAATTATATAAATTGTGAATTTTTTTTAGTACGTGCGCGCCTTGCCCACAACAATACGCTTGTGCTCACTGTAAATCATTTGCGTTCGGTGCATTTGGGAAACGAATAAATACTGCCGTACGATCAGTGGCGGCTCGTGTATGTGGCGCACGGGCACGTGCCCTACCTGCAAATATGAAAGAAATAAGAAGAACGTTACGGTCGAGCATTTACTTAGTATCAACTGTTTAAGTTTACCTCTTGAGAAATACGTTCAAATAACAAAAGAAGGTGGGCCAAAGCCAAATTTGAATATAATACAAAATCAAAAAAAAAAAGAAAAAAAAAAAGTCTAGAGAATTTAAAAGTAACAAAGATGTCGAAACATGATTGGGCTACGTGTGGTTGTTCTATGGTAAAACGAACCGTTTGTTTCGTTTTCCTCGTATACTTGTTCGCCGTACTTCTGGTGATAAGAATTGGCCACAAGACTGAATAAATGATTTGGCTCGTCTAAACGCTAAATTTACGTACGCGTACAAGATCAAAAAAAAAAAAAAAAGAGGAAAATATTTGTGCCCCACTTTCAACGAACCCCACGAGCCGCCGCCGCGTACGATCGCCGTCAACGGACGTTGTACGACGGATTTTATACCTGGTACGCGGTAAACGGTTCGTAATAGCTTTCGACTGAAACACGGTGGTGATTTTGATTTTTTTTTTTTTTTTTTTTTATATAATACGCAACGATTTTCACACATAATTTTAGCGTTAACGCGAGTCGCACGCAACGAACGTGTACATCGTAATTACCGGAAGCAATTTGTTTTCGAACCGAAAAATTACATGACGTTTTACAAACATGCGCGCATATGCCCCCTAAAACCCCGCGCGTTCGGTACGAAACCACCGCATTGAACTCCGCCTCGGAAAATTATGCGACCGAAACGCACGCGCGGACGGATTGTAATGGTATAATTTTTGTTTCGGACAAACGCCGTCCGGTGGTTCAAACGTTAATTGCTGGTTTTCACCGTACACCGCGAAGAAGCAGCTCGGTACGCCATCAACGCATGCGTATCGGGTATATAAAAATTATATCAAATTGTTCCCGTAATCCAATCTGGCCCGGGCCCGAACA
>NW_020271754.1:311494-321298 GCF_003268045.1 Sipha flava | reverse complement strand
GTATCATTATTATTATTTTATTGTTTCTTTTTCTCCCCCGTCCGCCACTATTGTTCGAAATTAATTGGCACCGCCTCTCCGCCCCGGACGCACGGCGGGACCACCTATCCACGCACGCGCTAGTGCGTTCTACGCGCACCGCAGAACCGTATCAACCGAACGGTGCGCTGCACGGTTGGAAAACGTACGCCGCACACGTGTGTTCACGTGGGCGAAACTTCGGGCCGGGCCCTAACGGAAAACACGTACGCATTACACGTTTTAACAATCGTTTAGGCCGTCACGAACGGTATACTTGTACATCTGTGCGTTTCATATGTGTACACCGGAGGCGGCCAAACTTTTTTCGGCCACAGTCTACTAAAAACATACTTCACCTTCGAGGATCGACTTTCTCGGGAAAATGTTTTTATTATTAAACAATTATAATTTTTTAATAAACGTACATAAAGTATTATGAACTAATTACTAAAAATAATATAATAATTTCTAAAATCTAAACACTTAAATCTAATTCAACATTTTAATATTTATTTCGTCGATCCGGGCACTGGCGGAGTGCACGTGGCCTAAAAACAAATTCTAACGTGATCGACGCTGTAATCGAGACCGTTTGGCCGCCCCTGGTGTACACCATAGAGTTGTGCAGTGCACAGGCGGCACGATCGGTACGAACAAGGATTATACAAGCGGAACACGACAAGTCCCGTTCTACGCATTCGAACAATCGGTTTTATCGGTTACCGTTTCGTTCGGACGTTTGACGTTTGCTCTTGTAATCGTGTCATCGGTAACAACGGTTTTTAATGTTTTCCGTTCGGCCCCCGACCGAATAGAATCGTCCGGTTCCGCCTGTGCGCACTCGCACGTCGCAAGCGAAACGCGTTTCGTTAGGGATCATCGCGTTACACTTATCGCGTGTTGACGGTTTTCTCGAATTCGGTTTCGCGATCACACCGATGGCGGCCGTAACGCGTTTCGCGACGACGGTCCAACGGTCGAAGGCGGTCGACAAGAAAACGACGTTCGGTCGGGGTTGTTGTCGCGACGAGACGGCTGCTGCGCTGGGCTTAGGGTGTCTCGTCGCGCGTGCACTACGACGCCGCCGTACGGGATAAGATCGGGCGACGGTAATCGAACCGTATTCGCGTCGTCGGCAATCCAAACGCGTGTTCGTTATTCGTACCGTCCGCAGTGAATTGTTTACCGTCCGACGAGCCCGTCCGTGTTGTGCCCGTCTGACGATCGTGCCGCGCGAACGCGGCGGGCACACCGTGTTTGCATAGGTAATACGTCCTGGAGGGCCTGAACAACGTGCGCGAGGGCGGCCACGGCCACGTGCACGGGGTACGATACGTTTCGACAATGGCGATTTGCATTTCGTGTTTTTCACTTTTGTTCAACGTTTACGGTCTATCGCTGTTAATTAACCGTCACGCCCGCGCGGAGCCGACCCGAAACGACCCGCGAGACCGCGGCAATTAATAACCGCGGGGCGGCGCGCGACGACGTTACCTTTTTTTCTTTTTTTTTTTTTTTTTTTTTTTTTCTATTATTTTTTCCTCCTCTTCTCGGACACACGTCCGTTATCCTTCTCCTCCTCCTCCTCCTCCTCCTCCTCCTCTTCCTCCTCCACGTCAGTGTCCCGTGTCGCCCTCGGGCCCGACGACGTGTACGCGTCAGACGTGCGCGGGCGCACCACAATCGATACCGATACGGCTGCGGCGCGCGCGGTACATCGCGAAAGCCGACCTATTGGCACTGTCGTTGGACGAAAATAGTTAAACACCTTCAACCCCCGAGGCGCGTTTACTATCGTGTCGTACACATCAATTTGTGCAAAATTCAGTAGCCCGACCGGTCGGAAACGTGTCGGCATTGGTGCGGAGATAAGAAAAATTCTGTTCGAAACCCGCGCGCAAGAAATTCCTGCAAACCTCTGCAGGGTGTTCATTATTATTATCATCATTAAACGTGCGTCCGTCGCAACGAGTGTATATGATCTGATGATGATCTATGTGGAGTGTATGTACGGCGCGCGTCCGGTAGATAATAATCTGCGTCGAAATGGCTTTAAACGCGTAGCCTAAACCAAGCGTGATACGATGATAGCTACTAATATTTTATGCAAAACAAAACAAAAAAAAAACTATATACAAGGTATACCTTTTACCAGTGGCGTATCCAGAATTTTTTTTGGAGGGGGGCAGGTTATAGAAAATGTAACATTACATTTTTTTTTTTTAATTTCGCGTGTTTTTATTATAACCAATAGACAATATACGTACACTAAACATTTTCGACGGGGGTAATAACCCCCTAACCCCTCTCTGGATACGCCACTGCTGTTTACCATTACTATGTGACCACAATAGTATTCAACGCGTGCATGATTGTTCGCTATTCGTAATAGGTATACTAATACACACGAGTGTACGTGGCCTACTATAGATCCTGAGTGTATGGCTCGTACGTATTACATGTACCGCCACCAGTGGTGTAACGACTTCTCCGTGTTTTGGTTGACGTGTGTACTCATTATTAGGGCCAGGATTTATACGCAAATTCATATCCTTCAACAGTTCACCTAGGATAATTTCGATTATAAATGTAGACGTTTCGTAACGTTTATATTCTATGGTTATTTTTTTTTTTTTTTTTTTTTTTTTTTTTTAAAATTTCTTTTTTTTTTTTTTTTTTTTTTTTTTTTTTTTTTTTTTTGAATAAAAACCCATAGTAATTGCATATTCCTGGACAATTGCTTATTCTAAAATCATAATAATAATATTTTACATCGAAAAAAATTGATAGTGTAATCAACGGCGAAATAACGGAAAGTGACGAAGACGAGAAACTGTCAGTTAAAGAGTTATCTGGTTTTAAGTATTCACCATTTGGTTCTTGTAACGTGGAAAGAAGGTATTCCAAATAAAATATTATATAATTTGTGAAACGCAGATATACGGTTGTACTAGGTATACTATAAACTTTAGAGCTATAAACAGTAATAAGGAATTTTGAATTTTTTTTATACAAAAATCAAAAATACCAAACACATTTCATTGTTAAAACGTTTATTAGGAACGGTTATTATTTTTAAATTTGACACGATTATTTTTAAATGTTATTGCACGGAAATATAGTTTTAAAAACCTTTACACTGCTGCAAGACGCTACAATAGTTTTAAATTGCATTTTATTGATTTTAAATTCCGATTTTTATTTCATTAGATAATCTATTGCTCACGGACAAAAACAATGGGGGGTGGTAGTGTAGGGAAGCAATCCCACACATTCTTATTACTCAGGACTATTTTTAGGACTACATCATTGACCGCCACATTGTAAACTTACTGCGGGTATCATAATACTTAACACCCAATGATGTAAATAAATCTCCTTCGAATGTTGGCCAAATAACTGCAATAATAATTCAACGAGAAGAAATAAATTAGAAAAGTGATGTAATTTGGACGACATAGACATTAACCTACGATGATTTTAATAAAACACCAATATAATCATACCTAGATATGTGTATAATAAAGTATAAAGTACCTATTATTATAACAATAGTTGATTCAAAATAAATGGACGGAACTCACTAAGTCATATAGGATTGCCATGTTATGTGGTATAATGAGGGCCGTAGCAAGGGGGTGGCGAGAGGTGACTACGCCCCGGGCGCAATTCCTGGGAGAGGGCAAAAATTAAAATCTTGTATTTAATGTTAAAAACTACAACTGTCAATGTTGGATATTTTGTTTAAAAAATCTTTAACATCCTTCATATTAATTAAAACGATCATCTAAAATAATATTTAACAAGCATAATATTTTTAAATTAAAAATACATAAGGGCGCATTTTGAGGTTTCGCCTCAGGTGCAATGTTTGGTTGCTACGGCATTGGGTATAATGTTATACATACGGACAGGTAAAAAATTCTACGACCATTTTACTTTAGAAATAATTGTTTTTAAAGAGAAACTTTAAAATAAATAAGGATGATTAAAATAATATATACCGCTATGTACAAACACAACTAATCATCGGCAAATTAGTCGCGGTGAGATGGCTGTGAAAAATTATGGTATTTTAAATTGATCCGCAGGCTGTGGGGGTGGCTGTAAACTAAACTTGTATCGGTATATATAAATTGTATACGTAATAATGATCATAACAACGTCAGCGGTAATTAATAATTCGAAACTTAACGCGCATATTATAGGTGCATACCTATTCACACAGTGGCTCGATATCGGTTATTTTATCGTTTTTTCAAGCCTTATATCGACGCATTAAGGCATTGTAAGCCTGCAGGGGAAGCGGCAAATTTACTATATTTTATAGGTTAGGGGCGGATCCAGACCAATATAAGTAAAAAAGTTAGAGGCGATTTTCAGAATTCAAAGGTGTTATATACCGTGGTTTGAAATTAATTATACCTACAAAATAATTTAATATTGGTGTGCGCGTAGGACATGTAGAAAATCGAGACGAATGGAGGTTAAGGACAAGGGTGGCCGACACCAAATAGTCGGAAGATAGGCGGAGGAGAAGAATAAGATTCAAGATAATTTTATATTAATTATACATTGAATTAATTTTGAATATATTATAAATCTTGATTGGTACGACAAAAAAGTTTAAAAAATTCCAAATACTAATAGTTTTTTTTTTTTTTTTTTTTGCGAACAGGGGATGGCGATCGGCCCCTCTGAATTCATCATTGATATAGGCTGTATGAACTATGTAAGCTAGTTCTTGTCTTTGCAAATTGGCAACTTTTAAAATGTATCGTTACACCGAAGCAGCTAACACACACAAAATGATGAACACGAAGTGTACAACTGTGATGAAACGTTGGTAAAATTAAAAAAAAATCTTAGCTACGCTTTTTATTATTATCTATTTCGAGGTTTACTGGTTGCACATCGGTTGATTATTTTATATTTTAAGCGCGTTTCTATATGACATGGTCTTCAGACGGTATTATCATTATTCATAAATATATTATAGTATAATCTATAACTATACTCTCACGATACAAGTTTTCGGTTGAAACACGGGGGCTTTCGTTCGAATAATAAAAGGAAAAAAATGACATTATAACCATGTTCCTGGTATACTACGCGCATCATTATCGTCGTGTTAAACGAAAGAACAACTTGACGAGCACATCATTATAGTACTCGTATTAAATTGTGTATAATATATATATATTATATAATATGTTAAGTTTACAACGCGTTATTATACCGTTATTATATTGGACATTAATTATACGCGATTATTATTTTCGTGTGATTTACTTTTGAGTGTGTGTATGGGCGTAACAAGCATATGTACCTACCCTACCTATACATGTATGAGTACCTACATATATAGTACAAACTATAGTTTACGGACTTAATAGACTTACAAGCACGCAGATAATCAGACACGACCGCTTACGGTGGTGATGGTTATAAACATATTATATACACATTTGTTGCTAGTTTTACACAAAAATGTCTACACGATTTGTGTATACTGTACTCCACACAATTGTTTATAAACAACGGTTTTTTTTTTTTTATGCATACACATACCAAATAATATATATGTACACCCCCGTACGCGTACCTACGCTTATGCAGGCACATATGCAAGGTTTGTAAATAAAATATGTGCAGTGTTCTGTATGGAAAATCCATTGCAGTAAAACAAAATATTTATAATATAGTGTATGTATATTAAATCAGGAGAAACGTATTGAAATCGACGGTTTGTTAGTTTTGTAAATATTGTTTCTTCTGGTGAGATGTATTCATAGAAAATGTATGTGAATATATGCAATATATAACGTTAAATGGATAAGATATAGTCTATACATTTACTCAAGTAAATTGATGCTATCGCATCCGATTACATCACTGGACCGAATATATGCGTACATGGGCGCAACTAGAGCTCAAATATTAGGGGTGCTGAAATTGTTGAACATAAAACTAAATGATATTTAACTGTAATTACTATAGATTATATACTTGTAGATCTGAATAAAAAAAAACAGGAGTGCTATGTTACTTTTGAACTCAGGGGTGCTAAAAATCCTATGCGCCCCCCTAGTCGCGCCTACGGGTGCGTATATATGATAAATACATATAAACACGAAACATCGTGCATATATCATTAGGTATGTGTTATATCTGCATTATGAGAAGTTACAAGCCACTGCAGGCAGCAATAATGACGATAAATCGATTAAAATGTGTACGTAAAGACGGTGCGTGCCCATGTCATTTAAATGTCGGAAAAATATCATGCATGAATTGCAAATAGCGTAGACCAAATTTATCATTTTTAACCCATATCATGGTCATATCAGTATTAAAAAACGATGGATATTATATCACAATTAATGTAAAAGTAATTCCGGCACATAAACGAGTTATAATATATGATTCAGATTTTAAACCAGAGATGAAATGAATCCGAGCGCGGCGAACGCACGTGACTCGGTCATTTCGATGTTATGCCTACTTATAAATATATAATGTCCCATAAATATAAAGGTATTATGTATGTTAACGCGATTTTCTATACAAAATCGAAATGCTTGGACAGTGTAGTTAGGTATAAGTGTCCGTTTATTACGAATCTTTTTAAGGAATCGAAAAAAAAAAACACATTTTTTTCTCTTTTTTAACCGTTATCGCGTCAACAACAGCGTACAGTACCGTGCGTTATGCGTGTGGTCACATAATGAAAACCTAACGGGACGGTATAGTTGCGTAAATGCGTTTTCGAAAGCATAAAAAATGTACACAAACAGATAATATACTCGTATTTATAAAAGGTCCTGCAGGAAGAGCTACAAATTGTATAGCCGCACACACACACACACACACACACACACGTATTATAATGCACGTATTTCAGTGGAGTGCAGAGAGAGGACACATACTGCGATGCGAATGCTGTCCGGACAGAAGTTTTATTACCGAAATGTTGTATTTTTTTTTCTTCTTCATCAATACACATAACTCCTATTCAAACGGTACCCGAAGAGGATATTATAAGACACGATACAATAGGTGCGCGCGTGTGTGCGTTGCATCACGTAATAATAATTCAACGACGTAAACACATTGATCCCGGAACACCTTTTTCTCGACAAACGCTTCAATACGCTGCGGCAAGCCAAGAACATCGTTTATTTACTTACTACACGCATTATACATTGTTATACGGTACTCGGGACAAATTTTTATTGGGTACGTGTGCCATTAGCATTATCGAGTCGTTGTATAATGAACTGTATAACGTATATAAAGGTCGACCGTAGTCCCCCGCCGTCGCCTTTGCACGGTCAACACACAATCTCGTAGTACACGTATTATGTTATTTGTTTCCTATTTATGACGGTCGGGTCGCGTCGCGTCCGCGCGCCGGGGGCTCTGCACCAGCATCAGCGCCATTCGTTTTACAAATCACTTAGGTACCCGAGTCGGACGCTTTCGCCTCGCGAAATTTACCAGAAATTCGATAAAAAAATAAAATAATAACAGTCCAAACCGTAGAAGTCACGCCTATAGAAACGACATGTGTTGCGAGCGCATACGTAGGTGCACACGACTGTTGCATAACTATGGGATTATATTTATATTTTAGGTCATCTCATCCGGAATTCTCGTAAAAAAAAAAAAAATTAAATAAAAATATTGTGCCTCACGTTTTCTGTGCGGATAATAACAGGATTTTAAAATCATTCACTTACACGGTATAGAAGCGTAACGATTATTTAGAATTTTCAAAAGGAAACCTGCCGCGATCGGACCGTACGCGACTCCAACACAAAGGGTGCCGACGACGTGACAGTAACTGTAACCGCTACGAATTCGATATTGGAAAACATTAAGACTTGTAAGACTATAACACACGCACGGGTACAAACCAGGGCCGGATTAAGCACGGAGCCTAGGAGCCCGGGCTCCATGTCATAAAATATTTAAGATCCCAAAGGGGCCTTCTATCATAAACCCTCTTCAAAATCTTTGAGGTTTAAATTTTATTTTGATTATATATTTTTTTAATTTTCGTAATTGTATTATTTGTATCTGTAATTGAGATCTCTACTAAAAGAAATAAATACAGATGAAATTATTGTGGAGTTCCAAAAAGAGAAGAGAAAATAAGAGAATAAAGTTAGTTTTAAAATATTATAATTATATTTTTACATTTTAAGAATAATATTGTATATTTGCATGTAACGAAAATTGATAAATATTAAAAAAGGTTAAAGATATTTCTGTATAATCAATTACTTTGTATAATTTTTTTAAAGAAATAAAATTCAGCTATCGGTAATATTATAAGGATTAAGAGCCCTTTGTACTACTAGACTCCAGGCCCGATAAACTTTTAATCCGGTCCTGGTACAAACGTGTACGCGTTACAAGACAACGTTCGAACACGATTCGTTTTGTACCGCGTTCATGATTCGCATGGAATCCGTGATCGCTTGGACGCACCGCGGATCCGACGATCAATCGTCGACCGAGTTTGTTGTCACAGAAATCACAAAACAAATCGTTTTCGAGCCGAAAACATTTGAACGACGCATTGAAAACGTCAGACTATGCCGCGCGCGTTACACGACGTGAACACTCACCTCCGGGAAATCTGTGCGGGAATATCCTTCCGTGCCGGGACAGTAGCCACGGGTACAACGGGTACGTGTCGCGGGTGGGCTGGTGCTGCGGATGGTGAGGATTCGGCTGGAAGTGGTGCGCTGCGGCGGCGGCAGCCGCGGCCGCGGCGAACGCGAACGGATGGTGCGGGTGCGGGTGAGCGGGCGGCGGCGGCGGCGGCGTCAGCGGTTCGTGCACGTACTGCAACCCCTTGGCCAGCTGACCGGCGGCCGCTGCGGCCGCGGCTGCTGCGGCCGCGGCGGCCACCGACGACGAAGAGGACCCGTAACCGGCGGCTGCGGCGGCGGCGGTGGCGGCGGCGGCGGGCAGCGCGGACGGCTTGAACACGGTGGTGCCCGCCGCTGCGGACTGCTGCTGTTCGTGCTGCTGGTGGTGCTGCACGTGATGGGATTGCTGCTGCTGCTGCTGCTGCTGCTGATGGTGCTGCTGATGGTGATGATGATGATGGTGTTGATGGTGATGCGACGACGGCGGCGGTGGCGACACGCTGCCGGGGTTCAGCGGCGAACCGGCGGCCGAGCTGCACGGTTCGCTCTCGTCGTGCAACGCCACCGACGAGCCTTCGCTCCTGGCCGGCGACCGGGAGCCCGCGCCCACGATGGACTCTATGGAGAATCCGATTTTCGGTTTGACGATCATCGGCGTCGCGGCCACTTGGATCATTTTTAAACGGAACGGAGAGAGATCGATCGGAACGCGCAGTGCCGGGGTGCACGCCGCGCGCGAGAACGTATACTGCGCGCGATTAAAACCCGTGTGTGCACACCGTGGATCACCACACGCGCACGGGCGACGTACTGCGACCGCCGGCGGCAGACCGCTGCATTCGTACGGAATGTCGCACGACGCGAGTTCGGGACGCGCGCACGAACGACGACCGACGGTTTGAGGAAAAAATTAAAAATAATATCGAACCGCGGTACACGAACAACGGTCACGCGGGTAGGTCTTCTGTAACGGCCACGGTGTCCGCACGGAATCGTCGAAACCGAAAACCCGTCGGGCGGCGTACGTGGATGCGTGCGTGGTGCGTGCGTGCGTGCGTGCGTGCGTGCGTGAGCGGACGGTTTGTGCGTGACGACGGGAACGGCGTGCGACGTGCGAGCT
>NW_020271754.1:193898-306781 GCF_003268045.1 Sipha flava | reverse complement strand
TGCGTGCGTGCGTGCGTGAGCGGACGGTTTGTGCGTGACGACGGGAACGGCGTGCGACGTGCGAGCTACGGCGATGGACTGGTGCCGGTGGTCGGCTTGGCGGCGCGGGCCCGTGCGGTGCGTGGGCTCGGCCGCGGTGGGGGACAACGGGGCGGGCGCGCGGAAGGATCGCGGCGCGGCTCGCCCGCGGCGGTGGGGATAGGTACGCGGCAGGAGGGCGGTGTCGGCGGTAGGGCGTTGGGCGTGGCGGCCCCCGGCGGCCCGCGGTCGGGGCGGTCGCCCGACCGGCGATACCGGACGGCCCCATTGGCCGGTGTCGCGGGCCGCCGTCGCCGCGCGCCGTGTTTACTTTTGGACCGTCGCGTCGCGTCGTTAACGCCATGACAAACATGTGTGTTCAAGGTGTTAACCGTGCGCGCGCGTTCCGTGTAAAACTGGTTTCGATCATTATCACCATCACCATCATCATAATCATCATCATCATCATCATCATCATCATCGTTATTATTATCGTTGCGTTTGCACGCACTTGTACGCGCACTCCGCTTGTTCACATTACGGGCGATGTTGTGATGCCACTGCAGTCGCCACTGCCGCAACCGACGCACGCCATTCCCCTCTTGTCGACCTGCTGCACGTATTCGAACGTTGAACGTGTACGCTACAAGATCACCTCGCGAACCAAATGAGATCGATCGGACACGCAGACCCGAAGACGGCTCGTTCGTTGTCGGGAAAGACCTGCATGAGCTAAGGCCGGATCGAGATTGAAAACTAGACCTGACTTATGGAACAAATCGATTATGGAAGCGAGGATGGCTCTTAAAAACTAAAACAGAGTGATTTTGTACGCGCGGTAGCGCCGGGTCCCGGTAGGGCATGTGCTCGTCAAACGAAAAGACCGCCGATCGGGTTTAGAACCTAAAAACAATATTTGCATTGCACGAACAATAATATTAGGCAAATAATACACGTGGAACAATCTCGCGGGCAGTGTGCACCAACGAGTTGATTACCAGAGAACACTTAGGTATGAGTTGCTTTCGGTAGAAAATGCGTACACGAATTGCGGTATTTAAATCAGGGGTCCCAGAAGAATCAATTGAATAAATAAAATATTCTATACAGGTTCAATTAAACATTTATGATATTAAGCGATGCTCCCGAAGCGCGGAGAACACCTTATAGCGGGTCGTGATTCGAGTACACCTTTTTCACGGGACGCGCCACTTAGGTGCTCCGGAATACCAATCTTGTTTGTTTATAATTCACAATAACTAATGACACGCAGACCCGACCACTGGAAAATGGATCAAATCACCCATCCCTGAAACATTATTAGATAGGGTGTCTACCCTATCTGAATACTGGGGTTCAAAAATATGCGGTGCGATTTTTAAATGCGATTAAAAAACTTTAACAATTATTAAGATAAAGCAAATAATACGATTTGTTTCCAATAATGCTGTGTAACACCCTACCCCAATCTTAATTTAACGACATAATGTGTTTTTCTTGTACTATATTATTTTCGGACTTTATTTTATGTTAGGCACAATAATTTTTACAACAACATGTTGTACCTAGCATATTATAGCATATTATATTCAATTTCAACCGTTATTAGTTAGGATATTTTGAATATAGTTTTGAATACAATCACTTGAACCTAAATGTATTTACTAATAAAGTGAATAATACAATTTAAAACGTATCAAAGTGACTGTTTAAACAATACATTTATGTAAACGAATAGATTATAATAGTATACCTATTAAGGTGGTCTTTAGTTATAGGTAAAGAAAAATAAAACTAATATCTTTGATTTCATACCCCCTTATTTTGTTCATTATTATAAAAAGTTATTTGAATTCAATTTGGTCATTATTACTAACATCCTTCAAGTGCCCCAAGAGGGTTGAAAAATCGAAAATATGGTTGATTTGTAGTTTTTTGAATGCCATTAATAAAATATTAAACTAATCGTAAAAATTTACATAACTTAAATAATAGAAATTTATATTCTTAATAAAAAATATATCTATACAATTTTTCATGGATGTATTATTTTTAAAAATTATAAAATATCGAATATTTCATTTATTTGAAAAAAAATACTTTTTTAAGGACTTTTAAGTACATTAGAATAACGGTTGATGATATGAGAAAATATCTTGCATAAGGATGACAAAAAATTAAATTTTCTAAAATACAGTTAAGAAATATAAATTGCATTGAATTGATCGTTTTGTTGCAAGAGTCAGGTAAACATATTTTAGTATTTTATAGTTAAGATTGGATAATAATTGATCGATAATGATATTATACACGAAACACAATACTTAGTTCATTTGATACAGATAAGATAATTTAATACATTTTTTTCTTTCTTATAATAATGAACACAATGAGGGGATGCAAAATCAATAGTTTGTTAGTTACAAAATAAGAACCACCTTAATACCAATATATCTATATTATATACATATGATTATATTTGTCTTAGGATTGTGATTGCCGGTCAATAGATTCCGAGCCTTAGTACATAAATATAACAAATACTATAGTATATAATATATATATAGAACTATATTTTACTCCTTTAGCCTTAATAGGTATATACTACTATACTTACATATACGTACGTGTACACTGCAAAATTTATAGGTCCAGCATTTATGTCCTTTATTGGACATATTTTTTTTTATTTCATTTTTTTTTATTAGAGTTCATTGAATATTTACTATCTATACACAGATTGTACAATAAATAAATTAGCTTAGTAGAATTTATTAGTACTAATTATTCTATTGCATCTAATGACGTTTGAGTAGTTTGCAATTTATCTGTAATAATTTATCGAATATTATTTATAATATAAATAATATTTAAATATCAAGCTATTAATATTATATGTGTGTATATATGATAGATATTATTATGTTAACCGTCTACATATACAGATGTATTTTGTCGTTAACAGTATTATCTTAGGTCACTCGACCAACGTCTACTATTCGTTTTTAAATGCTAATGAAAATATAAAATCTTTACACAATATACAATATCTATTTCGTATAACACACGACACATATGTGTGGATGATATCATCCAGTGCAGTAGTTGACCCTTCTTTAGTCTCTCTTATATTTGTTTATTGTTATTTTTCATTTGTCTACCGTTCTAAGGAGTCAAAGAAATCATAACAAGTATACTTGTTATACTTGACTTTTAACCGGATTTAAATATTACATTGGTCATTTGTTGGTAGAAAAGGGAAGTGAAGATGATTTTCTTTACAGGTTAGGTATAATTGATGTTCACAATTATGTATTTGTATACGAAAACGCTTGTTATCATAATAAACTAAACAAACTTTTATAAAGAATTATTAAATGTACATTTTTATTACTCGGGGCGCACACAAACTGCATATACGATGATCAATAACACTAAATTTTTATTACTCGATTTTTTTTTTTTTTTACATATTTTTATACATTTCGAACAATCAAATTTAATTAAAACGAAGAGCTAAACCAGAATATAGTGTAATAACAGTGAAGGTTCAGTCAAAATCATTATTGTATACATATATGGTATACTTGGCACGGCCGATTAATTTGAATATGAGTATAATATGTATTTAGCAGGTATTTATTATACGCATACAGACCGGCGGCAAAAAACCACTAGGTAAATGTTCTTATAAAATATTAATTTAGTAATTTTACAATACTACACATTAATATAGCTTAAAATAACGAATAATTATTTGTTAAAATTGCTGCGGCGGTAATTGATTGGCTGCCAGCACTTACGAAAACCGATTATCACGATATATTATTAGTTATATTGAAATTTCAAACGGTACATTAAAATGTTTTAAGCAACGACACCCAATCATTAAAACATATACTATTTTTATCGCCAAGGGATAATCGTGTACACTCAATTCAACTTCGGACATTTGTAAAGAACAGCCAAAAATGTTGTATATTCTTTATCATCTACTCACGATTATGAATTATAATTTATCGGGAGAAAGTAAAATGTATCATCCAATCATTATTCAAACGAGATATTCTAACGTATTGCAGTAAAATCAGTTCTTTTGAAAAGTATTCCTCCTTATAGCAAAATGCAAAACCCTCCGTAGCATTTTGAAATGTTCACTAAAACGCTGCACTATATCTACCAAGCGTGAATTAAGGACGAGGACAAAGAGCACTATTTATCCTCCCCAGAATTCCGGCACCCTCCCTTTAAAATATCTAAATGGTTGATTACTTGCTAGCGGTTTAGTCCCCTATCTCATACAAAATCTGAATAGTGATCACGCTACACATTTTGCCACCCTCAATAAAAGTCAATAGCAACAATGATAATAATTGTCCAATAAAAATGTTTCAATGTCCATATGCAATAAATCAGGACCTACGTGTACATTATTTATGAATAATCGATTTGTTTCCCATGTCATCTCTATGACCTGTTCAATAAACATGTATAATATAACAATCACGAATAATTTATAATGAACCCTCCAATCACTCGGCAAAACAAAATTTTTATATAAATCTCAAGCAAACTACATAGTGTTATTCGTTTTTTACTGCAATACAGATAAACACATTAGATTGCTCACGAAGAATAGTGTTGATATTTATTTTTTTCTTGCCGTTACTGGGTATAATTAATTATAATTAACAAAAGTGGATTTACGGATTTTTTCAAAGATGTCAGCAGCAGGTGTTCTGTATATTATTTATTAAGCTCGGGAATATATTAAAACAGCTCAACATATTATTTAGAATTATATGATTCATAGATATATAACTATAGTTATACAATATGGTGTACATATACACATACTTTAATACTTGTTTGCATCATCGTGCATCGTGCATATCCTATTTCCCATACGCCGACGACCTAGTGATAACTGCACAAGGACATACGTTTAGTGAAATTGAACTAACACTCACACATACGTTGGAGAAATTGGATAGATACTATACACAGAACTCATTAAAACCCAACCCAACAAAAACGCAAGTGCATTTCACCTCAACAATAAGCAAGCAAGAAAGAAACTTAAAATACAGGGGCGGGGCACCGATCTTGAACACACACAAACACCCACGTACCTAGGAATCACTTTAGATAGGACATTAACCTTAAAAAAGTAACTGCGAAAAAATCAAAATGAAAGTCGCAACACGGAATAACCTAATAAGGAAATTAACCGGAACAACATGGGGGGGAGCTAACCACTAACTACTACGAACCACAGCCTTTGCCCTATGCTATTCAGCTGGAGAGTATGCTTGCCCAGCGTAGAGCAGATCGTGTCATACGAAAAAGGTGGATGTAGCTCTAAATGAAACATGCCACCTGATAATTGGATGTCTAAAACCCACACTCATACCTTTGGTAAAAATTATAGCTGGCATAGCACCCCCCCGACATCAGAAGAAGTGTAGCCAGTGATGCTCAAAAAACAGCCCAAGCAAATGATGAAAGGTACCCACTCCATGGATACCAATTGGCCCCAAGCAGACTGAAATCAAGGAAAAACTTTTTGAAATCAACCACGGAGATCACAACATCACTTAAATATGAACGACATTGAAGATGGATAGCATTAAACCAAACCAATAGTTATAAAACAAAACTAATGGAAAAATTTCCACTTGGATATCGTTGTGAATGGAACACATGGAAAACACTCAATAGATTGAGGGTGGGTGTTGCCCGAACAAAGATAAATCTATGTAAGTGGGAATACAATACAGAAACCGGCAGAATGCGATTGTGGAAGTGAACAAACGGATCAACATATACTCGTATGACCCCTAAACTCGGTGTCATGCACACCTGAAGATCTGACGGAAGCAACTGACGCGGCTATTCAAGTAGCCAATCAATGGAGTAGAAAAGGAGTATGACAAACAAAGCATTTATATCATACGAGCTCGGACACGATACGAAGAAGAACTTGTTTGCAATATATAGGTTGTTGCTTGTCACAATTACAGATTAATTACATATACTGTATGTCCTGCATATACATGTACGTAAACTCTTTGTGAAGTAATAGGACATTCTATATTTTAAAATTAAGAATATCTTATTTTTAGAAAATTATGAATCTTATTAAAAAATTATTATTAATTTAATTTAATTTAATTATTATTTATTTAAAATTATTTATAAGACAATACTAGTCCTTTGAATTCAATCAGATTTACAATTGAATCGGTCATTTCGAAAAGACCATTTCTCCACGCATTTTCAAAACTAGTTTTATATGATAGATGTGCATTTGTACAATGAATATTTTGTTTTTTTCGTACGATTCTAGAAACACAATAATACTTGTAGATTCAGTGTATTAAACATTTTATTGCTATTTGATCTACCAGGTATGGTTATAAACCTATGCTTAAACTCGCGAATTAAAATGTTATGATCATACAATAAAAATTTAAATTGCTTACTAAAATTCTAATTTTTCTTTTTAATTGGTTGCGTTGTGAAATTTTGTTAAGAAGAAATTCCCCAGCTCCAAAAAAAAAAAAAAATTAAATAAAAAATTATAAACGCCCCTACAATGACTTCACGGAATGACTTGTATAATAGGATTTAGAGAAAACACGATTCAAGTGTAAAGGCTTGCCGATATCGAACCGAGTGAAAAATGTCGAAGCCTATCCCACTGTGCATTTAAAGTTACAAAACATCGTTGCGATGTCAGCTTTATGTTTCAATGCTAACATCGCACTCAATGTTTCAAAAACATTACAGGGTTGTATAATTAAAACACTATTTTTGGGTTTGTTCCATCAACATAAAATGTACCTGCAATTTACAACGTTCTAGAAACAAGTTTCTGTAACGTTATCTTGATGTTTCTTATTATTTAATAGTTGACATTGTATAATCTACAACTATTTGTTTTTGTAAAATATAAAATATACTAAAAATAATATCTGAAAACAACCGGGAATCGGGATTACCCATATTGCTAATAAACAGCGTCCCACCGCTTACGACCAGCCATTGTGTTTAAAAATACATGCACATCATTTAGCCTGTTACGTATCACTTACCAGCTCATATGAATTATGATTAGTGATTCGTTATACGTATTTACATCTTTTAAGTTTTAACATTGTTATTAATTGTTCTGTGTGCCTGTACGTGATCGTGAATCGCCTGAATTCTTACTTGGTGATTTTTTATACTTTCGTCGTTCAATTATAATATTATGACTGATAATAGCAATAATAAAAAGGTAAGTGAATGCTTAGAATCGTTTTACTAAAGAAATAAGTTATCGTTTCTTTAAAATTCAATACACCCATTAACATATAATATTATACAACCGAAACCAAGTACATTTTTATCATTTACATCGTGTTATTTTCGCTTATACGACTCGGTGTACGTACGTTTACTGTAGTAATTGGTAATTTATAATATCTAACGTAAACGTTGTATAATGCAGCTTAGCAGTAGACAATTTTCGGACGCATCGTTCAGTCGGTATAATAATAGATACGAATACGAAAAATATTATATATATATAAATAAAATACAATATAATATGAGTTATCGAAGAATGTGTGTTATGGTATTTATTATTTTTTTTCTTGTTACCTTTATAGATTCAGTTACGAGAAGGCGACCGCCCGTCGCGAGAAATTTTATGTGCATCAGATTTCGGAGTGTCGTGAAAATTCCAACGGACGCCAATGTTGTTCATCTTTGATTTGAAACGCGATCATCTCCGTCGCGTACAATAATTTCATTGCGATCGACGGAACGCACTTTTGTTGCCCGTGAAAATGCTTTCGACGCGCGTTACCGACTATTTATAGTTTTGCTTGACGGTCGAAATGAACGTACAGCAGTATACGGTGTGTACAAATGTTGTACAATAAAACGAGCACAAAAAAAAAAAAAAACCCCAACACGTTACGATCGTTTTATGTACGCGCGTACGCCTACCGGTGCATCATTCTTGCGAGGTTCGTTTGTCCCGCGAACCTGTGACGTTAACGGTCCACGAAATAAATGTAATACACGTGGCAAGTACAGAAGAAGTTTATGTGTTTTTTTTAACGTGCACGTTACGTTCCGGCAAAACGGTGTCTCGCCGATCCGAAATCCAAAATGTGCAACAGTACCCAGAGGTGGGACTAGGTATTTTTACGCTCGGGTGAAATGGTAAAACCACTCCATAATCATGGACCCATAATCGAACACTCTTCTAGAGAATTTTTTTTTAACAATTAAAGTCAGTGGCGTATTTTAGGGTGGTGGCGAAGGGGACGATCGCTCCCTCCCCCTTCCCCCTCCCGGAATCCGTATTTAAGGAATCGATTATATGTGAGAAGTACATTTCAGATTTTTCTTAACCCGTATCGTTTTATAACGAAATCGAATTAGTTAACAATTTTGATTGCCTACAAACATGTTTGTCATAAAATACGAATGAGCGATAAGAAAAGTTACAGAAAAACGCATTGAAATATAATAATTGAAGGCGAACGGACGCGTATGATGATGTATGTATTATATTTCATCAGTATCAGTACCAATGATCAGTGGTAACATCACGGTCAATGTTGAATGTAAAGACTTGGGCTTTTTGTCGGGTCCATACTCAGTGAAAAATCAAATAAAACACAGGCGTAACTTTAAAAACACAGACAGGTGTTAAAAAAGAACTACACAAAAGTCGATTATAAGTGGACCCGGCATTAGGTTAAAAAAAAAACCACAAATATTAAGGATTCACCTGATTTAAATATTACCAACAATTTTACTTGTACATTTTGAGCCTGAATTAAAGAAAACATTTGAGTCGCCCTCCCCCCTCCATGCGCCGGCACTATTACGATTGAATATGGTGCATATGACACGACACATCGTACGCACCCGGTCTCATTATAACTGGCAGTACTACCCAAATTGGGTAGTAGGAAAAATCAAAAGTTGACTTTATGAATATGGGCACCTTACAAAATTATAAATTTCCTTATAGAATGATTGAATTTCTACTCAGCATTTGAAATTTGTGTAATTTATAAGCCCAACCTAGTACCTAATAAGTAATAATTATGTAATTTTACAATCTTTGCTACTCCGATGATTGATTAATCTATGAAATTTAAATTTGAATAGTGGTATACGTAACACGGAAAATACACGTATTTTTCTTATAATATTTAATATAATAATATAATATAATATATTATATATTATATATAATATAATATAATATATTATATAATATAATATAATAATATAATATTTTACCATGTGATGGTAAACATTTTAAAATATCAATATACAATTTATTTAGGGAGTGGGTTAGTATTATAATCCAAATAATTTTCATAAAACACACTTTTCAGTGTGTTTGGGCAGTAGGTAAAAATCCTTAGAATAAGCACTAGTACGCACTATACAAGTACATATATGCAAAATGTGTGTAAAATCTAATCCCAACGATGTAACATAGTAAGCACATTAAGATGTGCGACTGTCATGTTTTTTGCGCATGGACATCTAGAGAATATCTAGGGACGCTTAATGTCCAGAAACGGGAAGTTACTAAATGCGATGTTCACAAAAATACTTTACATGTGAAATCACTTCTTACGTGCAATATTCAATTTTAGCGAAGTAACATAGTGGTCCCATTGTGCCATGAGAGGTTTATTCAGGAGCCTCCCAGAGATATCTCTGGAATGCTTAATATCCTAAAATGAGAAGTTACAGACAGTCTATGTTACATCACATTGCAACTTTTATTGACAGTCGTTTGTAATATGAATGTTCGGAAAAAAAAAAAAAAAACAAAAAATATAGGTAATAGGTTTAGATGATGGTGTTTAACACATAGTGAGATTTAAACCTACTATCCCTAACCTTCTAGTACTTACGCCTAACCTATCGGGACCTATACTTGTATCTACAGATCATAAACTACCTAGAATAGTTAGGTACTTTATTCTATAGAAATACTACCTAATAATTAGACAAGTTTAATCATAGTTAAGTTCTAGTCTCAGATCTAACTTTTACCTACAGATTATAAGCCAAATGTACCTACCTAATAAAAGATATAAGTTAATAAAATAATATGAGTGGTTTTAATTATATCACTCTACGTGTAGCAATGCTATGGCAATAAATTTACTATCATCTAGAGGAACTGTAAAACATTTATGTGTTAATAAATTAAAGTTAATTAGTTGAGGATGAGGTTCAGGGATTGTATTGATAACATTGAACATTTTTATTATAACTGAAGATATTGGATTATCAAAAAAAGATGAATAATTTAGTTTAATTATTTCAATTTTTATTTCACCATTAAAATATTTTATTATTTTATTAACTCTGATTATTTCATCATTATGTAAAATGAAATATTTATCTTTTACGTTTTTAGAATTTACAATCAATTTTTCTAAAATAACTTGTTCATATAAAATTTCTGTTATTTATTCGTTTGATATTTTGTTGTTCGGCAGTTCATTTTTAAGAGTAGGATAACTGGGAGTGATAAAATTAGTTTGAGAATTTACTTGTTCGATTATGCGATTATATACATCTTGAAGGGGATATTTAGAATTTTTACTAGATTTTTTAATGAATATGCCACGTACTTGCGATGTAGTAAAATAATATACATAATATATATATATATATATATTATATTATTCTATTTTTAAATAATACAATGTGTTTTATTATTATTTTGAAGTGCCCTATGATACGAGTGCATAAATGTGATGATCTCAGTATTAATTCCATGTACTTTCACAAAAGTCAATCGCATACAATTCCTTCTAAGATTTCTGAGAAACGTAATTTCGAATTAAATTTGTTACACGTTATCTATGCGACTATGCGATAACGTATAGAAGTGGCTTTCCGCAGTCACATTTGAGATCTTAAAACTACAGTTGCATAGTCGTTAACATCCTGAATTAATTTTCACAGGGTGCACAATCAGTGGTGTGGCGAATTCAAAAATTTTCAAGTATATTTGAATTTTGTCGATACCCACCCACCCCCAAAAACCGTGAGGTGGTCGCCTCTCGATTACCGACATCGCCGCGCCACTGTGCACAATGCTGTATGACCAGGGGCGTCATTTCAAATTATTTTCCGAATGTGCAAAATATTAGGCAGTCCAATTCTGACATTTCACCAGGCCACAAAAAAAAAATTATTTATTTATAAATGTAGGTAACCTAAGCAAACCTATGTAAATATGTTTTCCTTCCCTTTTATAATTCTAATTTAAAATACTCATTACGACTAATGCAACTTTTAAATAGCTAATTAATTCAAAGATAATTAATTCATAGAATTAAAAGCATATAAGCCATTAAAGTAAAGCAACGAGCTCATTTCAGTATTATTTGAAAAAAAGGCAAAAGGTATAACGAAAAACACTTCAATTCCTAAATTAAACATTATTAATACAGGGTGCGGCAAAAAGAACTCCCTGATTAAGGAGACGAATAAAAACTATACCAAGTCAATTATCAAAAAAAAAAAATTATTTATAAATCGTAAAAATAAATAATAAATAATAAATACTTTACATTCCTACACAAGTTACATTATAAATTAATTTATAAATCACAATATCTTAATTAGAATATTACTTTTAACACCCCTAACCTCTCACTGAAAAATCCTGGGAATTACACTGAGCGAATTACATATTTTATGTAAGCACTTTGTAATAAATTTTATTTATATACATATATAACTTACTGGGTATCAACATTATCGTAAACACTTTCATACGTTTCTCATCAGAAGATTTAGTTGTTGGTACATTACGTTAATTTTCGGAAGATTTTACTCCTTCGCAATTAAAATAATAATCATTTAGCTTTTGATTGATGTATTGAAAAAATTGAAAAAAAATTACCTCATTCGCAAAATAATTGTCATTGGCTACTAACAATAACGCGTTGCTATGACGTTTTAAATTAAATTTCTCAACTAACAATAGTTCGTATGAAATATTTGTCACATCAACAACGGAGTCGAGAGTGAACACGTACAATTTCTTTCTAATATTTCCTGGAGGCATCATAAGTTTCATTAATACTTTAAAGTTTCAAGTTTAAACGATTTTAATTTGTCAGTTAACTATTTTCTCCATATCGCTTATCAGTGGTCGTCGATTTGTCGACTTTTGAAATAGCGGATTCGCCAGTCATTGGAGATAGTCTATGCAGACATCTGTCGAGCAGATATTTCTACCAGGTAAGGTCTTTTAATCTTTTTCAAACTCGTTTAAGCCTACATTATTAAATATTTAATAAAATAGTAATTTTTAAGAAAATGTTAGGATGTATTTAAGGGTCAATTTTTAAAATTTTAGGAAGATTTTTGGGTCAAATGAAATAAACATAAACAATTATTTTTGTAATTTTTGAAAAATTTACTTAAGTTCTATAAACCTTATACTTAAATAAATTATTGACAATTTCCAGATATAAGTTTTTTTCTATAACTTGTTTCGTTCTAGTATACTATACTCATAAGCGCGCGGAAACATGTCTTTAAGGGAGTGCCTACGATACTTTTCAGCTTTATATTAACAAAACGTGTAGGTATATTAAACAAATTATAATGTATAAATAGTTAAATTAACGTAAATCAAATTTTTTATTCAATATTTTAATAATTAGTTCCTTGAATTTTTTTTCTTGAATCTAGTATATTTTTCTCAGGCAGCTAAAATTATTTATGATTTGTACTTTTGTAGTCAATTTTAGCTGATATATTATCATAATAAGTTCTTGCACTAAAATGTAGTTTTAGTATTTCTATTATGAAACATAATTTATTTTTTTTCAAAATATATTAGAGAATATAACATTTAACCTATGCAATAACAGTTAATATAAGAAACCCTCACTTTTAGACTTACATCTTAGGGTTCCCGTTTACTACATTTCGGAGGATGCCAGGGTGCATATAAGACTATACTCTGATAACTGATAAATTTGATTTTGCAAGTAGTAATTGGCTTATATTTTTTATTTAAAAATAATAGATTCTTTTTAACATTTATTACAGCATAAAATTGTGTTTATACAAAAAATGTTAAAGCTATAATATGATTTAATTAGTTTTTTATATTTTGAAAAAATACAATCTGAATAGTTGATATACAATAAGAATTTATGTTAAATTATTTATATTATTATTTTTTATTATTTTATTTGATGTTATATTTTATTTATGTTAGTTTATGTTATTTATGTTATTATTTAATAAGTTAAAAATTAAATTAGGAACTTTAATTAATTCAAGTTTCTAATAATCTTATATCGGATTTAACGAGAGTTAAATTATATTATTATTTAAAAATCAAAGTGAGTGAGGTCGACTGTGTAAACCTGTGTACATAACAAATTCCTTAATAAATTATTTTTTTTTTTATTTATTGAAGAAATCTACAATCTATACATATAATTTTTTTTGTATAATAAGTAGGTTTGATAAGTGACAGAAAAAAAAAATAAAACAGATAACATGATTCATGAGATTAGGGAGGATACCCAGTGGTAACACCCTATAAATGACAGAATAACAATGAAGAAAAAATATATATATATAAACATTTTTTTTTTTTTTTTTTTTTTTGGTTTGGAGGTGTTACCTGTTTACGACCTCCAGCACTTATTAAGCTTACTTACTATAGAAGAAGATTTCTACACCATTGCCTTTTAAGTCTACGGCGCGGGTCATTAGGGAGTGTTTTCGTTGATAATTTAGAGATTAGTGGATTTGTATGTTGTTGAAGTTTGTTGTGAAGTCTGGTGTAGTATAGTTTTGAGATTTGGTTAAGATTTTGGATTTTAAGATCTTTGTGGAGGTTATTGTTGGTTAAATACCAGGGTGCAGATGTGACTAGGCGAAGGCATATTGATTGGAATGCTTGGATTGTACGGGTGTTTGAGGGTTTAGCGGCTCCCCATAAGTGAATGCCATAAGTCCATAATGGCCTGAGTAAGGACTTATAGATTAGTAGTTTGGTATTTATATTCATTTTAGATTTAAGTAATGGTCTTAGGAGGTGGAGTCGGGTATTAAGGGCTTTTCGTTTGGCTTTTAGGTGAGGATTCCAGGTAAGTTTACTGTCGAGGATGAGACCAAGATATTTAACTTCTGAGTAGGAGGGAATTGAGATGTTGTTCATTGTGACTGAGGGGCAAAAGCCTTTTTTTAGGGTGAATGTAATGAAGGAGGACTTGGATTCATTAATTTTGATCTTCCATCTTTTTGTCCAGAGGTTAATTATGTTGAGGTTTCTTTGTAACATACTAGAAACAGTGATTGGGTTTTCATTGCAGGCCACAATTGCTGTATCATCCGCGTAGGAACCGAGTTCGGTGAAGGAAGTTTTAGGAATGTCATGCGTAAAGATATTGTATAAGAAGGGAGCAATATCGCTGCCTTGGGGAACTCCGGCTAAGATGTTAAAGTAGTTTGAGTGGCTCGAGTTCTGGCGTACGACAAAAGTACGATCGCTCAAATATGATTTAATCAAAAGGAAGTATGGGGCAGGCAGAAATTTTTTAAGTTTGAAAAGTAGGCCATCAAACCAGACTCTATCAAACGCTTGTGCAACGTCTAAAAAGACGGCAGCGCAGTAGTGTTTTTTCTCTAGAGAAACTGAGATGGTGTCAACTACTCTATGGAGTTGGTGAATGGTAGAGTGATTGGGTCTGAATCCAAATTGAGTGTCGGGGATAACTTTTGCCGTAACAGCTAGTGGAATAAGCCTCTTTAATAGGATTTTTTCGAATACTTTAGATAATGTAGGGAGTAAACTTATAGGGCGATAAGAAGTTACTTTTTCGGGAGGTTTGTTGGGTTTTGGAATCATTATTATCTCTGAAAATTTCCAGGTTAGGGGGTAATAGGATAAACGCAGCATTGCGTTATAAATATAGGAAAGTAATATGATTAATTTTTTGGGTAGGTTTTTGGCAGTACAATTTGTAATTCGATCAAACCCGGGGGCTTTTCTGTTGTGGAGTTTTTTAATAATAAATTCGATTTCACCCGGACTTGTGTGCTTAGCTGGGAGTGAGACGGGTAATGCAGACTCTAAGGAATGTGAGACAATTTGACTTTGAGTGGGATTTAGAGTTATGTCATGTGGAGTGAAAGTTTGGGATAGATGTTGGCCAAATAGGTTTTCTTTTTCTATGTCAGAGACCACCCATGAATTATCTTCTTTATGGAGGGGAGATGAAGTTGAGACAGTTTTTAGGATTTTTTTTGTCGTTTTCCAAAGACAGGAGTTATGAGTTGTTAAGTTTTGGGTATATTGTTGATAAGTGACGGAGTTGTGTTGTTGGAGTGCTTTCCTAAGTTTGTTATTTAGTTGGTTGTAAATATGTTTGTCGATGGGGTATTTGTGCCTTTGCCAACGGGATCTTGCTTTTCGTTTTTCTCGGAGAAGATATTTTATATGATTTGGAAGTAGGCTATTGGGGTGAATTGTGATTGGTGTTGTTGCTAAGTGTGTACATTCTTGGATATCTGAAGTGAGCTTTTGGATAGTATTATCAATGTCTTCGCTTGATTTTAAGGAAGGGTTGAGTTGTGTACGAGTATTGATGAGTTGTTGGAAAGTTAGCCAATCTATTTTTCCAAGATTTTGAGGATTTGTGGAGGAGTTTGAACAGGAAATTTCGAGGTCGAGAATGACTGGTGTGTGGTCGGATGACAGGTCATTTGTGTTGGAGGTAATAGTAATGGAGTTACTTGGTACTCTGGCGATGACGATATCGAGGATATCTGGGCGGCGATTTTGATGTGTTGGCCAATAGGTGGGGTTAGAGGGTGGTATTATTTTTATGTTGGAGTTATTTATTGAGTTATAAAGGATTCTGCCTCTTGGGTTGGTTGAGTGGCAGCCCCAAGGAGAGTGTTTGGCATTAAGGTCTCCGGCGACAATGAAGTACTTACCTAAAGATTCGAAGTAATTTATGAAATTGTTTGAGTTAATTTTAGGTCCTGGATGGCAGTAGATGGAGGAGAAGGACAGATAAAGATGTTTGTTGACAGAAACTTGGATGCTTGTTGCTTGGAGATATGTTTCGCTAATAGACGGAAGAAGGGAGTGTGTTAAGTTATTTTTAACTAGGATCACCGATCCAGCGTGAGCAGTGGAGTCAGGGTGATTACTTTGATAAACTTTGTATCCAAGAATTTTAATAGATTTTGTCGGGGTTAGGTGGGATTCGGATATCATTGCTATGTCTATGTTATGAATATTGAGGGCTGCCTGAAGTTCAAGTTTGTGGGGTATAATGCCGTTTGCGTTCCATGTAAGTAATCTAAGTTTAAAACTAGTTTCCATTGTTGGTACTTAGTTTATTGATTAGTGATGTAAGAAGTGTTATTAGTGGATTAAGAAGTGTTATGAGGGGAGAGATTAGAGTTTTAAATTCGGATATGAAAGTTGTAAGTTGGCTTGTTAATAGTTGATCGGGGGGTGGGTCATTTATGTGGCTTGATTTTAGCTTATTTAAATTGTTACCTTTAACCGCTTGTGAAAAAGATAAGTGCTGGGTGTCGATGGGTTCGTTTAGAGATCTTGCAGGAGCATTGAATGAATGTGATGTTCCTGGAGGAGGTTGGCTGATGGGTTGGACTTGAGGGGTGTCGGAGTTTTCTGTTATTAGTCTTGAGATGGTGGTCGGTTGTTGTTTTTTACGGAAACGTTGGAGGTCTTTGTGGACAGTACATCCTCTGTAGTTAGCCGGATGGGCCTTGCTGCAAAGTGCGCATTTTGCGGGTAGGTTCTTGGATTTAGAGCATTGGTCCGAGGTATGGTTCTCACCACAACGGACGCATTTAGGCAGGTGGTTGCAATATGATTTTGTGTGACCATACTGTTGACAGCGATGGCATTGGACTAGGTCTCGTCTGATGTGTGGGGCTTCAAATTTGACTTTAGTGAAACATATATTGTTTATGTTGAAAATGTCTTTGTTGTTTGGGGATGGGTTGAGGTCTACAAAGAATAGTGGAAGGGGCTCTTTTGTTTGAGATTTTAATATGTTAGTTAAATTTTTTACCAGAAAACCGTGTTTTTCTAATTCTTTAATGTAATCAGTAGGGATTGTATGATGCAGATTCCTGACTACGACTCTGTAGGATTTTTCCTCGTGTGTTTGATACGTGTGGTATTCAAGTTTGTGCTCATTGAACAATGTTATAGCGGCGCGGTAGGAACTGGCTGAGTGAAGATTTATTTTTATATTTTTTGAATTGGATTTGCAAAGGAAGCCTTCGGTTTTCGTTATTTGTTCCAGGTTTTTACACAGAGTGATGAAATTAATCGGAGATGTTAAGAAAATTGGTGGTGGAGGGGGTGTTGGTGGAGGTGACTCGTTGATTTCTGCGTTAACTTCGAGATCCATACTATCTACGTTGGTATCGAGTAGAGAGTAGCGGTTTGGTGAGGAGAAATTTGACGGCTCGTTTGTTTTTTTTTTGTGCGAGGTGAGGTAGTATTATTAGGTGACCTAATGCGTTTGTTGTTGTCAACATTATTCCATTCTTGGTTGTTAACTGAAGTGGCAGACGGAGAGGTTACGTCCTGCGTCGTGTGAGAAGCAGTTTTCGTGATAATTATCGGAGATAATTTCGATTTGTTTTTAAGTTTATTTGTGTCTGAGTTGTTTCGTTGCATGGTGGTTGATAAGTTGTAGGTATCGGCCTACAGCCGATTTGGCGACGGTGGTGACGGTATTAGATTATTTTTATTTAGACGCGTATGGAAATTATACGGCAAAAGATGATAATTAAACTGAATAATACGGTTTGATTTAGTACTCATTAATTTAATGAGGGATAAGCGAAGGGCGATAGTGAGCGTGCACGACGATTCACAGACGTGTGCTACGGACAACTTTCCGTGCGAGACTATACGATAACATTAACGAGCGCGAAGCATGTGTACGCAACGGCGGTCGACGCTGAACTGAAATTATCTTTATAGATTAAAATATATTCCGTAATAGTCACGAGACAGTCTCTCACGATTACCCCTTATTGAGATGTAAAAAAATAATATATATATATTGTCTTTCCCAGCCTCGTTTGTAGGGCTGGGTATGATTCTCGTCTAGCGTGACGTCTTAATAATAACCCCCCCACGAGAATCCACCTTGACGTGGTGGGGGGGCTTGCGTCCTACAACAGTTCCGAGAGCTATGCCAACGGTAGTTTACTACCAACAGGGTCCCCCATGTTGGACAGGTCGATGAACTGAGGGCTGACAAAGCGGTTCTCAACAAAGGGTAGGGCGGGCTCTTCAGCCTTGGGTGGCAGCCGTCCTAGAGGAAGGAAAATCTTGATCAAAAACCCCTTGGCAGTAGGGTTAAAATGTAGTGAAGGAAATCACTTGAAAAACCACAATATGAGTTGTTATCAGTCGAGTATTGTTACCACCTCAGGGGCTTCGGAACCCCAGTGGTCGGCAGGAGTGGGTGGTTCCGGTGTCAAAACCGGAACCAACGTAGCGGGCCCACTCCGGTCGTCATCAAGTGACCGCGAGGGTGCGGGGGTGGCCGTCCAGGCCCCCGTTACTCTATTCATTAACGGTGCGAAGAATTGTGGGCCACGTCGACGGCAGCGAGCGACTTGGTCACCGGACGTGATCCTCAAGTCGACCACTGTCGAGAAACTGCATTTCACCATTCGGGATGGTTACACCCAGACGGAGCGTCGGAGGTCCGGAGACCGAGATACAGGTGCTTCGACGACCAAGAAAATGGGAGAGATAAAGTCGCGGACGTCGGCGTTCAGGTGGATGAGCTGCCGGTGACTGCGGAAGCGTTTACCGAGATGGAACACCTGACGCCGCCCGCGGAACTTGGAACATTAAAGCACTGTCTAAGAACCGTAAGGGACCATATGACACGAACCAATGCAGAAGATGAGCCCGAGGAGGACTCGGTCGTGACTGAGGTGCAAGAGACCGCTTCTACCTTCAGTTTCCCCAGTACGTTGCCGTCGGGCCCCTCCGATGGGTCCTCCGCGTTGAAGCCGCCGAAACCGCCGATCACCGCCCAAGGACATCGGGACCCGTGCCTCCACGACGCCGTGGCGAAACCGGCCGCTTGGCGGTTCCAGCTACGACCTGTTGCCGATAAGTTGCACTTTTCGGTGTCCGCGTGCCCGGACGTGTTGGCCGCGCACGTGGCTCGGAGGTGCGCTTTCGGCACGGTCGTCGATCCATTGTGCGGTGTCGGCCGTCTGGCCGTTCGGCTGGCACGCACGTGCCGAAAGGTGATCGCCATGGACATCGACCCGGCCAAAATACGGTTGGCCCGCCGGAAGGCCGCGGAGCTCGGAGTCGCCCACCGGATCGAGTTTCGGGTCGGCGACAGCTTCGCGGCACTATCCGGAGTGACGGCCGACGCGGTGATCACTTCGCCACCGTGGACGGCCCCGGCGTGGGATCGAAACCGGCGGTTCAGTGCCGAGGATTTGTACAGCCGCCAGAAGGGCGGACTAGCCGGCATTCTTGATTTTGCGCGTGAGATCGCCCCCGTTGTCGTTCTCCACGTGCCCAAAACCATCCACATGTCTCAGACTGTGGATGTGTCGAGAGACCATGGTTTTGGACGCGTGGAGATCGAACACGTTTTTGTTGAGGGGTGGAAGAACTCCTCGAACGCTGTTCTCTACCTGGAGAGGTTAAGTGCAGGCGAAGGAGCGGTTGAAAGAAGTGATGTTAAATCCGACGTCGGTAGTAACGCAACAGAGACCATATGCGTAATCACATATTTAATCAGCAGTTGATGAAAGGCATCGGGATGTAGAACATACTCATTTTATATATTTTTATAAATTTTTATACATTTTATATATTTTTATACATTTTTATACATTTTATACATTTTTATACATTTTATAAATTTTTATAAATTTTTATACATTTTATACTTTTTTTAGATTCTTTTTATACATTTTTTATACCTTTTATTGTATGGTACTACTTTTTTCAACTACTTAATTTAATTTGTCAGTTTTTTTGGTTTTTTCCCTCCACAGGGTTTTTTTTTTGCCAATTTCATAACTATTTATTTTTTCATATTACCAAGTTTTCTCTTATTTTTTTAAAAATTTCCACTTTTTTTTTATATTTTCATAATTTTTACTACATTACCTTTTTTTGTGTAGAAATGCTATATTTTATGATGTTAAAATTAGTGTTTTATTAAATAAATTATTTAATATCAATTAATAAATAAATAAATAAATATACATATATATATTTAATATGATTTGTTATTTTTTAGTTTTTTCTTTCTTCACTGGGTTTTTTGCTCTTATTCTCTAATAATTATAATTATATTACATATAATTATTATATTATTATTTTATTATATTTATATTACAATATTACAGTGTTACCGAGTTTTCACCTTTTTTTTATCCTAAATTCACAATTTTCACTTTGGAACATAATATGTAGTTTTTTTTTAATATTTTCATGAATTCTACTGCCCTACGGTTTTTCTTTAATGATTGGTAATGATAATTTTTTTGTAATATTAATAAATTGGGCATGGATGATGTAGTAGTAAGATAGTAATAAAATTGATTACAATATTGCACTAAAATACATCGAAAATTGCATTTTAAAGAATCTAAAATTGCACTAAAAAAAATAATGTTTCGTTATAATTCATAAAATTACGTTTATTTTATCTTCCAATAACTTACTGCAATTTATATATTATAAATAACAGACTCATTAGCATGGCGCAAATAGAGTGGTACTTGGGGATGTTACAGCAAAAATTAATAATTGAAAAATTATATAAAAATAATGTTTTTCTTAATTTATGTAGTTATTTTTACTGACGCTTTTATCAAAAAGATGAATAATTCATGACTATTAGCATTGATTATATACTAGTAATATATAATCAATGCTATTAATTAATTACATCGTCATAAATACTTGAAAAATATTCCATTAATCATCACAAGATAATACTAGAGTGAATATTGTATGTTGTATATTCTGTAATATTTTTTTAATTTGTGTATTTCTTAGTACTGCATGGCCTAAATAAAATAATTTATTATTTGTGTAACATTTTAATGCTTGTTAATATTTATGAATTAAAATATTAGTATGTGTTGTTATGATATATTTAATGATTAAATTGAGATATGGTACTTGGAGGGTGTGTGTGAGGGTTAGTGTGAGCTGCGTAATTTCAGCACCTCCAATATTTGGGTTTTAGTTGCGCCTATGCTCATTAGTTACAATTTATAAACATGCATGTATAATGTATAAATAAATATATACTTAAAAATGTTGTTGCATTGAACTGAAACTAATTTTTTAAATTTTCAAAATCCAATGTTCTTCGGTTTGGAGGAGCCAGTAAGTTTTTATACTTTGAAAAACATCGTTCTACGTTGGTTGATGTGAGCGACGCATACTTAAAATAAACTAAATCGCTTAACGTCAAATCTTCGAGTGAACCATCCAACAGTTTTCTTTCTCCAGTCAGTAGTATAAAATAATAAGTCATAAGTATAATAATACTTATGGTTTTAAATAAGGTATTTATTTTTTTTATTTTTTTCATAATTTTTAATGAACTTTTCATTGTTTTTTGTGTTTAATATATAATCTTATCTGTATGCATTGTAATCCAATAATCGCAATATGACGAAAACGATATGATTTTAAAAATAATCAATTTGTCAATCGTTTTGACCATACATACAATAATATCAATAGACAATTATATATATAAACAATGTACATCAATTTAACATATTCTTCAGCCTTAAAAAATTTGACAGTTTTATTTCATGACATATTTATAAAACCGTTTGAAAATTATTAAAAAAGTGAAATTTAAAAAATAGTAAAAATATTTTTTATTAATGAGTAAAATCAACAAAATTCATTCCATTTCTAAGATGTTGTTGTTGTCATACAAAAAGGTTCGCACACATGAATTGATTCCACAACGCGTCGTTGACGAGCGCGTGGAGGCTTGAAGGCACCATAGATTCACGATAGATGATTGATATATGGAGACACCGACGAATGTAGTTTACCTCACCAACACGCTTAAATCAACTCCACGGGCCGTACACATTTGATAAGAAAGCTGATAAACCAAAAATTAAATAAAAAAAAAACTTAAAAAAAATATATAGTTACTATTATATATATATATATATATATATACATACATATACGAAAACATAATGTATAAGTTTATTATAACGACACATTGGAGTATTAATGGCTGGCCGATTGTCAACATTTTTCAAGTTAGAGGTGTCGTTGCACACCCTGCCCTACCCCAAATGATGCCCCTGTGTACGACTCGGCTGGTCTTCACAGCGCCTACCGCTGCGTTTGTTCGAAAATCCACGAGCTGCGAAATCGCCGGTGCAACGGTGTGACCAGTGTTTTCAAATTTTTCGTGCTGCGGGTTCAACATTTTTCTAAATAATAAGTATTACCAATCGTTCCGTAATATTATAAGTAGGCTTAGGGATTTATAGTTCTAAAAAATACACAAATATGCTTATAAAATCATTATAATATGCATTTAAACTCCGAAACAAAATTTTGTAATAGGCTACTCGTACACTGCTGTACTTTCGGCATTTCACAACGTTATGAAACATACGCGTACGACGTTTTACGTATGATTCGACGTTGTGTGGGGTTAAGAAACAACGACGGATAATAATCGACTGAACTGACCACTAAACGAATAATCTATTATTCTACTATCGACCATTACCTTTATCGACATCCGGTCGATATCCAGCGGGTTATACGATCGATAAGGGTTATTATTTATTAAGGGGTATTGTTTATACTTACACGAAAATTATAACGAGATATGAGAGGTAGTTTGCAGATAGCATATTACTGGAAGTATTAAGTCCTCTAAATTTTTTTTTTCGATCGGTTGAAATATGTATCTATAGTTTTTAATTTGAAATTTGAAAAATTTGTCAAAATATGCAAAATAAGCATAAACATTTTAAAATATGCACTCTCCAGCAAAATCTATCAAATATGCAAAAATATGCACTTTCAAATTTTTGATCTGATATCATGGCACCGGGAAACGAATTTATTTCGCACTCTGCTATATTTAAAAATCAGTGGCGTATTTACGAGGGGAGGTCCAGGAGTACTGGACCCCTGAACCTCTCCGAAAAATAAAAAATAAATTAAAATTCTTACACATTTGCAGAATTGGCTATGTTAAACATTCACAGGGAAGTTGAAATTACTGTTGATGAAGCGATAGAGGAGTTGGCCAAAAAATCGAGACAACTGGAATTTATTTTATAACAATATCTACTTTATAATATATAATGCTAAATACAATATATAGGTATATATATATATAATATTACATAAGACTATATGATTATTATATTATATATTTAGTTTAACTTCCTCCAAAAACTGCATAAGGACGTAACTATTACAATATAATATATAGTTTATATTAATTACGTATAAACTGTGGATCCCTCCCCAGAAAAAATTTAAAACACGCCACTGTTAACAATAATTAAAAAAAGTGTGCAAATGCTAGAAGTCCCTAAGCCTAATTATGAGAAATACGTGTAAGCATTGATTTTATAATATATTATTACACATAGATTATTATAAAATCAATGGCATGAGGTATGAATTAATAATTACGTTGTTATGCAAATATTTTCAAACGAGCAATGCAACCAGCAAGATTAATGTTCTCGTTTTCTGTACCTTCGTAGCATGTAAATAATGACTTTTGAACCAATTTTTTTTCTTTTAATGAGGGGGAGGTCGTGATCCAGGGAGCGCTCCCTTCCGGAGCGGATCCAGCCTACCATAACGGGAGGGGCGGATTATAAATAAGTATACTCTATGCAGTGGCGTACATTCAATTTTGCTCGGGGGGGAGGGGGTTAAACAAAAATAATCGTTATCTTTTTTTTTTTTCGTTGCACAGATAAATAAGATAAATAACCGCTATTAATAGATATTATTTTATACAACTTTTTTACCAATTTACAGTTTACTTTTACATTACAGTAAATCAATAGCTATTGGAATACAAAAACAGCATAGTTAACAAAACTTTTCATACGCCTACATCAATATAATTATTTAATTATCATAATATTTGTACAGTTGTATATTTTAAGCGTAATAATGAAACTACGAATATATTACACGTCATCAATAAAAAAACAATTTTTTTTTGGCCCTGGGGAGGGTTTGAACCCGGAAACCCCTCTCCGTATGAACGCCACTGACTCTATGAGTCGGCTGAGGCTGACGGTTGTCGTCGATCATACGGTTACAAAATAATATTGTTCATATCAACTATTCATTAATTTATGTTATAAAAATAAAAGACGAAAATGTATGATAATAACAATACATTAGAATGTTATTATTACGCACGATAATGCAATTTAATAGTACATCAAAATTAAATTAACACATTTTGATACGGCCATCGCGCGGAGGGGGGGTTGCCCCTACCTTGCCTGGCTTCCTTCCAAAATACGCCACTAGGTGTGTCCGTCAGCGTTTTTATCCGGCAGTCAGACCTTTGTGAACTCGTGAAAAACGTAGCGCATTACTTGACGTCCGCTGGACGGACAGCAACATTGAATCCCATAAATACATACGTGCATATGTATTCGGGGTCCTTGTTGAGCGACCCGTTATTATGATTCAGTAATAACCTCTAGTAGATGAAAAAAATAATTTTTTTTGGAAGCTTTAATTTTATCACCAACACCAATCCTCATCGTGATACGCGAAATCGATCAGGAAAAGTATTCAGTCCCAACATATATGCAATGAAATAATGCAATTTCTACTGTTTAAAAATTGTGTTCACAATTGTCCTCCAATCCACTTTTTGTATTGACACCTTAAAATTAATGCAGCAGAAGAATTGTTCAAAATCTTCTAAATATACGTTTTCGTCCTCATCCATCAAACCATTCAAATCCCCAAATATCTGCTCTTGGTTTTGAAACTATTCTTAGTAAGGTTCGTTTTTTAAACGATTTAAAAAAAGATTTAAAATAAAGCGATTTAGGGACTTCAACACCACTCGAAACATGATTCGTAAAAGAAGGAGAGGTGATCACAAAAGATTGTAGTGACACCTTAGAGTAGATTATATTTATTATATGAATTCAATTTTAAACTTATAAATTATCTTATTACTCTATTATGCTCATATAATTATGAAATGTATTGAATAATATATAATAAAAAAAATAAAAAATTATTTTAAGCTAATATACTTCTTATTTCAATCAAATTCTAAAATAAAGTAATCATCTGCTAATACATCCACGAAAAAGTGCACAAAAATTGATTGTACAAACAACGGTTTATTCTTTAGACAATGATTGATTGATTGATTTAATTAATTAATTAATAAACTAAATTTAATTAGATTATTTATATATTTATTTAATTAGATTAACTAATTAAATTAATCAATACAAAAAAAAAAAAAAATGTTCGTTATATATTTTTGTATTAAATTAATCATTATAAAATAAAAAATAATGTGACAACTAAGCCTTAATCTTAATGCTCTTTGAAAGGTTAACTTTAATACCAGATATTTCTCCATCATAACGACGCATTTCTTTACGTGGCTCCCGTATCTAAAAATAAAATACACCAAAAAAATAATTTATTTAATTAAACATATATAAATTTAAAATAAAATCTAAATTTTGGAAATAATCAAACAAACCTGTCCCTTCCTACGGATTTTTGCTTTACGGTATTTCATTCGATTTTTAACTCTAGGATTTCGAAGTTCTTTCTTACGCCGAGGTGTTAGTCCTTTGTTTTTGGCTATTTGATACGTGATTCCACGTTTTTCATCATTTGTCTCCATAACTTCATCTTTAAAATAAATTTATTATATTAATTGAAGACTTATTTAATATTACAAAATTTGGTATACCTGTAACTTTTGATTCATCTTCATCATCATCTTCACTACTATGAAGTTCATTTAGTTTCTTGTCATTTACACTTTCTGCTATATTTTTGTTAGAGTTGACTTGTTTTACTTGCTGCTGAATTGGTTTATTGATAAGGTTGAGTAATTTCTTCGATTTATTTTTCTTTGCATTAAAGCTAGATACAAAAAATAATTTAATATAAAAAATATTATATAACATGAAATGTACATTAATATAATTACTTACTTAGATAAATCGAAAGTTGACAATACTTTATTGATTTGAGGTAAAATTGTTGTTTTAAAACATTCATCTTGTTCACATAACATTTGACGGTATCGAAGTAAGGTATTCATCAGTGGATGAATTTTAACTAATTTGCGTACAGCTTTCAGAAGAAAATAAAATACAATGTTGGTACAGTAGCTATGAAATAAAAATAATTACTTTGTATGCATTTAAAGTAGAATTATTTAATTAGAAAATTTTAATTACTTCATAACAATTTCATAGTAACATTGTACATATTCTGTAAAGTTACACCTGGGTAAATTTTGAAGTTTGCTAAATTTTAAAAAAGGATATAATTTATCTTGTACAATTTTCATATGAGCTGAAATACAATGCAAAAAGTTAATAAATATACTATAAAAAATAAAGTACAATAAATAATATATTACTTTTAAAATCTGTAATCAATCCAAATAGTTCAGGAGATTCCTTCATTAATAATTTTTGTTTTTCACGATTACTCATGGAACTTAAATCTTTTTTGATAGTCATCAATTGTGTTAAGTCAGTAGTGTCAACTCCTTTCACATTTTCTGTTTCTTTAGTTCCCTAAATATTTAAACCATATCGGTAAATAAATATTGAATAAATAAGATTTAACAAAAAATATTCAAAAACTTATTACAATAAAGAGTTCATTATCAAGGTTAACATTTTCTAATTCTGACATCATTCTTTGATGGATTCTACGAGCTTCTTCTTCTTCCATTTTAGCAGTTTCTTCATCTTCTTCCCCCTCAAAACCTAAAAGTTTTATAATTAATATATACGTATAAAATGTTTAATATTTTAAGTTATTATATATTTTACCCCCATGATCCTTGTCCAAATAATCTGTATTATAAAATGAATTTCGTAATTGACCCCAAGCTTTATCATTTGGTAAATCATCTGAACCGCTCTCGGCGCCTTCTATATCACTATCACTAAAATGATTTCCTTCATTGACATTAGAATGCTGTTCAACATTTTCTTTATAATCATCATCACTTTCTTCTTCATCATCTTCTTCTTCTTCTTCTTCTTCTTCACTGTCTTCATATTGATCTAATTTATTACGCAGTGGAAATACTTCTTCCTACACAAATTAAACAGTAATATTTTATTAAGAAATTCTATAAAAAATTAAATATTTATTTCAAAATGTGTGGATTTATAAATTAAAGCATTAACACTCTCATTAACATATTTTCTAAATTCATAAACAAAATAAATATTTTTTTTTATAAATATTTACAAAATCATAAATGAAATTAATTACTTCGCTCTCCTCATCAGAATCATAAGGTCCAGATGCCAGTTCTTTTCGTGTTTTCTCTAGAAGAAGTTTTTCGTTTTCATCATAATCACTTCCTGAATCTTCACCATCAAAATCAACAGATGCATCATCATCATCATCATCTGCCGGCTTACGACCCCTAAAAATAAATAGTTTATAACAAAAGAATCCACTGAATTTGCTATATATTAAATACATATGATAATTGTCTTTTTAATAACCCATGCAAAATAATTTATGATTTAATGAAAAATAAAATTTTAGAAAATAACAACAGGTAATTTTTTTAATATCTTTCATTACAAAAATAATAAATATATAATATAGGTAGGTGTCATAATATGATATTACTTAACAGCATAATATGCTGTTAAGTATATAATACACGAAAACCTACAAGGCATTTAAAAAATAAAAATTATAATCCAAAAAAATTGTATTTACATAGTATTCAACCATGTCTGGTATCTTAATACTAAAATATTTAAAAAACAAATTCATATTTCATAGATCATAAAAATTAGAAAAATGAGCTGTAAACAATTTATCATTAGTGTTATAATATTGATTTGCAGAACTATAAGGTATTATTATAAACAATTATTATTTCTTAAAAAATGTTTATTTTAAATACCTAGGTACACAGTTAAATATTCAGATTATACAAATCACAAGACTATTATTGCCATGAATTTTATTAGCAAATCAAATATTGTTCTTTAAAGAATTAAGATACCCAAATAAAATAACCAAATTACAACAATCAGTACTCGGAGTTGTTTCATTAAGTAAAGTAACCAATAGGGTTTGACCAGTAGTGTATCGGTAAACATATTTATAAGTATAGGCATTAATAAAATATGGATAATGAAATCCTAAAAAAAACGTTTTCGCTTTGCTTGACAATATTTTTCTTGCTAAGCTCGAACAAATTAAATTAATCCCTTACTGTTTATGACTTCTAAGAAGACTATAAAACAACACAGGATATACATTTGCTGCGTTTAATAAATCGCATGAACATTTAAGAACCACGGGATGAATGTCGCTACTCCATATTGTATTTAATTATGTACATCTAATTTTCAAAATATTATACAACTAAATTGAACTTGAAATGCATTTAAACACAGCATACGCTGTAATCTTCAACAGATGAACAATACATTCAAACTTCATGGTTCATAACAATTTTTTCCAATAACTATTAATTAAATAAGTTTTATTTGGTTTACCAGTTATTTTGGTAGCGTATACCCGTAAAATCGAAAGTCCGCTGACACGGGTGCACGTACCAACACACCCCTGGGTATGACGTACACACGGTAAAACAGTTTAAATCAAAAACGTGAAGGTGATATAATGTTAAAATGTTACTACGAAAGTACGTACCAAGGTTTTTTATTCATTTTCGGTCCAAACAACAATTCCAAAACGACGAGCTTGACGAACGTTTGAATGACGATTTTGAACGTTCTCGAGGTTTAGGTTAAACAATCACGAGCGTCCAGAGACAGCGCCTCTTATCTGCACTATTATTATCAGTATTACACTATCACTACAGTTGCCTTATCACATAATCGGTTGATTACCTACATTTAAATATTATATTTAAACAAATTATTTAATAATTATATCAATTGTAATGTATTAACTATCTAGTATAACTAATTTATATAGTACAAACTACAATGTCATCAAGTGAAGAATTAGAAATGTTATATATGTCTTTTCTTGTTGTAATATATTTTTTTTTTCAATATTATAATCGGTTTCATTTCGTTACTGATCAATTATTACATTTGGCGGGATTCCACATTCAATTTTACCTATATTTATAATAATAAGTACATATTATATAGGTATAATTTCAAAATATAATTTAGTACTTCAGTTTCTTAAGTACCTAATTGAATATAATACTTACAAAATTCACTTTACAGTACATTTTAATTAAATATAGATATCTTACACAGTTTAGTTTTGTAGTCTTGTGAAAAGTACTTTTATTTTGTATTCAAGTACTATTAGATTATTAGAATATAATATTTTTTGCCCCGCTAATATTTGTCAGTTTTGGATTGGGTGGTAATAAGTATATGAGAGAATACGTATAGACCTTATTTTACCTGAGTTACACTGTATGATTAAGTGTTTTGCCAAATTTTCAAAATGACTATGTCTTGTGCTTTTTAATTTATGTAACGAGCTTATCCCATAAGTTTAGAATATAATAAATATGCTACATTTTTAATTCCTTAATTATTATACGTAATAGATGAAATAAACACAAACAATTTTGAGTGGAACGAAAATAACATCTCAATCGGATTATAAAAAAAGCACGGACAATTAAAAAATGTAGCATTGAACAAGTTCTTACGGAAATCTTTATCAATCTGATTTTAATACTATCATTACGTTTAATTCAAACACACTTCTCTGTACATGCTACACACTGATTTCAGCTTTATGTCTTGCAGAGTTTTTGAAATAACGTATAAAAAACCTAGTTACAGTAAGTAAATTTTATTTTTTTTTTCGAAAAAAATTAACTAAAATAAATATTTTTTTTTTAATATTTTAGATACTCCAATAGTTAATGGCTTATTCAATTTTCCTAATACAGTTTAAACATGGTTAATTGAATCTTATATTATTGTGACAGCTATATAAAATATAACACTCATGTAAACTCACATATTAATGCACGTATTATTTGGTATAAACCAACCATGTGCAATAATAATTGATATTGAGCTATATCATAATATTCGATTGTTTAGTGTTGTAAATAACACTTAAAGAAAACTATCGCGATAAGGAAAAAATGTATTGGGAAAACTTTCTATCTATATTTATTTTCTGCTTGTAAAACTTCTCTCAAATAATGTCAAAATGTCTAATCGAATAAGACAACGTAGTTGGATTATCAAAAAAATTCATGATTGCACACGAAAACCTTGAATCAACTAAGTAATTTTAAGATCATATTAATGCCACTAAAAATTAAATTATACTTTTGACTATATGTAAACTAACTTTATAAATTTATTTCTTACATAAAATAGATTATGAAAAATGTTTTATAATGTATAGTTATTTATTTATTATATTTTGTTAGTAAATTAGTAAATCAATAAGTTACTTAGGTTAATTGATAATTGAATAATTGAATTGTAATAAATAATAAATCAATAGATACATTTTATTAGTGTAAAGAAAAAAATAAATACTGGCCACAAAATTCCGTTGTTACTGTAATTCAAAAAGTATTATTAGTTATAATAAAACAATATTCTTCACACTTGTCGAAAAATATTTGATTCCGAAGTAACGTTCCTTTCATTTATAACATTTAAAAATTAATTTAATTTATAAGCTATACTCAAACCAATCCTTAACTGAAAATATCAGGTAATATTATACTTACGAGTAGATAGTTATAGTAGTTTTATGTTTTTTTACATACGAATTATAAAAACACTTGTTATCAAAAAAAGTGTAAATAATATTGGTAAATTGTCATAAACATCAATTTGTATCTGGAAAAATTAACCAACACCATTATAATATAATAATTTTAGTTAATTTATGATATAATTACACATACACTACCGATCTTTAAACCTAATGACAAATATATTTTTGAAAACATTTTTGGTTTTTCGATGACTTATTTAGTCAATTATTTGCGAAAACCGTATTTTAAATGTCAAACAATATGTTATTATATAGCATTAATAAAAATTAAAACATTGAACACTTTAATTTTAAACAATGATCGAAAAAAGTACCTATAATTTATATATTACATGATATATTTGTCAAAAATTAAAAATCTATTTATAAACGTAGACCTTTTTTTAATTATACTTAGTTAAACAGAAATACCGATTCTGGAACACTCCATCTCTACATACTCCACAACTCCTCCTCCTCATCCAAGTTCCTGTCGCCACTATCACATTTGGCGCCACCGTCGCTGCCAAATCGTCATTATCACCGTCCCCCGTACTACGACCATAGGCGCAACTAGGGGACAAAATTTGGGGGGTGGCTATAGTCCCCTACCAAAACTTAAAATAACCTGTAGATTACCCCTACTCTTATATACCATGGTAATATATTTTAGATTCTGAGCAAAGTTGGATTTATTGCAATGTGTATTTTTTTGTTCGTGCACTATTGTGAGTTAAGTATGCCATGTATAACATGGAATATTTATGGGGTCTAAGCCCTCCACCTAGTTGCGCTTATGATTACGACCCGCACCACCAACGTCCGCTACCGATCTTTATCAGTTTTTATAATAGATGATATATCTTGTGATAATACTTAATGTGATTATAAGTGATTTTGCCCACTGATATTTTTTATTTGACAATGATCACGTATTTGAAAAAAATAATGAATGAGCTACTAGTGGAAGATAAGTTGTATAGTATGCGGAGATGGAATATTTCAGAATGGACATTTCTATTCTACTTTTTATTGAAAAAATATTTTAAATTCATATCAAAATAATAAGTAAATAAAATATTAAAATAATGATAGTTAGGTTTTGGAGTCATGAAAAACTTTCAAGGGATAAATGAAAAAAAAAGATGGTTGTAAAAGACTTTTGATATCAAAAAATGCATTTATTATACTAAGACTATAGCAAAAAAATAACAATATTAAAAATACCATGTTAAAAGTTACATTATTAAAACAAAATTTAAAAATAAAATTAATTTTAATTAAATTTCCTTAAAGATAATGGAAGAAATTACTTGTGGTAAAACTTTCGTCTGCATAAACAACACAATTTCTATCACTGAAAAATTGAATGACTTACCTTCTACGGTCCAATCAAGAGGATTGCCTGCAATGGCCCCAATCCATCGTATACCAAGAGACAGAAAACGATTTACTTATTTATCGTATTATCCAAAGGAAAATAAACCTACAAATAATTTTCCTTTAGGTAATGAAAAACCTGAACGTAGATTTTCTTCAAACATTCAAATATTACCAAGTAAGATATAAATATATATATAAATTCAAATGTAATTGCTGGTATTCAATTATAATGAAATAATTACAATTTTATTACTTAATATAATGAGTATAAAATTTTTTATAACTCAAATCAAGTTATAATATTAGTCAAACAAAGTTATTGAAATTGGAAATCATTATATGTATCTTTTGTCATGAATAAATAAAATTATTTTTCCATTCATCAATATTTTAAAAATAGAAACAATAGTTTTTGAAAATTTTTATTTAATTGTAATTAATGTTTAAATATTATTGTCTTAGCATAAATTAATTTTTAATCACAACACGATATATTAATTAATAAAACAAATATGAAAAACAAGATTTTTATTGGATTATTTTTATTTTATAGCTGTCGCCCAAAAATTTAAGTTTCCTGAAACTTCGCAGAGACTGAGGGAAATGTCATTTTTCATAAAGCCATCTCGTTTAAACGTATGTTATAACTTATTTATTTATTTATTTATTTATTTGGATAAACGCCTGGTAGGCTCAAGTATAAGTACACAATTATAACATTATTTATGATTAAAAAAAAAATAGAAATAAATTTCTAATATCTTAAATATTAATTTGTTTTTTTTTCAGTTTTATCAAGATAATTATGATGATATTCTACAAAGTAGTCAAAAGGCGTGTCCCAATGCGACACGGTTCCATGGTTAGACCAAAAAAAGAAGAAATGTTAAGTGGTAATGTTAATGTTAAATGATAAGTCCATTCAAACATTTATAATTAATACATGTTATTAATGTATTTTTAAAATATATGTATTTCAGAATCAGCGCACTGTTATACGTATGTTTATCATACTTGGCCATAGCCCAAAGGATATTGTTCGAAGTTTAACTTAAAGAAATGTATAGTGCCTTCCAAAAGGCTTCGTTTAAACCTGGTCAACCAATCAAAATGATTATATATGTTGTATTTATTTTTTTTAAGTGTTTATGTGTTTTTGATTTTTTTTTTTTTGTTAATTTTTTTATTTTTTTACAAATAAAGTGTTTAAAGTCAAATTTTGTAATTTATTGTTATTACATTATAAACGTGTTAATTGCACTCCATTAAAGCATTGGGTTTTTTTATTTACAGTAAATTTTATTTCCATTGAGTTTCAGTGTTCAATTTGTCTACATCATACAAATATTAGGGAACCCTTGTGATCGGAACTCCTTCCCCTATCAGTGTTGAGCACAAATAACTTAAAATTTATCTAGATAAAGATAAAATATAGCAAAAATGTATTAAAGATATTTATACAATATAATACACAATAAATGTCTAGATAAAAAAAATATGAAAGTTTAAATATTGTTATAAACTATATTTAATGAAAATGTTTATTATTTTCTTTATAGTATATATTTTTATATTATACTGTATACCTATTTGTGATAAATTTAAATTTGAACTGTTATTTGACTGCGTACCAAAATGTCATGTTAAAAATTAAAAAATTTGAATTTTCTAAATGTTTAGTTTTTATAAGGTATGCTAAACGCTTACATCGTTATACATTATGTTTAAATAAAATTTAAATAAATAGTTTTATGTGTATTTTATTTAGTGTTTTTCATTTTGTACGGAATCACAAATTTATACCTGATAACAATTTATTTATTTGATAAAATTTGTATGTTTCTCAAATGGAAAGTGTATTTTAATATACAACCTGTATTGAGTGGGTGGTTAGACGGCATAAATATATTTGGCTCCTTGAATTAAAATTGTTCACCACGTCACTGGACAGGGAATAGTTATATACCGAATGCGTTACGGTACGGTACGTATGGCTTGTATATTGTACATGTAACTACTTGAACGGTGTAAAAATTTACCCGATACGTATCGATACACTCCAATTTTTCTTTGAATATTTTACTGGTTTATGCAGCACCCTGTATATATACACAGCGCTGCATAAACCAGTACTATATAAAGTATTACCTCATTTATAGCTGACAAAATAAATTCATTGCCAACAGCATATGGTATTCGAGTGTTCCTCATTTGGCAATAAGTAAAGAAATGTACGATTTCAACGTTGTTGAAAACATGAATACCAATGTCGGCTGTTTTAAAAATGTCTTTTCAAGTGCTTGTAAATAAAACAAAACTTTATTTTTTTTATTACCTACCATGAACTCGTATTAAATGTTCTTGCAATCTTCAAAATTTCATAGCTTCAATTGCAAAAACTTTTTGCTAAATAAGGCGCATCGGTAATTTAATATTTGTAAGCGATAAAATTTTTTTTTCTCATGTCAGGTACACTTTTTTTATAATTTTTTTTTTATAACTAACAGAGTATATAAATCAAAACTGCAAATATAAATATAAAGAGACAAACAAGTAGATAAAATAAATAAACAGATTAGAATAATTCAAAATCATATAAATGGTAACTAATTGTCGTTCTCTGGTTCATATGGTCTCAGCCCAAAAACTAGCTACGTCTTTGATGTTGTCATTTGCATTCATAACATCATCTTGTATGCATGAGTAAGGACAATTGGGCATGGCAGAATATGTTTCATTGTCTGTTCCATCCCACATTTACAAGTTGTAGATGTTCCTTCGAGTAGTCTCAATTTCATCATGTTATCCTTAGTGCGTCCAATGAACGTCCTGTTCTCATTCGGTTTGACGTTCACCAGATGGGCCATTCTAGCTGATTCCCTGGTGGTAACACTTCGATGGAAACCCATATTTTTTCTCTGGTTTGATTTGTCCATTGTATAACTCTTTCCTGTTCCTTAATTGTTAAGCATTGCGCCTTTTTTTTTTTTTTTAGGAAACTGTTTTTTAGCGATAGAATAAAAGTAAAAACCCGTACTTCAAACATTCAATATTATACTGCCTACATTTTTCGATCAGCATCCGCATTCCACTTGTAAAATAATTACTTTATTTAGAATTCAGATAGTATAAATTGTAACCTAACCTAAGTCCAAAATATTAATTATTATAAATGCTATCGCGATAACGATCGGATTCGACAGACAACGAACGATAATTCTAAAAATACAAAATACACAGAAACTTAAAACTAAATATATTGGCGGAAAACATAATAGTGAATGGAAGAAACACTAAATATTGATTTTATCTCCCCGACGAATACTGGTTTTTACTTATTAGATGTTAATTTCTTTTTTCGCCGTTTAACGGGTGTAGAAGGCGCAGTGCATTTAGTTAATAGGTCTATGGAAATATGAATGATTCAGAAAATGTATCCACAATTATAAAACTAAATAATCAACAGATAAATACAGGTAATAACTTGATAAACTGGTTAAAGGGATATTTAGATCCATGTAAGGGTACAGAATAACCAAGCATTTTGTCACATCCCGACACTTGGGGTATGGGCACAGTAAATATCATAGGCAACACTCGATGACAGTTTTTCCGTGAAACGTTTTTAAACCGTATGAAATATATATCGTGAACACTGATACTAGAACATAGAGTAACTAATGAGCTAACATAACTAAAGACATGAATGTTGTGATAATTGCTGTCATAACATAAAAGTATTGAGGAAAGACGTAAATGTTTTATAGCGTTTCGATAGAAAAATCGGAACTGTTCGCACGATGTACCTACCTTTATAGTTTACACGGTTTCAACCTAGTATCCCAAACATTTATATTGAAATGTTCTTTTTTTAATTAATTTATAAATAGTTACAAAAATGAACGTTGAAGAGAAAAGAGGAAGAAGAAGACCAAAAAAAGATATGGTTGGATACGATTGAAGACAGAGGCGGATCTAGAAATGAAAAAATGGGGATTTAGTAAAGTGAGTTACTTCCATAATTCGTTGCGCATATTGATTTGAACGAAGTCTTTCTTGCGTCTGATATGGTTCTATCTAATGTCTAAGGGAGGGGGCTTCAGCCCCCATAGTCCCTCTTGTATCCACGCCTGATTGAGAATGATATGAGGGCTGTTGGTGTATGCGCAAGGGATGCAGACTTAGGACTAGGGTGGCTGACCCCAAATAGTTGGGAGAAAGACAAAGAAAAAGAAGAATACATTTAAAATTAAATGTATTAAAAATTATTTCAAAACATAAAAAGATTGCCGTTGCTGTTGTAACTAGCAACCATTTTAATGTGAGTAAAAATAAACGGAAGACAAGAAATGTACGGGAACGTAATTGGATATAAATTTTTTTTTTCAAGAGAACTTAATTGAATTCTATAGGCAAGAATTATTTTCGTATTCGTCTGTCAATTTGTGAGTGTCTGCAATAGTCCTCTAGTATTTGATGTTGACTTGATGTAATTTAGAAGTTTTTTACAAAAATTAAGAATATTTAAACAAGTATTATGTAATAACTGTCATCTGTTTTAAATGTTTTAAACGGTTCGCATTTGTGTATTGAACTTTCGAACCGGTTCAGATGTGCGCCAGAATTGTCATGAATATTGTGTCACGGAAATGAGATAAGTGTACAATTGAAATGTAAGCAATCTTCCATACTTTGACAGTACACTGTCATATAGTTATTTCGTTATTCGTCGTCGTCGTGCGATTATAGCTCAAGGTCGCATGATCGACTGGATGATTTTTTTATATGGTATAACAGAATGACAAAGTTATACTCGTATGGATTATAACTAGCAGTTATAGGACCTGGGCGATCTGGGTGGAGGAATAATTAAGAAATGCAAAAAGTTACCTCTTTGATGATGAAAAAACTATAAACTATGAACTAAATTTACAAATGAAGTATAAAAGTACATTCATAGAACAATTATAAAATTTAATTAAACAAATATTTACATGCAAATGCATTTAAGATTCAAAATACAAAAATAGTAAGGATGAGAAAATTATTTTTACGCATTTGCATCTTTTATACCGTTCGTTTTTCTTCTGTTTGAATTATAATCCGAGTTAATCCATTTTAAATCACTACGGACACCACGACTTATTACAAACTGTGATGATGGCCCATTGATATAAATAATTTGTTCTTGATCCCGATGTTGACTGTCTTTAATTTTTCTTTTACACGAGTCAGAATCAGGATATACCCATTTTAAGTGACCTCGACTTCCGTCACTTTTTTTAAAATTTTGAACCCAATATTGATGATAATTCATCGGAGGCCCTGAAATATATAACCAATATATATTTATATACATTTACATTGGATGATTTTATTTCGAATGCATACTATGTTATTCATACTCATAACGGAACAACATTAAATTGTGTACAAATATTTAGAACGGTCACCTGCTCTTCGAATGCGCTCATTTTGCATTTCGAAAAAAAGTAAGGGATGGAAAATATAAACTTTGAAGTGTAAAAATGAAGAGTTGGTTTTCTTCAGAAACTTTGTTTTGTAAAAAATTTACATAAACTAGTAAGCTACCTGGTCTTTTATTGTTTGGCTCACCGTATTTTCTGTTGTATGGCTTTTCTTTACTAATTTTTGGGTGATTCATTTTTTGACGGTTCGCATTGTACTCGGGACTAACCCATTTGTAAATATTTTTACTTCGACCATCACTACCTCTTTCAAAATATAGTTGACACTGATCAAGTTTTTTTACCAACGGGGGGCAGTCTGTAAAAGGAGTAATGTTCGATTCCATTCTTTCATTAGCATCTAAATAAATTTGTTTATTAAAAACATAATTATTTTTACTTTTATAGTATAGTATAGTATACTTGTAAAGTATAGTTTATTGTACAATAACTTATTAAATTTTCGTGCAACAATGAAGTTTTGTCTTCCTATATAACACTTATGCATGCTTTGGATGACTAAGTTCTTCGTATATTGTAACATACAATTAAAATACAATAGATTATTTACAGATATGTGAAAGATTTTTAAAGAAAAGTTTTAAACGAAACTTCAAACGGTAGTAAACATTGGAGTAAGTATAACAAACCTGTGGAAAACAGACCGTATTTAATGGATTCGATATAGGTAATAATGATGCTGTGTATCAAATACTCATGAATCGAACTGAATGTTATTTAGAACGGTTAATGGATTTATAAACAAATGATTTTACTAGAAGCTAATAAAAAAAAAATATATAAATAAAAAAATAAACAAATGATTATCTGAACACTAGCTAGCCGTTTGTTTGATCCGTAGTCATGGACAATTATAAATTGTAATATTAATGTAAGCCAGATGTATAAATAATAATATAAAATCATATTTGTTTTGGATATGTTAAAATTAATTATTTGCATTTTCATACTTTGAATAAAAAAATATATAGTTTATTTTATAGTGTGTTCTTAAAAAAGAAAAACAAATAGTAGGGGTACTCTTGCAACCGTTTTTTTCTATTTATAAACTTCGTAGAAAATATTCTACACTTGAATGTAAGTACTTGTAAAGTAAGTTTTAATGCATTGATTGAGCTTTACAACACCATCCAATAACATTTTTATTTGATAATAGTCTTTAAAAAAAGTTTTAATTGAACAATACTAACATATGTCTTAAACGACTAGATACTTTTTAATACCACCCAGAGGCGGCTTTATCATGCATTTTATGGTTCACTGAACTACCAAAAAGTTTGGGGTGGGTGTCATCTTAATAGGTGGTTCTTGGTCTTGGCAACTGGCAGCGGTAGTTAATATCAAATTGGTAATTTAATAGAAATTAAATAAATTTTTGTACCCAATATGATTTTTTGGTAGGTGGGTGGGTGGTATTAACTATGATTGAACCACCAACTGAAAAATCTCAAACCGCCTATGCTAATATGCCGTATGATCTTTAACAACTCTATTTCATGATTCATAAACAGTTGTAACAAACGACAAACGGTTGTTCATATCAATTGCGTAGCTACCATAAGGGCAAAGCGGGACAGTGACCTGGGACCCCAAGCCACAGGGGGGGCATTTTGAACATTTCTGAAACTATACTTTCCTAAAATAATTAACAATGTTGCTGGTATTTAATAATAACTTTCTAAATCGTATGTGGTGATTCCACTAACAATCAGTATTGAAGTAAAATAATAATACACGCAATATTTGTTTGTTTTTTATAATAGGTAACCTACCTAATAAACTGAATTATTTTTCTTTGTGCATCTGTTAATTATCTGACGATTAATTTTATTTGTCATTTCGTAATAAATTAGTAATCACATTAAAAAAAAAACACAAACAATATAATAGTATACCTTGAATTTTCATGTAAAGATAATATCAGTTAGGAAGCCTATTTTACATACGGGGCCCTTTTCTGCGTAGCTACGCCACTGGTTCATACCAACAGCCTTCAAAAATCATTAAAGTTATACCAAAACTTGTATTTTGTTTTTTTTTTTCTTTGATCAACCACGATGATGAACAACGAAAATTTGATCGAACCTGTTAGAGAACATGAAAAAAAATTCTCGTACACAAGTATACCTACTTAACTACACAAGTTTTGTTTGTCACTGAACGAACGTGAAATTCGTAATCAAACCTAGTCATATTTTAGTGCACAAAATGGAATATCGGACGACACGGATTTCTGTGAATTAGATGCCATCGAACAGTACTATCACTGACCGGACGGTATGGATACGGACCGGACATGTGTGAATTGACCTTAATGCAGGAAGATGGTAAACTGCGGCAACATTAACCTTTTTCTAAAAGTCGATATGTAAATTACGGCAAAAAAAAAATTTAGATTATATTATATTAATACAGTACAAATTTAAATTGGGCGTTGATATGTTCGACGTCCGTTGTACGTGCGTCGAAAAGATAATACGTCGATAACATTTTGACATCTGTGTTAACGTGCATTATATAAATCGTTAATATTAAAAAAATATGATTAAAAAAAAAAAAAAAACTCCCTCGGTAGTATGGGCCGGTCAAAAATATTGCCCCCTCCCCTATCAAAAACTGAAATGACGCCACTGGTATGCCATATCGAAGAACAAAAAAATCATAACGCATTACCTTCAATGCTTACTTACACCTGGCGAGAATGTTCTTAACTTCATTGCGCGCAAAGGTCACCGCGGAAAGTGAAGTGACCCAGACCCGAAAAAAATTTTTCATAATATCATGTATAATTCCTCAATATATTGTTACCGGACTGCGGCTTTGAAAAATGATTCAACATCAATAGCGTAATCGCACACGTATGTACAGAAAAGAAATATGACGTGAGATTAGAGAAATCTGTCTATACCGAAATATATAATATGCTCCAATTTCGTCAGCGACGAGCTCAGCCTATCGCTGTTAACAATGATATGTCTGCAGTAATTATAATATAAATATTTTAATAATAAATTGATATTATTGTACAGTTTATGTTTTTATATATACATAGTTATATACGTATATCGAATAGTCATAAATACGGTGTTATCCTTTTAAAGTAAAATACAGGAAATGTTTAATAAATTAGAAGTATGTTTATTATTATTAATTGATGAACTCAATTTGATGTATGTATTCATTCTTCGTATTGTTATACGTAGATCAAAATGAGTTTAAAAATGGGTCATCACATCACACATGCTCTCATTGAATTTGTTATACATCAATTGAATTCGTTTTGATTTAACGAAATATTTAACGGAATAGTGTACATTTTGGAAAAAGTTTAATGTTGAAATCTATTTGCGCTCTAGAAAATAAATATATATATATTATTAATAAATTATAAAAAATTATTAAAAATCTTATTTATTAATCTACAATTAATGTTTGACTATTGACGAGTTCATAATTAATAATTTTTTGATAATTTGGAGTTAAAATATTTTATTAGGAACAGAAAATCATAAATCTTGTATTGATTGGAAAAGGTGAAAATATCACTTTTGATTATTTGACGAAACATTCCGCTGTTTCGGACCTACGTTTTTCGGTAAGTTGCTAACTCTGTTGCTTTAGATACAAGTCTAACTTCGTTAATAACAACCCTGCAGTAATTTTCATTTATTTCTTTCTCTTTTATTTGGTTTGTGCCCCACACAGCCACAATTCAGAGCCATAGATAATGAATCGCAGTATCGATACCATCCGTGATATACACTTGAAGTTATCGACGGGTTTAATAGGTCCACTCTGAAAAGCAAAATGTCTATAGCTTCTAATGCCTTTCCTTATGTTGTTAAAGCCTCTTTCAAGTGAACTAAAATATGCCGTTGAACTGGTGAACAAGCAATTAATTTTCACTTTTTGTATGAAATATGTGATTACGTCTCCAGGACAACACATTTCTTCTGATATCTTTCAATAACCTATGGACGGACAAAATATAAATTATGTTTTTATCAAATTTAACTTTTCAAACCTTTCAATCAGGTATAACATATACGAAGTATAGCATATATATATATAGCTTTGATATGTATCGAATGATAAATAATTTATAAATATAATTATATTTACTATAAATAATTTATACATCTATGAAACACGAAACACAATAAAAATCAAATATACTCGTATACGAAGATATTATAATATCTATATATTCTGGTAATAATATTATTATTAAAATAGGTTTGATGTATCTCAGTACAAAAGTGCAAGGACATTCTAAACATAATTACTTTTCTTTCAATGACGGGTATTCAGCGTTTACTTTATTCACCAGATCGTCTGTCCAATCATTCTTTTTAGACTGTTCAAGGTCGATGAAGAGTAGAATATCGCTCTTCGCTTCTAATTCCAATATTTCTTTCGGTGTGATATAGGCTTTCAACTGCGGCGGCGGTACGTGATTGAATATCTTGCAAAGGTTTTATGATAAAATTAAAGGTACAATATATTTGGTAATTTCTTACACTTACTTTAGAGGGGATGCAAACTGTTATACTTATTCGGGTTCCAGCAAATATACTAGCAATAAGTTCCTTGACTTGCTTCCAATCTAAACCGTCAAAACCGCAACCGATTTTCGGAATTCCTAATTTTGTTAAGATCATTGCTTTCATTTTTTCTAATAGGGACTTGAGAGCTACTGTTAACGATTGTATTGTAGGTTTTTTGCCACTGTATTGTTTTGTAACCAAGTAAAAAGCGGTTTCATTACGTTCGTTGACAACCACGTCAACATTTCCTACGGTTACGTTGACAACCACGGCAACATTTCCTACGGTTAAGTTTTGGTCGAACAGTTGACCAACACCGCCGAAATAACGTCTAGCAATCGATCGCAATCATTGTTATTTTCATCAATATAATTTTTTATATTTTATATTTTCCTAATCCCATTCTTAAATCTTCGGCTACACAATGAGCCAGAGCAACATATCTGGGCATGTTGAATAAATTTTCATCTATTTCTTTAAGGTAACTTGAAAATATTCAAAAATATTTTTTAAGAAATTGAAAATATTTTTATTCATAAAATACTAATAATTCATACCAAGTTCTCTCTTCTATTGTCGGTATTTTTTCGACCTTTGATTTTATTTGTTTACAAACGTTTGCATAACTCATGATTTTTAAGTTACTGTCTTGAATATTTTTTCCATCGATTGCATTATCATTCAAAGATGAGTTCATAACATTCTTCGAACTTGTATCACAACTAGTTGCATATTTAGTTTTACTTACACTGTTATACATTTATGATAATTTCATATTATATTTAATAATAAGTATAAAGAACACTACGGCTTTTTAATATTTATAAATGTACAGTATGATTTACTAATGTTCAAATAAATGCGACTTATTTTCAAAAATTATAATTGTTTTGTAATTTTTTAAATATACATATTATTTTATAAACTTGTAAGTCTTGGATCGTAGTTAGAGCATTTAAAATTATTTTAAACGTAAAAAAAAATAAAACTATCAATCTGATCGTATCAAATTATTTTTTCTATGTTCAAATTATATAAACAAGGGTAGGTACATGAATAATATAAAATACGTATATTATAGGAGAGCATTAAACAACAAAATAATGTTATTATTAAGTGTAAAAAAGCCAAATTAGTATTAATAAAAATATATTATGAATATAAGAGATATATTATTATGCATCAATCTAAATGATAAATTTTCTTTAAAACGTATATTAATTATGTCATTTAATGAATCTTATTTTCTTCTAATTGTGTAATTTTTTTTGAACATTTTTTCAATTACTATCGGTAAAGATTAGAACAAAGTTTAAAATCTAATATTTAATCGACCTATAAATTAAAAAAAAATATATAAATAAATTTATAAATTTATTAATAAATAAATAAATTATAAATTTATTAATTTTTCGTGTAATCAAATTGTATATTCAGTGCATTTTAGATCCATAGTTTTAACTTCTTATACCATTATGATCCAATTTACAAAATGTTAAAAATTTACATTTTTTACACTTAGTTATTAAGGTTACTTAGGTAATTATTTAACTTAGGTTTAGATAAAAATTGTCAGGAAAATTGTATAATATTAAAAAATAAAAAATTAAACTTATTAAATTATTATAAAATACTTTTGAATGAGTTGTGTAGTCTCTATGGATGCTTTAGGTACATCACGTTTTCCTTTTTCTTTAACTAATGAAACTTGAGCTGTTTCGTTTAACAAACCATTATTTTTACTCTTCATTTGTCCTTTCGGTTCAGATTCATTAACTTTATTAACTTTAGTTCTATATTATAATAAATAAGTATTTAATACATTTCTACAAGCTGAACTTAGTTATTTTATTTTAATTTAAAATTAACTATTTTCAATTTATATGCAAGGCAAAATAATTATGATACTTCCAGAGTTAAAAATCACTTAATATCTTTACTTTTTTTGTTGAGTATCAATTCTTTCCAAAGACAAAGTCCTGAAAAAGGAAATATTTCAATGTGTAATCAAGGTGAAAAAATCAAGAATAAAAAATAATTTAACATAAATACTGTAACTATGCAGGTATCATATCATATTTATGAATAAAGTTTAATTTTATTTTAAATTTATAATTTGTTAAATTTACTTTTATTTTTTATTTTTTGTCTGATTACTCAATTATATGTGTAAAGATATACGGTATTAAATTAGTACAAGTGGTGAACAGTAACAAACTAATGAACTTATGTACAATGATAACTTATGTACAATGATTTACATTTTTGTTCATCTTCTTCGTTGGGGTATTCATTCTCGATGAATTGAAAATAGGTTTTTCTGAAACTAAAATAAACGGTAACGCTATATATACGGTTAGTCGGCTGTTGTTTTTTTTTCGTTTCCTAAGTTGATTACATATCAATGTAATAGATAAAAAATTAGTCTCCGGTGGGTTTACTTTCTAAGACATACCTAATACCTATCGCACGTTAGTATTCAAATAACCAAAAAAATTAAAACAAACATTGTGGGTGCATCAGTTATACAATGCGATCAAATGGTGAAACGGTAAGTACCTACGGTATAAAAAGAGATAACAAAATTATTTTCAATTATTACAATTTTTTGGGAGATTTAATTCATTCCACTACGACGTATCCGCCGTAGACTGTGCGAACCGGGAAAATCTTGTTGGCCGATTAAAACCATCGTCGAACATTTGTCCAATTTATGCACGGGTTGAACCAGTGGAACGTAATCGTATGTACGTATGTAGCAATTGTGTCCAATATTACTCCTGCACGTGCACGTATGCTAATGTTTACAATTGCAGTAAAATTTCGTCTCCTCCCCTCATCCCGAGGGGATCTATACGACGTACAGAGGTGGGTTGATGCTCTGAAAGCCCAGACGGGTACGAATTGTACGAACTAGCGAACAAGTGGCACGAGTTACGACCACAAACCTAGCTTGTGGTCAGAACAGGGCCGGTTTTAAATATGATCGACGCTTGCGATGGCACAGGGTGCCAAAATCTGAAGGATGCGTGAGCGGCATCAAAATTATAATTAAATTTTATCAATCATTGGCGACGCAAATTATCTACTATAAATAGAAAAAATAATTTCACGATATGATTCAATACAAATTTGATTATTATTATAATTATCATTATTTATTATTCTATCGACGTATAGATAAGGTAAGGATTGGCCGGGCTTGCCTTAGGTACAATTACAGTTTTATAAACTATCATTATATTGTTACAAGTAATATTATGTTGGTTCACTGAATGATTTACAAATATGTGGCAAATATGCTCGTTTGAAAAATTATATTGAGCATTTATGATTATGAATGAGGCTTAGGTTATAATATTTATAATGAGGTCGCTCCAGTTCCCAAAATTTTGCCTGTTTAAGTTATATGTTTAAGTTGTTTAAGATGGAGGATTGCCAAAATAATTCTTGAACTGAGCGCTGAAAGAGCTAAAGTCAGCCCTGGGTCCGACCGTTAAAATTTCCGAACGACTCGGATGAATCTACCCGGGTGCGTATCATATAAATGAAATAAGGGGGCTGGGTATAGTAAACTGAGTTACTGCCATGATTCGTTGCGCACGCCGATTCGTACAAAATCTTTCTTACGTCTGATTTTTTAAATATTTTAAGTACCTACATCCGATATGGTTCTAACTAATTTCAAAGGGTGGGGAGGGGTTCAGCCTCATATTCTTACTCTTATATCCGCACCTGCGTCAACCCACCCGGCCAGTATTCCGCCCCCGATGACGAACGTGCGTCCAGCGCGAGCGGTAGAAGCGACCGTGTACCCTGGGCCGAGGGTCTAGTACAGCGCGGGCATGCGACAAGTGTACTTACGTGATGCGATGATGTCGCTGCTGATAATATTTCTTCGTAACAGTTGTCGGAAGGTTTGCAGCAACAGTGGTCACCAGAGTTGAATATTATGTACAATAATAATATGATATAATTCGATTCCGGTTATGTTGCTCTCGAATTGCACTACAAAAGGCGCTGACAAGTCGAAATGCCTTTTCCAAATATGTTATTTCGACTAGGTACAACCGTGTCTACGATACCATGTAGCGTAGTAACGTATTTTCGAAGTTTTTCGGCCAGTAAATGGTGTAGAAAACGATTTTTTTCTTACGTTATAAATCGTATCGATTGCTGCGTTGCAACCAATTCGGCTCGCTCTTGGACGATTGAGTCTAGCAAAATATGATAGATTTCATCCTTACCGGATTTATTGAACCCTTACGGAAAAAAAGTCTATGCATGCCCTTGCACGTCGTCCACGAGCATTCTGCCGGGACGTGTTCCAGTCCGTCCGTTGTACCTAATATGACTTTTTGGTTGGTGGTATTAACTATGATTGAACTACCAACTGAAAAATCTCAAACCGCCTATGATGCCACCATAGGTAATTAAAAAAAAATCTTATACTCGACTTATTTGTTATAAAAGATTAACTATCATTTTCCTTGGATAGCCAAATGTAAACCTTCGATGGAAAAATAAAGATAATTATGTGTTCACTTCATAAGAAAAATTTTCTGTGCCGTTTTGTATGTATATTGATTATATATATATTATTATATATATTTGATTAATCAATAACCGAATTTTTTAATATCTCAATAACCGATTAATCGACTTTTTTACAATGGAAAAATTGATTCCTTAACTTCCACAGAATTTTCAACAAGATTTGCAGGATGAAATGCTGATGTAAATGTCTATTTTTACAATATTATCCTTAATAAATTACGAATCATTGAACTCAGAACATCATATTAGCACAGATTTAAAATTTAAGTATGAAATCAAGTATTCTAATATTATGTATATATTGATTAATCAGAAATTCGATTATTTAATTAATCGGAAATTCGATTATTTGGGGATTCGTCGAATTTTATAAAAACTGTAAAATATGTAATCGACGGGAAAAAAAATAATCGTAATAATCGATTAATTCGAAATAATCGAACAGCCCTAGTTTTTGTGCAACAATGCACCATTCTAACCTCGTTGTTGATAACGGTGATAACAAATCCGACGAAAAAGAATCGCATGAATCAATCCGCCGCTGATAACCAGAGGCCGATGAATTTCTGAGTTTTTTTTTATTGAACTTAAATTATTATTCATACAATTATATACGTTTTTTTTACGTTTTTTCTTCTTGTTTTCGCAATGGTTTTCACCACAGCAATGATGTTGGTTAGGAGTAGAGGCCCGGACGAGTTTTGGAGAAAAAGAAAAATATTCAAAATAGCTGCTGTAAATAAACATATTTATATTTTAATGATCATACGAATTGTATAGACTAATAATCCTGTACCTGTATTAGATACCTTACAATGTTTATCTATTGCATTTTGGTAATTTGCTTAACAAATGTGTTTACAGCATTTTTCTGGTCGCCGAAGGAACTGCTACTCTATTGCCATTAAAGCTGTGCATCGTGCTCTTCAATTTGCTACAATTGGACGGGCACTTCGAAAAAGTGACATGATTGTTGTAAGTAACTGTATTCAACGTAAATTATATTATTTGAAACTAGTTAATATTGTCTACTGAATCGGTTGAGTATTTTGTAATATACTATATATTTATTTAAGTTAACCGTGTTAATTTTAAATGATAAAAACATTTATAATAGGAAAAATACTATTACTCTGAGGATTATTTATCCTTTTAGTATACAATAAACAAGTAAATATTTTTTTTATTTATTAATATCAATAATAATAATTGTTACTTTATTTAATTATTAATTGCACAATTTTGTAGTTTTCTTACTTTTTACATATATCTATAAGTTTAATTTATGTTTTTTAGTTGTGGAACACTCGTATAAGAGCTGGTTGTGAAGAACACGGAATCGAACTAAATACTTTTAAAGAAGGTTTATCCAGATGTGATATTCAACTAAATAAGAAAGTTTTGGCAGATTTAGCCATTTGGGAACCTAGCACATTTAAAGTAAGTGTGTTTCATACAGACAATTATTCATTTTATGTTTATATATTAACATATTTGTAATATTTAAAATATTTCATAACTGGATTATTTACTATAAATAATGTATACTATACTCACATTCTTAATATTAAATATTTAAATTTAATAACTTTGTAAAAAAATGTTTAGGCATTATCTGATCTATCAAAGTCAGTATCAATAGATTATGAACTACCAGGGAGTGAAAAATACAATGTACCAACAAATGTAGTCACAAGAGGCTTATTGAAAAAGTAATTTTGTTTTGTATTGTTTTTCAAAATTAACTCTAAAATAAATTAGCTGTAAGAAATACTTTGTAGAAAAAGAATAAATATTTTTAATTTGAATTTAACTAATTCTTTATTGTTCGTTTTTGTTCCCTTGAACCATTTTGTATAATTTTACACTTGTCTGCATTATATTTCACTATTTAAGTTATATAACAAACAAAATTGTTTGATTATTATTCCGATGTAATTTATATTTATTAACATAAAAAATAATAACATTTAAATGTAATGATAGATAAAAAAAATAGACAGTAAAATAAGTAATTGTGAAAGTTTAAACTAATATATTTTAAGTACACAATTTTATAAATACCGTCTATAAATAAACACTATTTAATAATATATTCATTGTGTTACAGTATTTTTTATTTAGTAGTTAAAGTGCTTTCACTTTGAATTGTGTAAATTAAGTATTTTTATAATAAGTGATAGATTCCTAATAAGTATTACAAATAATATAACATAATTTAAATTCGAAAAATATTACTACTAAACTACTACTTAACTTGGTATTTAAGCTAATCGAAAAATAATATTGTCACTGGTACTCTCATACACCAAAATAGACAGTTGAACAGTTTTGCCAATATTAAATAGTCTTACACTATATAATATGCATTCTATTGATCTTGAGGTACTGGACTGTTGTCATCGCTTTTAGTTAAGTAAATCTCCACCATCTTGGTGGATTGTTTAGTAATTTTTTTTCGCATGCAGGGTGCCAAAAGTTTGGGATCTATATTTTGATCTATCGGAAACAACCAACTGACAATAAGTCCAACAACTATTCCTATTCCAGTGCCTATTGTGTTGTAATGCATGTATGATACTGTGAACATTTTCCATACATTTGGACTCACATACACATCATCGTTCATTTGATATAATCTGAAACAATAATCCATCAATGCAACTGTATAAACTCTATTCATGACTCATGGTAAAAATCAATAATTGTTATGGAGTTAATAGGTTGAATCATAATGTAGAACTACATAAATGTTCAGTGTTGATATTATATATTTTATAAAATGTAGACAGTTATAAACAAGGTTGCATTGAGAGGATGGTTTGGAGTTAAGACAATTTCTTACCTTCACATATGTAGAGGGGTTGCTATAGTTTTTATGGTAACTAAAAAAATCTAAGAAATACTTACACATTCAAAATGATAATTTTTACAACTATTTATTTAGACATGTGTTATACTGTCATAAGACAGTTAATTTTATTTCATATGCATGATTCATATTGTGTAAAAGTTCACTGAAATGGGAAAATATAACCGCGAGTAGACCAAGTAGTTTTTTAACAGATATAGTTAAATCCCCGTTTTTAACTTTCCCTTGTGTGCTGGACTATCTAAGGGCAATATTTCGTGTTGTTTCCCTTGGGGCTTGGATGACACAGTCTTAAATATTGCATTAGTTGTACCAGTGAAACAATCAGGATTTTTTCAAGGTAGATGTCCAACAGTGGTACAATATAGCTAATAATTATAGAATTTCGAATCACTACTATTTAATGTTTATTGTATTATCTTATTCAAACTGAATTGTACCTACAGTAGAATTAAAAATGATTTTATTTGTTTCGACATTATTACCACTCGAGGACATGACAATATCTAAACAAAATTAAAACTTTAGAATTTTCTATGGTAGCAAATTCAAAACAGAATAATATTAAAATATGCTTCGACGACACTATAAGTAAACCATAATTCATAGTAATAATATTTTCATGTTTTTGTTTTTTTTCTGATTGTGAGAAATACCGAAAAGCGCCAAATAAAAATGTCTTCGTGTTACTTATTGATAACTTTTCGGGACACGTTTTCTACAACTATAAGATTGCTACAGTTCTACAATAAGAGAAAAAAATTTACGTGCGTCGAAGAGTCCCCCCTGAGAATAGCGCACTTTTTACATGGAACACAGTTGCGATTCTGCACAACTGCTCGGACATTATACGCCGCGACACGTTAGTACGGTGGAAAATGAAATAAAAACATTTATGCTATCGTCTATTTCCGACGGCATACCCGGAGTAATTCGCCGGATTCCTAAAAGTCGTGTTGGCCGGACATCCAGCCACCGAAACGCTCTTCGTGACGAATTTCAACTGGTTATCGTACACGGCGAGTTGAGCTCCAGTGACGATCCACGCCATCACTCCTAGGCTGGCCACCATGCCGCACATCGCTCCCTGCTCATGAAAACCAGACGGTATAAATAAACGTCGACGCCCGTGCGCGGTAAACGACCGTCCGGACGTGGATTGATCGTACACGTTTTTAACGCAGCGCACGATCACCGGACGGCGAGCGCGCCCGCAGGATAAGATCCCACCTGGGGCAAGGTTAAAATTCTAAGGGCCAAAACGACGTGTATCTAAAAATAGACGAGAACGAAATCAAATACCATAGAAATCGGTACTCGGGGGAACTTGTAGTTTTAAGCGATACGCAGTCATGTGAAAACATTGTAAACCAATAAATACGTTCAAGATTATTTGAGATTGTCTAAGAGTACAATACATTTCACCGTACTTCGTAAATGGATCTCAACAAAATTATGTAACAGTTAATATGCGTGGCGTTAAATCAACAATAGTTTTGAAAGAAAAATTCCCAGTAGGGGCAATGGCCCTTTGGCCCCCTCCCCAACGGGCGCGCGTGCCGGACGGAGGCCCTTTCGTAAATGTCAAACTCACCCTCGGGTTCGCCCGCGGAAAGCATACGCCCAATGTGAACACGCTTAGTATGGCTCCGTTGGTTATGCCGCTCACGCTGGTCGTCATCTACGCGGTCGTTGCGCATGCATAACGTAAAAACACGCGTTCAGAAATAAAGGTTTGTTCTTTCGCAACGAAGAGAGTGTGCGCGAACTCACTTGAACGATCCCTTTCAATTGCTCGACCACGTTTACCAAGAGCACGCAAACGACGCCGACGACCACGACGATGCATTTCATGATGACGTTCGCTCTCGACTCGACGACCACTCGGACGCCCAACATTTTCACGAGAAAGTCCTCGTAAATCGTAGCGCACACGGTGTTCAGCTGTGCAGACATCGTGCTGAAACACGAAACCTGAAAACTGCTGAAACCGCGTTTTCCGATGCGCTCAAGCACGCGTTCCCCGCGTACCATGGCGGATGGGGGATGTTCGTAGGAGGATATTTGGTCATATTCGTGGGGGGGGGGCTTAACATTTTCGTCGTATCGATTAGCGTGAACGGACGTTTTTGAACGCTTCAACCTACCAACTAGTGGCTTCTCCTACTTCATTCCAGTCGAGGTACCAACCACGTACAGGAAAATTAAAATATTAAATATTAAATAACTACTCATTTTTATTTTTTATTTTAATTGTATAAATCTATTCATTTATTACCTACAAAATATGGTTTTCCGCAACAACGATGGACCGTCAATTTTCCAGACCATTACGACAAAGTAAAATAAAAATTATTAATGTCAAATATTAAAATGCGCATTTTATTTTGACGAATGGTTTAGTTTGATAACGTTCAGGGGAGTTTAAGTCCCCTCCTCCTTAATATCTGCTTACGGAGAGGTCATATATATATACGTGTATAGATCATAAAAGCTCGATGTTTGAACTGTTAAGAATCAACATTGAAAACATATTATTTCTCCCTTGCTATGTTTTGTACACGTAGTTCGTTTTAGATTTATAACGCAACGAGCAACGAACGTATTATCAATCTACTTATTCTCCTTGCACCTGTCCTGATTTTATAAGAGATAACGCCGAACCGACGAAACGAGTCTCTGTCCGTCGTCAATTTAGTACCAACAAGTTTTTGTCATTTATATCCAAAGACCTTATACTCAGAGTATAAGGTCTATGTTTATATCACATGTTAATAAGTATCTAATCGGTTTGATATACGATACTGACCCCATAGAATGTCACGTCTATTGATGATCATGCTAAATGTTACCTAATCAACGTTGCTTCTGGTTGACTAGATTTGACGAAATTGATTTGTGAAAACAAGTTTTAACGAATTTCAGGTCTTAACATATTTACATATCACCCACCGAGATCTAGTGTTCGGGAACTTGTCAAAATAAACTTATGAAATTATATTGGAAATTACACAAAGTCCAAAGTCCAAGCTTATAAGAAGGGACGTTACATCGTCATGTTAAAAAAATAAAAACCATTTATACCTAGTTAAGGAGAACAATCTGGAATCCCACTCAACAATAGGTTTTCTACATTATCATTTTAACTCCAACCAGTTACGATACAAAATACGAACATTTAATTTAAACCAATGATTAATAAATAATCATTTACGAACATAAAACATATAGACATGGGTAGGTACAAGTACTTACCTTAATGCAGCGCTAACCAAGCCAGAAATGAACAAACCGGTAAGTCCGGTATATTTCGCTGCTACATCCATAACGAAATACGGTAACAAATGTTTATCGCTAGTCACATACTGCAACAGTTGAAATGTAAAATTTTTTTAACCTTTTTCCTTCGAAGTTTTGATATCCTTCTGTTGTATATTAATCTTATAAATAAGTCCTAGTGAGGAGGTTCGAAAAGCATAAACATAAAATTCTAACCCCAGAAAAAATACAAATCAGAACCAGAGTTATTCGCTAGGCAGCTGTTATAATATTTGCTCAGTACGAAATACCGAAAGGTTCATGATTGAAAAACATCCATAAAAAGTTTAAATGTTTTGATTATTGGACCACAGCGTTGATCAATGATGGTCCGAATGTGACACGCACGGACGCACTTAATATTGTTGGCTAAATTGAGATTAGATTAAATTAATTAAGTTGGATAGTATTACGTCAACTGCTGATGTGCACGTCATGATTAACCGTTGACGTCGTGATACATTTCCACCCCTGTCGTACAGTATTGTGGCCAATTCGGCTAAAAACGATAAAGTGTTCGCATAGAGTAGTCGCGACAATACCCATCCAAACCAAAGTTATGAATCCTATACAACGATCATTCTCGGACATAAGCTCGTATATATACGTATATAATATATCGTATATAATATATTATGTATAAATAATTAATTATTGATTATTAAATTTATTTTAATTAATTTTATTTAATAATTTATTTAAATTTATTTAATTTTGATTATTAAAAATGATAAAAAAAAAAAGTTTGCTCACTTTGGCCGAAACGGGATCGCAGTCTTTGTACGTGGCGAAAATCAGCATTCCGACCGTTCCTGTCAGAACTTTAACGATAATCAATCCGATGCCAAAATAAATCAATGCTTTTCGAGCCTTGCTGTACGTTGGCAACGCTACGAACCGTTGAATGGCACCGGGGTGAATACCGAGATAAATGATCAAAGTAAACGCCGTGCCTGTATTCACTGTCCAAAATGTATGTCTCAAAAACGGATCCGGGTTCATCCTGAATAAAATATTACTCCAAATCGTGTAAGAAGGTCAACGTCTCAGAATATTATAGCTATCATGTGTACAATGCATAAGTAACTAAATGAACAGGTAGTTAGTTCTCTGACTTTTCCTATAGTCAGGCGTACAGGTATATCATATATTTTTTCGTGAACATTTGATTAGGAAACAATAAATTCACGGAACTCTGAATAATTAGACTCGATTGTTTACGTACCTGTGAACTTACATAAAATGTAAATAATGACCACAATAATATATTATAACGTTTAATCTGAATATACTTATTCGCAGTTAAGTGTTCTCTACAGTTATCATAAGTCATGTTTACGAATACCTCTATAATTCATATTTTTGATTTAACGATAGTTTTTAGAACATTTATCATGACACTTGCATGAGAATATTTTTTTTTCGTTAAACCTATATGATTGATAAAATAAATAATTTTTTTTTTTTTTAAATAAATTATTTCAAATAGTTTTCATTAGAATTTCGCAGGATAGAAACTTAAAATACAAAACCCGAGAAAAATATTTGTAAATCATACTATTAAAAAGCACACGTTTACTATAATCATACAGGGTACACTTGTACAGCAGTGCTGTAGTCAAAAGGCAAAACATATTAGCTGTTGATCATGTATGTAATTAAATGCAAAACGTGAATACTATAGGTAGGCAGTGCTTGACTTGGGGGTGAAGCAGGGGGACTGAGTACCCCAGCTAAATGATCAGATAATCTAGCATGCCTCTACTATTGTGTCAAAAAAAGGAGAGGAGAAGACCCGAGATGGTATTTTATTTAAGTTTAGTTTTCACAAAATTACAAAAAGCAAATAAATCGTTTACAAAATGTGTAGGTATACCTGAGTATTAGTTTTTTTTGTACAGCGGTACGTACATCATAAATTAATAATCAAACATCAACATCGACAATTTTTGTTGGCATACACAATCGCGTACTTATAACCAATACACAGAACGTCTGTGGTTTATTTACTTTTTGTTATAATTAGAATTTTAAACCGATTTTAGTCCTTTTAGACAAAAACCATACATATTATATTTGTATACTGAGGTCATGGTTGAACATTTGAAGGTGAATATTATGATTTATGAAATATTCGTTGGTTCGTAGTAACATGTTTGAGGAGGGTGTCATAATCTGGCGTACACGGTTATGTTTAGTTTTTAATTAGCTAGGGACGCACAATTTGTATGTCTCATCAGAGCACCTCTACTATTTTTTTTCCCCAAGTCAAGCACTGCTGATAGGTGGGGTAGGTACCTGAAAAGTTCAATTCGATCTCCTTCTATGTTAGCTTTTATCGCATTACTGAACCCTCCGACTTGTATGAAGCCCAAGACGATCACTGCTACGATTGACATGATGGTAAACACGCTCTGAATCGCATCCGTCCACACCACTGCTTTCAGTCCACCCTGAGAAGTGTACATTCATTGTGACACTAAAATGCATTATCTTAATACTTATGGACGTCTGTAAAATATTATACTTACGACGGTTGTGTAAAATATACAAATGGAACATATAATGGGAGTTATTAAATGTACGTTGAATCCCGATACTGTAATGCAAACATTGCCAATATTAAATAAATAGATCATTATTATATTAGACATTTGATGTACACGACTATATAGTTATTGTAAATAGGGATCAACTATTTTTGAAATTCATATACGTATAACTCTCCTATAGGTACATTTGTACTAATTGGTATAAATGTATGCAGTGTATAGCTGTGGTGTAGCCAGAATTTTTAAATCGGAGGGGTTAAAAATTTTTTTGGGCAGGTTAGGTAAGAAAAACATTGAGAGTTCACCCATCACCCCTCCCTCAGTACCAAATTTGAAAATGTATTTCCATCATTTTCAAATACCTAGTTTTAATAATATTTATTAAAATACAATTAATGATAATAATAAATTAACGGTGGTCAGCTGCGGTAGCATCGTCACGACGTAACATGGTATTAAAACTACAGTGATTATAAAATGTAAATGTTAAACGAGAGTCACAGCACAACGTTCACGATAACTACCAAAAATATAATAGTAATCACGATGGAAGTAATATGCTTATGCATTTACAAAGGACAAATACCCGTTATTCGTCAACGATTAGTTAGTACCAAAGTTTTAAAATATTTAAATACCAAATAGTAATATACTAGTTTAGTACATTCACATAAACACCCTATAGCTATACCACCTTAGTCCCCCCCCCTTGGCTACGCCACTAGTATTACGTATATGTACATAGTACATACTCGTGTACTACTAGTGGTTTTTTTATGATCCATACAGTTTTAAAGATAATGTTAAAGGTGAAATATTGTATAAAAAAAATCATGTTTTTAGGTAAATTCGCACCCGCCTTGATAAATATTTGCAGTTGTTTGTAAACATGTAGAGACTATTTAACGTTAAACATTCATTTATTGGTTTATTTATGTTTTTGATAACATTTATTTTATAGGTATTTAGCTTCTATTTGTATACATCAATAATACATACAGGCAGATCTTAAATAATAGTATAAAACTATTATGTTCATAAACCATGATGTTTAAAAATCATTCACCCAAAATTTCGTGAAATTTCTAAATTTTAACGTTTAAAAAACCGTTTAGTAAAATAATTTAAAAAATATTAGCTTGAAAGTAATGATGATTAGGTGCACACGATTAACTGATCCACGAGGCGAATCCGTACTAAATTTCTAAACCAGTTATAACTTTACTCGATCATTCGTACTTTGATTGAACACCAACGCCGATATGTAAATCACTTGCGGTATAAACAGTACAATAGAAACGCCGTAGATAAGCGAACACAGTGCTCGAATGCTGGAATCGAAGCGCAGTTCCAAGTACTGTGTACATACATTATAAACAATAATTAGTGTATTCCGAACGGATCCGTTTGTCATTGAAATGGCTAGACGACACGCGATTACCTCGTAGATCGATGTCAATTGAAGTTTGTAGAACACTGGCAAGTATATGTGTAAGACCACAACAACAGCTACTGCGTTCATCAAAACGGCAATCAGATATTGCGTACCGTGGCTGTAGACCTCGGTGGGTACTCCGAGCAGCGAAATACCAGAGATATGACTGTAAAAACAACAATACGAATTCGACTTAAAATCGTAGTGCCGAACAGATCGATCTGACGAATCTGAACTCGACGGATCCGTCGATGTTCAACGTCCATTTCTTTGGTACCCTCATTTTGAGATTTTGGGATGAAACATTCTCCCATAATTCGTACCTCGTTCGTACCACAAATAATTTTCACTTGAACGGTGCGACAACCCTTTAATGTTGATTATATTTTTTGGAAAAATGTTTTGTACATCTTTTTATGTTGGTGTTATATGTTATGTCATTTATAATAATATTTTTAATTAATTAATGCATTATAGATTATCTAACGTTATAATATATATAAAATTGGTTTTTAAAACAAATAAATAGTTTTTAATAATTTTGTTTATAGTAAAATGTGATATTAATTGATCCAATTAATACTTTGAACAACCAAACCAAGAAAACGTACACTAATTAATTTTACATCGAAATCATATACATCATATTGTGTCTATGTGTATATTTGTAAAAAGGATTATGCAGTATTATTATTATCATTATTGTGGTTTCGGCGTATTGTTCATCGTTTTTTTTTTTTTTTTACTAGAAATATTGAACTAATAATTGATTACGAATAACTAAAGGGCATACAATTGTTCAAATTTATTTTAATTAAGTTGTACATGAATTCTTAGAATGTGAACGTATGATAGTAATGTAATAAATTAACTGAAATAAAAACAAATAATACAATATTTTTTATACTGTAAATTCTGATTAAAATAATTTTTTTGTCCTTTTTAAAAATATTTCATGTATATAAATAGCACTAACTACGCTTTTCATTTAGAATACAGTTTTCATGGATTTAATGTTATGATTTTTATACATTAATATCGTAATTTTAATATTTTTTCATTCGAGTATTATAAAAAAAAAAAAAAAAAATTATAAATAATATAATTTTAAAAAAATCGGTGTCCTTAGAATTCAAGTCTATGCTTTAAGACGGTATCATTGGAGCGTAAACTGTTAACATGATCTATTGAAGTTGTGTTCGATGAAAAGTGCAGCACACATGGCAATACGAACGCTAATCCAACGTGTCTGGTATGAGTTTTGTTAGAATTTATTAAGCGCATGGAGAAAATATAAATTAGTTTATAAAATAATAAAAAAATAGTAAATGGTTAGTACTGGTAAATTAATACATAAATAAATAAACAAATAGTTCATACATACATAAATGATCATGGTTTTTTAATTTCATGATGTTGAATTTTTAATTCAAAACCGGTCGTGCTTTGAAAATATAATAACACTCAAAGCTAAGCATTTATTTATTTATACAGATATAAACCATTTGTTTATTTATACATTAACCAGAGGCGTGCCCAGGATCAAAACGTAGGACAGGTCCACTTATAGTTATTGTAATTTATATAGGTATCTATAATTTTTTTTTTTTTTTTTTTTTTGTTCGTAAACTTTTCATAACATTTATAAATTGAATTAGAAAAAAACGATAATACAATAAAATTCGTCCTGTTTGACTTGTTAATAATGTTTAAAGATATTAAAAAGTAAAGTAAATAATTAAGTAAAACATATTAATAATAACCATTTGAAAACCGCGAAAGCGATTTTCCGCGCGCAAATCGGAAGGCTGTACCGAGATGCTCGTGGCGCTCGCCCGAAGCAGAAAAAAAAAAAAAAAAAACGTAAAGGCGGGGTTACGCGAGATGTGAGGCACGTTCGCATCTCCTGTGAGTTGTGATTTCAAAAAGCATCACGCGAATCGTGAAGGTGTTTATACATGAACGCAATTATCCTTTGGTGAGATGGTACGAATCGATTGTTTAAGCCAATCGATCGTGTGGTTCACGTCCTGCGCGTAAGCCCGCCTTTAAGCTCCAGTCGCAGGTACGCGCGAAACGAAAAGCCCAACTGATGTACCGAACCTGGCGATCAGCGACACGGCGATGGGGAACACGGACATTTGCTTACCGCCCAGCAGGTAAGCGCCGGCGGCGTTCTGTCCGCCTCTCGCGCACCCGAAGTGCAAGCCCACGGCCACGGACAGGCCGAGCATGACGGCGAACGCGGCGCACTCGGCCGTCCAGTTCACGCGATCGGCCATGCGTGCGGAACCGCGGGACGAAGGTGCGACGGAACGGTCGGACGAGTCACACACGCTGGTACGCGATACGGTTGCGTCGAGCGATTTGCGGTGGAATGATGGGATGCAGCAAGAGTGCGATGCGTGGTCGGAACGAATGGAGTAGGGGACCGAGTTGTCCCCGTTGAGATCGCTGCGACGAACGCACGTCGACGGTTCGCAGTGGCGTGCGCAGGAATTTCGTATGGCGGGGGGGGGATGTCGTACATAAAAATGTATTATTTTCAATTTGTATTCTTTAATGTTAAACAAAAAAAAAAAAAAAAAAATTCAATCAAGACGGAAATTCATCCTTCTGGCTTTTACACTATATTCATCGATAATTTGTTCCGTAGATAATGGAATGTCTCGATGTATGTTCATCAACGCAATCCATTTAACCATGGCTGCCCCGTCGTATTTATTAAAAAGAAATGGAAAAAAAAATCCCATGGGGGGATTATCCCCCATCATCCCTCTCCCGCGCACGACACTGACGGTTCGTGTGACGATTTCACTCCCTGCCGGAAGTCCGGCGTTCTACAAATCGCGAACGCATAGCTTTGCTAACAAATAATCCCGTGACCTATGTTGTCGCCGGCAAAAGGTCATCTATAATCTTGTTGTTGTCGACGACAATCCAACGACCTCAAAGCTTATAAGATTATTTGGAAATAAAATAAATAGAATAAATATGCACGGGGGGGGGGGCGTATTTGAGGAAGAGGCAGGATTGTCATAAATTTATAAAGCTAAACTGGGACGAAACAAACACATAATTGAGTAATTTACTTTTTATAGAACTTTTAATATATTGAGAGGACCATTAGTGGCCGGCAATATAATATTTAAAAATATTTTTGTAAAGTAGAACATATTATATATTTATATGTGTAAATTAAAAATTATGAATTTATTATTTATTGCTAATCGATTGAATCGTCGAAATTAAAAATCAAACAATTCTAGGCGTCTAGGCCGGGAAGAGCAAAAAAATAAAATTTGAAAATCATGAAATGCGCGCACTTTTTCTTATCATTGTGACTTTTGCTCATATCCATGGGTAACAGAATATTCTATTATCTATGCCTAGCACAACAAATGTCACTGATAACATTAAATATAGATGAGCGATAACACGAGAATATAATGTTTTTGACATTTTTTTTCTTTAAAAACCGTATTTTTCAATTATTTATAAGATATTCATATTGATTTACTTTTGATGCGCATGACGATTTGTAATAACTTCCATTGTTAACACAATACCGGCTTAAATGTAGTCGACTTCATTGCGCGTCAACAGAATTTCAGACGCACGGAATTCAAACTTTCGTTACACGTCTTAGTTCCCATTGTCATTTGATGTCCGATCAAACGTTGCGTTCGGCATCATGTCGTCGTCGTTGTCATCTTCCGCCGACAACCAGAACGAGACTCAGTCCAGACTGTATTTCCTCAACGAACAGTTACAGAAAATGGTTAAAGAACTACCTAGGTAAGTAAAGCTTAATTAAACAAAGTTATTACTCCTCCATATTTTTCTACGATTTCACTTACTAGCATTTTAATCTAGGCGATCGATAATGTCAAGACGATTTATTAATTACAATACTCATTTTTTACCAGTTAATAATAATTTATCTTATCCCGTTTATTCAATAATTAAACATGATTACATTGTGCAGCTGTAAAATTCAAATAACAATTTTTAATTTTGTCTGATAATAAAAAATATTCATGTTTTAGGAAATACCAACAACGTATTCCCAACGAATTACTGTGCGAACTAGCTGAATGTCTTTTGGATGAGACATTATATTCAATTGTCAAAGAACTGACTGATATACAACATGTAACCGAAAAGCAAATGTTTCAAAAACGGTTAGAAATGATTAACAAACATTCTGGTAAAATATATTGCTGAACATATTATTTTTAAAATGATTTTGTATAGAGAATCAAATGGTTGTTTTGTTTAAGTCGGTATACAAAAATTACTCAAGTCTGATTTAGTTGAACCAGGCAAGACTGAAACAAGATTGAAACTTCAAGCTGAACATCGGAAAAATTTAAGAGATTTTGATAAAAAAATAGTAACTGAACTTGATGAAAAGGTATTAGTTGTCATAAGTAGGTGCTTAATTGTTATTTATAACTGAGTTTTGATAGGATTATCTGAAAAAGTTGTTTTTTGACATATTTTTATATCAAGTAACTATACAATTATGAATTGATGTACTTAATACCTTGTATATGTTTGGTAAATTAAAAACAATTGTTCAAAATCTCAACACATATCAGAATATTTCATTTATATCAGAAAAGGAAATATAATATAATCATATAGTTTAATAAATATTATTTCCTTGGTTTTTTGTACTGCCATTGAAAGTATTGTATGTGCATTACATGTTGAGCTGATGTTGAGTATTATAATTTGTCCTAAATTATTTGCCTTATTTGTCTTTACTATTTATAATTTAAATCTGAATATTTTTATTAATCTATAAATAATAATTAGAGATTGAGAAATTTGTTCTCTTTTAATTTTCTTAATTCATATATCTTAATTATTAATGTAAATTTTCTGTGCATGACTTCAATATGTTAATGTTTGTTTACATATAAGATAAGATTAGATATTGGTAATGTATTCAAATAAACAACTAAATGTTGATTTTTAACATATGATGAACCTGATATTTTTTTTTATAAATTTATTAAATGGTTTCTGAAATTTTTTTTAACAGAGACGAGAACAACAAAACACATTGCATATGGCTGGTGTACCTGGATTTGATGTCACCGATGATGCTAGTCGTATTCAAGTGCAGATACGTTTATGTGATTTTATAATAAGATTAAGTTTGATTGATAAAAAATCAACTGATATGTAAAAAAAACTGTTTTGAAAAGAATATTATATAATTTGAGCTAAATATTTAAAAATTATTGTACCCTATTGAATAAATTAATTCCAAATTATTTATATAACTAAATGTTATTACGAAAAAAAAAAAAAAATTATAATAATAAACAATTAAAACGATAAATATATCACACTTCAAAAATTCAAAATGTACAAATCAGCTAATTAGTAGTAATAATAAATGGATACCATGTAAATAATATAAAAGTTATAAAATAAAAAGACAAATAATAATAAAAATAATTGATAATATTAATATATAAAAGAGGATTCATTCTTCATGTAAATAATACATGTGAATAAGTGTGGTGTTATGAAATAAAAAGACAAATAATAATAATAATAAAAAAAATTATATGATCATCCTGTCAAAAAAAAAATGTTCGTTCGTTTTTCAAAATGTGTAAAAATACATTAAAATTAATTTTAGAAAATGGATACCAATATATTGTAGAAAATTTGTCTACTTAGAATAAAATATAAAAAATATAAGTTACCAAGGAAAGAAAAAAATATTCATTCAATATTTAAAACTTAATCTTGTAATAGCAAAAATATAGCTGTATCAGAAGATGTTGCTTGAACTACCGTTTTTTGGTCCAATCGGTTGGCTGCATCAATATCAGTTGGTGTGTAATAAATAACATCAGAATCATCTTTTTCTTCAAAACCAATACCCCAAGCCATCAATTTATCTAGAAAATTAAATGAAATCGAAAGTATAAATACATAGATAGATATATAAATATATAAATATATATATATACACATGGGTTAAAGAATTGAAATAATTAATTTTATTACTATTTTCTGTTATTGCAAAAGTATTGTCTGATCCACATGAAATCAGTTTAATTTGTGGTAATGATGATAACACTTTAGGTATTTTTTGAATTTCTGCGATGTCTATCCCCAAGCGACCATCTCTATAGTCACCCATTACATAAACAGCACCTAAACAAAAACCATATCTTTAATAAATAGCATATAATAAAATGTATATACCATAAAAAAAAAATATTTATACATTATGTATGGTAAAGTACAAAGAAATACAATACATTTAAAATATTAGCCCAAAGTTCATACTTAATTGAACAGCTTGAATACAAGATAATTTATTTACCAAACCAATGTTCTTTTTTTTTGATTAATTTACATATCATAGAAAACTAATAAATATATTATAAAATATGTATACAGTTTGCTCTTTAATTAACATAAGCGAGTGAAATATAAAAGTTATACAATTAATAGTTCAGTAAATATTTAATAATCATGTATTATATTTACTTTGTAGCTTATTGGAAATAGCAAATTATTATTATTTATATAATATACAAACCCTGCTCATCCAATAGAGTGACATGTTGAGTTCCAGCTGATATAGACTTAATTTTAAGACGACTTAAAGATTGAGATTTTTGTGGAAAGTACACACATTTATCATCATTTTCAACACCTAATTGACCATTAGCATTCAAACCAAAAGAGTAAATAGTAGAATCCGTTAAACGGATAAATGTAGTGTCGTAATCAGCCCAAATGTTCTCAACTTTTTTCCGAAAATTCAACAGTTGAGGATTTAACAGCAACTCTGCAAGTAGAAATGTTGAACTTAAAATATTTAATAATTTATATTTTTATATATTTTATAATACATACGTTTACCAACACGTGATTCTCGATTAGAATGTCTTTGGCATATTCTACCAAGTTGACCTTCATCTCCACAACCCATGGTATACACTTTGTTTTTAGACAACATGACCAGGTGATTAATACCAGATGCAATTCTACTAACGTTGCTCATGATTAATTTAGGCTTTAGTTGTTTTTCTCCATTTGGATGGAAACCCATATCACCATTTTTATCCTGCATTATAAATGAATAGTTAATATTATGGTGAATGGTTTTAATTAATAATAACTTACTCTAAATGTGCCCCAACTGTACACATTGCCATTACTTAGGAGTACTGCAGAATGTGAACCTCCAGCAGAAATACTATATATTTCAGCATCTTCTTCTGGAATTTCTACAATTCCAGGTCTAGTCTCACTATCTTCAACTGAAGTATCACGGCCCAGTGCACCTTCATCATTGCAACCCCATGACATAAGCTTTAATAATAATGTAGATAATTAATTAAATAGAGAAATTTAAATTGACTATAATTTACTTTTCCATCATCAGTAACACTTAAGACATGCATACTCCCAGCAGCAATAAGTTTGAATTTCAAATTCTTTAGTTCAGTAAGATTTGTAAGTTGTTCACGATCAGGGCCTAAACCGAATAATCCGGCAATCACTATGTCTCGCCCTTTAATCATCACATGACCAGATGTTTCAATTCGATTATCAATGGCTAGAAATATATCAATCAGTAATAATTTGATCATCAAACAAATAATAATTTAGAAATTAATACCTATTTTATCTATTGTTTTTTCAGTCTTTTTTCTCTTAACTTCAGTTGTTTGTACATTCGTAGACTTTCTTTTTGATCCTGTTTTAATAAATAATACGTTTATAACATGATATACTAATGTTTGGAATACATTAATATAAAAATATAATTACTAACTTGTTGAACTAGTAGGTTCAGGGTCACTTTCTAGTTCTTGTTTACGTTTGTTATTAGATTCAGTACTTACAACAGTCTTTTTTAATGTAACACCTATCACGAACATATTTTTTATAAAATCATATTAAAAATCTATATTCAAACAATTTAGATAAGTACTTGAAGGTTGTTTTGCATTTTCTGTTGATTTATTAACTTTTTTAGATTTTACTGCAGCCTGTTTATCATTAGGAATTTTAATTTCTGCATTTTTATTTTGACCCTTTTTTGTATTTTTTTTACTGTTAGTTTCCTTGCTACAAATAAAACACTGTTAAATTATTTAACAATAATCTCTAATAAATAAATTAAAATTAAAATGTAAGTAAATTACCTATTAGTGTTTGAAATATCTGATTCAGAATGTACTTCTACATTAGCAATACCATTTACATCTTTAGGTTCTCTAAAAATAAAAATAAAATACCAATTTACAAAATATATATATTTATACAGATAGATATCAAATATCAATAAAATATATATTGTATAAATTAATTTTATTAATAACAAATTAAAATAAATATATTTGCTATTAAGAAAATCATAATATAGTAATAAACTCAAGTGTAACTATAATAATGTAAGTTAATTAAATTATATACATACTGTGTTACTTCAGATGACTTGGTTAAAGTATCTAACAATTCATTATCAATTTTAAGTTTTATAGATTTCTTGGCTACAGCTTTAGTTGGCCCCTTCTTTTTACCAGCCATTCTTTTAGTTATTTACTAAAAAAAAAAAAAAAATCATGCATTAAAATTAGTAAAATTTATTTATTTATTTTACTATTAAAAAAAAAAAAAAAATAGAAAAAAAGAAACAGTAATCATCATTAATTTATAAACTAAACAAATCAAGTAATAGATTACACGAGCGTCAATCATTTGACTTCAAATTCGAAATTGGTTTAAAGGAAAAAAAATTATCCTCATTATATTCAGAACTTAATATCTAAAATTGTTGTTCTAAATCACCATAGAAAAATCTCAAATACAATGAAGAGAAACAGGATACCAAGAATAAGTATATTTTAGGAACAGTGGTTCAATTAAAATTTTACTGAAAATCAATAAAAAATGTGTTGATATCGAATGGTTAAAAATTCATATTTTCAATGTAACAATCGAACCATCACAATAGTAGCAGCAGTTGAATGACAATAGTCTGCATCATCTGCAAACGTAGATGACCTATTCTAAGAATAATGACTTTAAGGAGCTATATAACCGGACACCGCAGCAAAGAAGGTGGTAGGTAGTTTTCAAAGAAAAAGGACAGTGGAGGAAACTTAACTACAGTGGTATAGCAAGGATATGGCAAACTGTGCCTACGCCAGGGGAGCGAATTGCAAAGGGACGCAAAATTGTGCAAGTTGTATTTTCATCTTGCAGTCGAATCAAAATTTTTCTATTATACTTTTTGAAATAAGTAGATGTCGTTTATTTGTACACAATTTATTTAATGATGAAATTATGAAAATAGCACTAGGGCATTCGAATAATAAATTTCATACGAAGAAATTATCGATGAATTTGGTCGTCATAAAGCGAGAAAGGCGAATTTTCAAAGTTTAAAATTAACACTGTAATAATAAATTATAAATATAAATTGTGTCCATAAAAAAAAATATCGTAACATCAAATTATAACTGGTTAAAAAGCTTTTTATTCTTCCAAGTTGGCCAGGGGCGCTGGCGAGTCTTTCCGCGCCACTGCTTAACTATTGGCTGGCGGGCGAACGGACGAGTTTGCCGCCAAAACGTGGAATTCGGGTGAGCATCAGGTTGGCTCCAGGACCATGCGCCGGTGGCGAAATGGAAAACATTCGCGTTCTCCGCTACCCGAAGGAAAACCGTGCGGACGTGAAGCAGTCCCGCGGACAATCCGTACGGCGTTTCGCGCGCCAGGAAACATCGCGACGACACGAGTTTGTCGCGCGTTCAACGGGACGCGCGCGCGACACGGAGCCAACGGAAAGCACGACAATACTGACGGCGGCACCGCGAATGAATTCCCTCAGAGACCGTTTGGGCCGTCGTCAACCGATTCCGTTGACGAGCTGCACACGACCGTCGTACGGTTGATTGCAATACTTACGGAAATCGTTGGTCGGAACAGCAGGCGATCGCGCGGCGGCAAACGTTCGTTCGGACGGCACAACGAGGTTTTGTCAAGATTCGATTCTTCTAAGTCGGTCCACCGCAGGTGTAGAGCGTACGTGCCCCGTGTACGAGCGTTTCGCGGCAAAGAAAAACGATGGGCAACGCACGGGAACGTTTGACGCGGCGGGGTCGGCGGACCGGTGTTTTTCTCTTTTTTTTTTTTTTTTTTTTTTTTCCGGTGGGGGTTTCGTAACGGAACGGTTACGGGCAACCGTCATCGGCATCAGCTGTTTTGCCGTTATCACACAGCCGTCCGCCCGCGTTATCGTACCGAGTGACACACGTGTTTCCTTTCTCTCGTCGTTTGTGTCCGTAATTTTTTCCGTACGCGGCTTCGTCGCGTGCGTCGAACCTCTGGGCCTCACGTACTTGTTCGGTGACCGGCAACAACGTTAGGTTAGGCTGAACACAAGGCGATTCCGTTCTTCCCAGGGAGCGACTTGGGGCTTACTCAACCGTCGTTGTCAAACTTACAATCGAAATGACCGGATCCATAAAGGACGTGTCCAAGATGAACGTGCACGTTCCCAAACGCAAGCGCCCGTCCGACGTTGAGTCGCCTAGTCGGTCTAAACCGAAGAAATTCAAATCCAATATGTCCGATGTGTCTTCCAACTTGTCGCCGAGTTTGGCGTACGGCGTCCATGAGGAACCGTCCGACGAATTCAGCTGCGACGAAGATATGATGTCTACCACAGAAAGTATAACCCCTATAAAAGTAAGCGTTATATACTTTTATTATGCCTTAAGCTACTATGGTAGTCAACAATTGGTTTTATTGTCATAATTTAAAGGTTAGACTTCAATCGTTTCTAGATAAATTATTTATTATATTTTACAAATTATCAATTTTTGTGTAAAGAATCTATTTTACGGTTTTATGTATTAAATTGATTTTAATATTATTAAATTATTATTACTATCAATTATTGAATGCCTATTTTTTCTGTTTAAAGGTTATAGAATTAGATGCATCTCAATTGAACAGAAATGAAGGCGTATTATTTTCTGAAGATCTAATAGATGAATATGAAGTTTGGACATTGCAGTGTCCTCATGACGTAAGTATATGATCAAGTACATAGTATAGTTATTTTATTTCTTATCATAGACAAGACCAGCCAGTTAATCAAACCAGTTTAGCAGGTAAAATAACATATTTAGGGTTGGTGATAATTAGAGCTCAGATTTTAATACGTTCAAAATACCTTAAAATGCCTCAGAAAATATCGAATTAATGATGTAAAAAATGTATTAAAATGTGAAAAATGACTACCTAAAGTGCACTAACATTTTTTTATTTTATTTACCTAATCAATGCTTTCCACACACATAGTCCATTTTATTGTTATTGTTATCAACTATTATACCATAATTTAATGACATAACGATAACATAAGACGATAAAATGTAATTATAATTTGATTAAAGAAAAATATTGAATACTTGAAATTTTTTTAATTCTTTCCAAAAATGCATTAAAGAAGTAAATATGACAAAAAATGCAAAAGAATACAAAATAAAAATTGAATTATATGAATCTATACCATTTGAAACATATTTTTGTTAAACTGAAAAAAAATGCATTTTGCATTGAAATCTGTGCCCTAGTGACAACTGATAATGTAAATATATTTAAAAAAATTGATTTTGTATACATATTTATGTATATTAAGAATATAGTTGGTAAAGTACGATTAAACGGTTATTAACCTAAGTTATACAGTTTTTCTTTTTATTTTGTTATTTTCAGAATAATATCTAATAAAATAAAATGTTTACCACATAATACATTTTGAGAGTATGTTAGAAATAAAGGTATATTTTGTAGCAGATAAAATTTTTAAAGTATTTTATTAATTTTTTTTTGTGGATAAATCCATTCGCTATCAAGGATGTTTCCAAAGTGGGATACATGAAGTATAGATCTTTCCTTTACATTTTTGCTTATCCATCTTTGAAAAGTAATCTTTTACATTTTAAATGTAAATACAATATTCTTAATTTGAAAAGTAATTGAAAATAAAAGTTTTCTTTGTCTCAAATTTAAGAAAATTGAATTAAAAATTATTTTAGTAAAGGTTCTTATTTTAGTCGGACAAAATTATCATTTTTTTGACGTTCCCCAAAATAAAATTATGCCTAAAGGCCTGTTTTCTACTCTTTACCAATAAATTGATTGTTTTATAAATCATTCATACATAATTATCAATGTGTTGTAATAATATATTTTTAAGACAGATTATTTTTTTGTAATTATTTGCATTTAATAACTATCATTTGTTTTCACAGGTAGATATAAATGAATTACACCAAAAATCAATAAATTTCAATGACGTTAAAAAATTAAACATTATTAACTCTTTATCTAATAAAATTGATATGATACCATATAGAAGTCAAGAAGATACAAACATCACAATAATAACTCCCAGTGAAAACACAAGCAATTTATCATTAAGTAAACTATCAATTTTTAGAATCAATCCATATGGTTAACTATCTGTTGTTAAGTTATTATTTTTAAACGATGATATTGTTTTATTTTTTAGATGTGGTCCCTTTAGCTGGAACATTAATTATTTCTAATCGCGTTAGTAAGGAAAAACCTGCAATTCAGAAGTTAATTCCTGTTGACACAATTGAAGATGCTACCAGACGTAGATCCGAATTGATGTCAAGAATAACTCAAAGATTATCAAATAAATATGATACTCAAATAAATAAAGATATTAAAATTGAAATACAATCACCCAAAATAGTTAAAAAAAGTAAAAAACATAAGTTGACTAATTAATTTTTTACCTTGATACCTATGATTATCAAATTATAACTAATTATTATTATAAATAAAATGGTTAATTTTGTTAAAAATATTGTTTTTATTTTTACTTAAATTTTTATGGTATTCAAATTTTGAGAATATGATCCTTTATTTCTTAAACATTAATAAAAATTTAGTCAGTCTGCATCAGTGGCACGTTCTACCATTGTAAACTATTATATTCTCTATTATTGTACTATTTCACAATAAGAATCAATTTAATTTTAGATGGTTTGGGAATTTTTTATTCACAATGTTAACTATAATACCTTCAAACAACATAATATTATTGAAAACTGTCCTGATTTCTAAGTATATCTTTCAGTGTAGTACTACATACATAGGAATGTGAATACTCATGTGCTATTAAACAATGTGTCTGATGCAGTGTTTATGTTATAAATTAAATAAAGTATTATTATATATGTAAATAATATAAGATAAACTAATTCAATATATTTGTACTTACAATAATACTTCAGGCAAAAACTTTATTATTTTAAACAAATTATTTATGTATTAAACAATATCATATTTTCTTATGGATGTAACCTCAAAACAATTTTATTTGTTGTATATAAATAATAGTATTACAGTAAATTAATATATTTTACTATTAACTGAAAACGTTCAACTTGATAATATACACCAATATACAACAATATTAAGTTCTTTCGCATATATTCCAATAACTAAGCTTGACGTTGAACTATCATTTTCAGTCTATATGTTATTCAATGTTACAACTATGCAAAGAACAAAATGCATAATATGGTTTTTCATTTTAATAATTAATATAATTTAAAAAACACAGTTAGTTGTCCAGAAATTTTACTCAAAATGTTCTATTGTGTTCATTAAGTAAATACTTAATTATAAGTCGTTTACATTGTTTAAACTTCTTTTAATACCTCATATATATAAAAGCTACCCAATAATAGTAATTATCAAATAAAAATTGTGTATTATTTTTCTATACATACCAGTTTACTTTTTTTTATGTCTATTTGTTGCATGTTTTCACAATTTTAATTGTATATTATATGGTATATTTTAATATTTTACCATGTGTTTAAGTCTGTGCATTACTCATTATTTAAGTTTAAAAATAATTTAATTTAATTTTAGGAGTAATGACTAATTTATCATATAGGCTTCATTACTATTTCTGTACTCTTATCTTCTCTAGTTATTGAGTCTCATCTATAAGTATTATTACTACTTAACCACTCCTGTCCTCCATCTCCACGTGGTACTTTTTCCCATCTCTCGTATATCTCACACCCTCTAAGTATATAGATACATACATGTCTACTTCATTGCTTTATAACTACACATTTTACAATTATAATATTATTTAAAATGTGTGACATTTATTAAATATTAATTGGTCACTGTGTTTTATAAAATATGTTAAATCTTAAAGTATGTTTGAAATAATGTTAATATGAATACATGTTGTATAACACTATTGTATATTCTATGTAGTGTACGTGGCTTTCACTTATAATTCGGATATATTCTAGGAGATATATTATGAAGAAGATTTTCGTCATCAACTGTTATGGAATTGCATTTAATATTTCAAGTTGTTTCAATTTATTACATCTCTTATAGTTAATATTTATATAATTATTCCACGCTCATGAAATAGTAAAAATATTTGAACATATAATACCAAAATGTGTAAATATACACATTGATGTTCAATGACAAGTTTTGTGACATTTTGCCAACATTTTCCACGTGACCATAAAAGTAAATCTGTGATTCAATTTATATTATTTTACAAGTTGATAGTTGGAATATTAAGTGCGAAATAATAAGATCCAAGCAATATTAAATTATTCTGTAGAGTTGATTAAAAATATGATTAAGTTTGTCAAGCTTACTTACATTTACTGCGTCGTTAAATAATTATTGAACTAACACAGCTTGAGCCAGTTTCTGATTCAGTGCCATAAATGCATGTTAATTTTACACACATGGTGACAGTATACCCGCAGTAGCCTAATCATAAATGGGCATATTGGATGGGAGCCCCAACGGTTATGTTAAAAAAAAAAAATGAATACCTAGCTATAAAAATTAAATTTTGTTAACAAGTTTTTATTAATTAACTTAGAAATCATGACCAACCCACTGTCAGTTGTACACACAGTGATCAACATTCTCGACGAAAGTTATAAAATCTCGTGAAAAATCGATTTTGTTCTTTATCTTGTTGTCGAAATTAAAATTAATAATAATAGATCTACAGCGTCGCTAATTCATTAAAATCGTGATGTCCGCTTGGGCACGTGCAGTGGCGTAAACTGAGTGATGCAAATGTGGCAGTTGCATCGCCACATCTAAAATGTGGTGATGCAAAGATATGTTTTTGTACCACCAGAAAATCATTGAAATTTGTATACCTCTAATATTATTTTCAAAAGCCAAGGAAATCAGCATACTATAAACAAAATTTAATTGTTTTTTTTTTTATTAATATTATAATAATAAAGGTTTTAATGTTAAAATTAATTCAAAATTTGTTTGTTATTTAAAGAAATATTTGGGAAAATATATAGCTTATTGGGAAGAATTTTACTTAGGAAATTGGAAAATTGGTGTGTTGGAAATTATAAGTTGAGAATATGCCTCTGCACCACCAGAAATTGGATTCAATTTACGCCACTGGGCACGTGTGTATCAGTCTGCAGCGTTGATGTGGTCATTTTCGTACAACCACGAACGTCACAGTATCTTTTTTATTTATAATTTAAAGGTTTCAGCATATACTAAGCCATTGTGCATACACAGCGAAGGACGAGGATATAGGTGTACCAATGTATAAATGTACATACCTACGTTATATATATATATATATATATATATATATATATATATATATATATATAGAAACGTATTTCACATTAGGTCTGAATTGCGAAATAAAAATTATACTGCAGTACAAGACACATGTACTTATATTATCACATGTGCTATTTTAATCTACACAAGAAGTCCAATTTTCCCGTTCGTTATTATTAAACTGTTAAGCATTTCTTATTCGTTCCTATCGATTGGTGTACACCAAGTGGGTACTTCCTTTCATTTATTAAATATTATAGTGTTTTTATTTTCCTACACAAGTGTTCCATCTCCAAATTCTCGGCCTTTAATGGTATTTGGATATTTACATTGAGAATCGGCCGGAAATTTTTCAATCTTTAATCACGTCTCAAAAATATTGATAAAATATTATAAGTTTGTCTCCGATTACAGATTTTGGTTCATTGAAAATATTTTTGTAGTTAAATAATTACTGCAGGTTCCCAAGTACAATTCGAAATGATAATAAATAAAAAATGATAAGATGGCACATAATTATATTTTACAATAACAAATAGTTATGTTGTCGGGTGATTTACACAATACATAAGCTACATATTAATATTTATACTATAAAGATTGTGATTATTATTAATGTTGTAATACTACTGATATTAACGTTAATGGTACTAATTATTATTATTATTGAATATTGCACATACAAATTATTAATTAAACATTAATTATTCAACACGACAACAAATAATTATTATTCAGAACTGCAGTCACATTATTTTTCTTTTTTATAATAAAAACGGTTGCTCTATGACGTATAGAAAACGAGACAATTATTTAGGTATAATGCTATAATGTATACTGACATTTGTTATGATGTTATAATAGGAGATTTTATATATTTTTATCGTACGTAATATTATACCGTCCATCTAGATAAATGTCTGTAGACTGTATTTACATGTTTCTTAAAAAAAAAAAATATCCTTTAAAATTTGATTTTCCATTTGCTAAATTATGGTTATAAATGAACTAATGGCTGAAATATCTTAAAATAATTTTTGACTTTAATCTTAATGGTATTTATAATTTTCACGTTGATGCAGTTACAAAATTCATATAATTGTAAGTATGCTAAACTCGAGTTCCTTCTCAACGTTCCATTTATTAACATGTATGAGTACGACGAATCGAGATTTTTCTTTTATTTTAGGTACTTTTAATGAGAGTTCTCAAACGGGATCTACGGTTTAATGCATGGTTTAATCAATTTGGTTTTCTAATCACATATTATTTCATAATTTTCATTGATTTATTTTGTATAATGCTTGCACGATTGACACGTCTATAGGATTTTTCATTAACGATAATATGACAGTGATTGAAGGTTTACCTATATTTAATATTATTTTGTAAAAGGTCGATGTACAAAATAAATCTATATGTTCTTAAATAATATAATTTAATGTCATGCATATATTTAAATTAATTGTATTGAATCAGCCAATGAACGGTTGTTTTATTTCTTATCTCGGTTCTACAATAATAATTATGGTACATATAACGTTTTAAATTTAAAAAATAAAAATATCTATAATCCTTTGGTAACTCTTTATTCTGTTTTATACAATTTTGTCAATTTATTTGATGCACAACATTTATATACAGTTTACCATTAATCGGTATATTCAAATTATGTTTTAAATATTAAAATAGTTAAATACAATCTTTATATGGCAATATGTAGTAAACATTAATCAACTGTTTTGTTTAATTACATAACTAGATCGATTTTTTTCGTTAAGTGATAAAAGTATTATTTTGTTGTTTTTTTTTCAATATTATTCAATTTTCAGTTGTAATTTGATTTACTGTTACTAATAGTGTTAAACAAAAACCGTTCCTTCACTATGACTCAAATATGTACCTAGTTATTTTGTATTAACAAAGAATTAACCACTCTTTTCAAATTCCTCAAAATATATGACAATTTTATTTTACGGAGCATTTGAATATGTATAATAATCTTAAAAACTACCTAGTTTATATTTTTAATGATAATATATGCTATAAGCAAGTTCATTAATTTTTATGTTGTTAAATGTTAGCCACCAAAATATTATAGTGCGGTGTACCTAATTATTAGATAATGAATATATTCAAATAATGATGATTTTACAAATTACAATACACTGCGTATGTAGTTAAGAACATAAATATAAATTTATTTTTTTTTTTGATTATGTTTTCGTTAAACTACAGAATACACAGATTCCATGGAAATGTATGTTATTTTAATAAACGGAAAACATTTATACATTTGGTTGTAGAAAGTCTTTATAAAAACTAAAAACATTAATTAAGTTATTTTTATTTTTTTATTTTTTCTTATTTCTTATTTAAACAATTTATAAAGTTATTCTTAAGTGTTAATAGTGTATTGTATCACATTAATAAACTGTCATTATGTATGAGTTTCATAAGTTATAATCTACATTATTGAATTTTTGTAACTCTATTATCTGTTTTAATGTACCGACCTATTAATTTTTATATTATAATCTATTTTAATGCAAATCTGTAGCTCTATATCTCCATCATAAGTCTAGTATAAAGAAGATAGATAATTAAAAATTTTAATATTGTAAATTTATTGCTTGTAATGTTATTTTTAAAATTAAACACTATATTAATACTTGACAATTATACTTATCGATTTCAATTAAATTTTTATTTTAAGGATTTATTATTACTATAATAAATACTATTTTAATGAAATAGTCGAAATGTCGAATACAAATTTACATTATATTTATGTATACATAAATTATATAGGTACAGTACGTACCCTTCAGACGGTTTGTTGGAAAAGGCTCAAGAAGTAATTAATGTTTAAAATTATACTCCTATACTACATGAAAATATAAACGTAAAGTCAATATGTCAAGTACAAATTGAATATAAATCTATAAAAAGAGTTTATTTTATATCCATTCTTATGTGTCATATAAAATTATATTATTAAGTATTTTTATGGGTACTTCAGTTATTATTATTAATAAACTATGACTAAAATGGATCGTGTTTAAACCCATATAATTTATAAAACAAATGCATGCCAAAATTGTCATATTTATTAAAATCATGCGACTGCCACAGTAATTTTAAATATGTATTTAGTGTTTTTGGATTTAACAAAAAAAATATAACCATTATTTTAGATAAATGTTTATTAATTATTTTGTTAACTATGCTTTCATAATATTTAATAATATTGTAATATAAAATAGATTCCCATACGAATATTATTATTTTGATTAACGCATTTAAGATGTTAGTATATTTTTATTAGGTATTTTTTTTTTTATGTTAAAATTAATACATTTTAGTCTTATGATGCGTGATGACAAGTTTAAGTTCTCAAAACACAAAATGCTTACCAGTGTTTTACGTGTGGCATTATATAACCTCACAGATTATAAAATGTCAGTTTTTGACGAGCATATAACGTACAAATCAGTAGTACAATTTCTCACGTTATATCCATTTCATAAAAAAGTATTTACGAATACAATAGGATAATAATAAAAAAATTATAACAATCGTTAATCTGGCTAAATTCTGACCAAGTACGAGCGTCGTATAACTGCACGAAGAGTGTGGAAACCACTTGTTGGATGTATTTGTACACGAGGGTTATAATTTATGTATGTTAATATTTTATTTAGATTATACCTAAAGATATAATGTTTCTTATTTGTTTTTTTATGGGAAACTAATATATCATAAAGTATAAATAAAGGTTTATAATATGCGGACGATATTGCCATTATAGGAGACAATATTTAGATAATAAAAGTACATTGTAAGAAACTAATGGATGCTGCGAGTAAAGTCGGTCTTATAAAAAATGACGAAAAGACAGAATATATGAAACTCAACAGAAGAGACGGGACGTATAAACATGGAGAGAGTATGAATGAAGATAGACATATTTTCCACAAGTTGCCACAATTTAAATACTTAGGTGTCCTCTTAACTCAGGAAAATGAGTTAAAGAAGGAAATATCAAAAAGAATACAACTGCTTTTCTAGTACGGAAACTCTGCTAAAATCCAGATCGATATTTTTAAATTTAAAAATTTAAATGTACATGACATTAATACGCCCCGTCATCTTATATGAGTCAGAAATATGGGCACTAAGAAAGATGGAGGAAATAAGATTGGGGACATTTGAAAGAAAAGTTCTGAGACGAATTTTTGGACTTTGTCTCGACTCAAAATTCGAAGAATGGAGAATTCGAACCAATGAGGAACTTCTAAATATGTTTCAAAGACCAAGCACTTCAAGGAAAGTCGCAAAAAGAAGATTGATGTGGGCCGGTCACATCTGGAGCAAAAAAGACGCAATGATAAATGCAGTAATTAAGAAGAACCGGAAGGAAAAATACTACTAAGCAGACTACAATTCAGATGGGAAGACTGTGAGAAGAAAAGTTAAAGCAGTAGACCCAGAAGTAGACTAGAGAGAATTAGCTGAAGACAGAATAAGATGGAGGGAAATGGTATATTAAATACGGGATGGTCTTAAAGGCCGGAAAAAACAAACAAAAAAATATAAAATAAATAAAGATTGTCAAAAAATAGTTTATCATAAAAATATTTTGCAATATAATATTTAAATTTATAATAATTAAGTAGGTAATTCAAACGTCTTAAAAGTAATGAATTAATTATTTTACAAATAAAAGTATGTTTAAGAAAAGTTGCAGCAATTGCAAATATTCGTTTACAGTAATTACGCGCAAAGTATTAAAAAAATATTACATTTTAATCTCGTGTCTTACTGAAGCTGATGTAACCAAAAATTCAATAACCAACGATAAAATTTAAACTTAGTTTAATTTTATAATCAACAATAATTATTAGATTTAAACTGTAAATCAAACCGAAAAGTCAAGTATATATCATTTCTTGCAAATGCTATTTATTCTGCCCGTATGTTATAATTGTGATAATTTTAACGTTGAACGTAGTTAAATCATAAAAGTTCAATTTTCTATCATTATTAATATATTACTACATTTTTATAAATTTTAATGGTGTAAATAAAGAAAAATCTCCAAGAATTTATTTATAGAAAAACAAAAAAACCGAAAATAAAACGAGAATAGTTGAGGGCTTACAGGGTTTAATCGAAAGCACAAGTATTGAGCAAGTAAGCCTTGATCTTCATTTAATACACAATACAAGATCAAGAATAAGACTAGCAATCCAATACTAATATTTATATCTGTAAATATTTCTGGAATTATATATTTATATATATTGATAATAATCATTTAATGCGTACACAATCATATGAGTTAGTTGTTTCATGCGTCAGAGAAGTTCAATTTAATGCTTGCTAAAAGCTATGTCAAAGAGTTTTTGTTATTTATGAATTTGATGAAATAATCATGACTACAAGAATCTTACAACAAGCCCAATATTGATTCGGCAATAACAAGACCAAGACCAAGACCGAAACTATATCAACGCCTTGGTCTTGTTTTGCTCATCACTAGAAATCACTAAAACTCGAGAAGTGTTATTAAGCTGGACTGGACTGTAAAAGCCGTACGTGTTCTAGATAGACTTTAACAGAAAAATAAAAACTGGCGAATATACTTAAACGGATTTCGTTCACGTCATAACTGAATAAGTAAACTGACCGATTAACATATACTCGGGAATAGTAAAATGGATCAAAACGATTTTTGGCACAGTCATGCATACCTCTCCCACTACGCTACGTGTCTCAAGTCTTAAATAGGTTTTTGTTATGCGTCTATGGCGGTCGTAATTTGTTTAACTTATATAGTAACGAGCAAAAATATACTACGTTGAGTGCATAACACACCAGAATAAATACTATAATTATTATGAATATAATAAATCGATTATATACAACTATGTATAAGATATGGTGTAGATTCTAAACTGGTGAGGGGGAATTTTCCCCGCAAATCATTTTTGGAAGATGTATTTTTTTGTTTAGGTTATCCAATTTGCAAATTCTCCTCCTCCCGTAACGCAGATTTAAGTACACTTCACTGGCTAGTTATAATATTAACCATGATCTCAATATAATGAAATCCATAGTTAAATAATTTTAATATTAGTGACAAATATTATTCGTTGTATGACGTCCTATTTTGCATTTGTGTATATAACTTTTCTCTTTCTGTTTAATTTATAAATACGAAAATATCTGCAAATAATCAAAACGGGAATTACGTATTTGTACTATAAGCATAGAAAGGGGGGGAGGGTATATACCTCTAAGTAAAATGAATCTAGCATCTGAACTCTAAAATTATTTGCAAGATTATTTGGTTTCCATTAACTTTAGCCCCCTCCGTTCACTTAAATTAATATCAAATCTGTAATTTGTATTGATTGTAATGTCAGTGGTATTTTTATTAATCCATACTGGACCAAAATTAATAGGCACGTGACTATTTCGTTTTTCCTATTATCTGTATGATACAAGGAAAGACCACCTTGATCGCAATGAAAAATATAACGAGAAAAATAGTGCAATAGTTTTATTATTTTTTATCTTTATATATTGCGAGGAAATTAAAAAGTAATAACATATGAACCTATTATTTATCCTACATGTTTATATATTCGTTCGCTTTGGAATCGTGCTAACTATGACTTAAGCTTTCACTTTTAATCTGCCGACCTAATGGTCAATCAAAAAATAAATCTTTGTATAGAATTTGGACAACTGCCTACGTGGCTTGAACGAAAAGTATTTGATTTACTATATTGGTTGTGCACACTTTACGGTCGTTGTATACATATGCATAAGTACACTACTATGACACAGTACAGTCATGTTATATACCCATAACACTTAAAAAAATATATATTAAAAAGTATTTAAATGTTAAATTTGTTTCGGAAAAGGGTATTTTAATTAAAGAACATAGACTGTCCGTGACGTGAAGTTTTAAAATAAAATAATAAGAATTCAGTTTTTAAATAATCATTTTTCTTTTACTTTTACCCCCATGTACGCTCACTTTTTTGTCAAAAAAATAATTAATTGTTGATAATAACTTAAGTTGTTTTATAAACTAATGAAATTAATCGTTTAGTTTGGAAAAAAAAATTTATATTATATTCAAGGGATGAACATTATAAGCATTTTAGATTTCTCGACTTAATTTTTTTTAAATATCTTTTAAATCGCTATCGAATTTTTTTTTCTATCAATTTTGAATTGTAATTAATTAAAAATTTAGAATGTTTACTTCATAAATATGTATGCATATTAGAAGTGTATATACTTCTATAATGTTATATTAAATAAATAAAATATATAAAATAATTCTTAAAGTGATATTATTATTTAAAAAAATATTTAATTGATACAATTTTATCTATGATCGAACAATAACGAATACTAATATTTATGAAATTATACAAATATTCACTCTGGATAGTAAATTCCTTCGCATTTATAGATTCGAATAAGTTCTGTGGACTTCAAAAAATATAAATTTTTTGAAAATTATATTTAAAATGTTAAATGCACGTCTATTTTTAATTTAAATATGACCTATATTTGTATGCATAACTGTCCCGTACGTTTGACGTACTTCTTATAATTAGTAAACAAATAATTGACAGCGAGTTATACAATACTAAATGAAAATGATAAATATAATACTTATTTTTAAGCGGAAAAAATCCTTTTCATAAATATTTGTAATCAACTTTAACGGTAATTATTCAAATTATTGATTTTTTTTTTATATAATTTCAAATAATAAAATGTATGAGTTATTTTATGAAACATTTTTATATATATATATATTTTTGAAGCTAGTTACTAAAAAAAGTATTATTTATTGGTTAAAAAAAAAATTGGTATACTTGCAAAATATGATTATACGAAACACTGCTGGAAGTTATATGCGTAAATACCCACATTTCAAGACGTACAATACAAAATTGTATTAAGTTAACCGATTATACTTACAAGTAAGATCGCGAAATAATAATATGTACTAGAGGGTTATGTCAATAGGGTGTCTATTTTAAATTAGAATTATTGGGGGATGATACAAGTAAAACAGGAAAATTGTACGTGTGGTGGACTGGTACCACTGATGGTGTCTCTTTTGATGAAAACGAGCCAAACAATATTACGCTAATGTAAATATATTTATATATTTTTATTGTAACGTATACGTTGTATTCTTTGGAAATGATAAGACAAATTGCATGCACGCATTATACGAGTACATTTATTTTAGAAATCTTTTGAAAACGTAAACGGTCAAATCCGAAACCGTTTTTCGGTTGCAATACACCCCCTCAAGCGTACGCAGTGCCACAGGGTAAGCCCTACCAACACCGTGGAAGTTTTTGATGCGATACAGTCGTCCAATTGAGCAGTAACAATAAAATAATGTATACGGCACCTACATACACAATGTTGTTAAACGTGTAGACTGAATAAAAATACAGTGGCCGGCGATGGAACTGAATACACTTTAAAAAAACCTTTGTAGTTCTAATAATTTATCAACTATATTTTTGGTAACAATTCATTATTCGTCACATAGTCGTCGATAGATTTGTCCCGTCGGTATACATTTCCGAGTAATGTACGATATTCCAGCGCTGATATAACACCAGCTATAACCGGGTTCTCGATTACGTTATTGAGCAAATATTCTGCACCCCGAAAGCGATAATAGTGATAATAATAATAATAATGCTCCATCGTAGCATGACCATTACGAGTTATATTATACATCGTACACCGTAGTACGGAATATTATCGTCGGGGCATTTTCTAAACCAGTTAACCAGGAGGAGACAAAAAAAGTCGCCCTGTGAAAATATTTTGACGCCCAGTCGACAGTTTGCGTCCGAAAGACTGTGCGAAATACGGTTGACTGTCAAAAGAAGGGTTTTTTTTTATTTTTTAAATCACACAAGACACACACGATTCTAGGTGACGTACGACGGTAAATAAACGTGTACGGAACACGCCGTCGCATTTTCGAGACTTTCCAGCAACTATTCAGGCCGAACGCGACACACTACCCAGTCGTAGGCCGTTCGGTTGCCACCCCTCTTCGAGGAATTGTTTTTACACGTTGGATTCGAAAACGTGTTATAAAATCGACATGCTATTCAACCGTTTGTACGAACTAATTACCAAACGTTGGAAAAACGTAAGCGTACGAACAACAAAAAAAAAAAAAAAAACAAACAGAAAAATAATATTCTAAACAGTTGAACAGCTGTGTTAAGAGCATTGTTTGGCGGGTTTTCGTGCCGAAAGACCGTCGATCGTTTCGCCGAGGATAACGTTTCAACCGCGGATGCGTTTGGACGGGACGCACGAGCGCGGGTTGCAGTTGCACCGGACGTACGCGCGCCCTTCCGCCGCCCGACCGCCGGTTAGGTACCTGAGCCCGCGCGTTTACCGTTTCAGGAGTGAAAAACGAAAACGGTCCGCGGAAATCCCTCGGCGGGACCGTTGCCGGGGCGCGTCGATCGGCGCGCGCGTGCCTTATTTTAAAATATAATACACCGGCGGGCGCGTCCGTTTCCCCATATTGGGTCATTGAAAGTTCGCAGGCGGCGTAAAAATAGACGTAAACAAAAATCGCTCGGTGGTTCGGGCGGCCCGAGGACGATTCCGAATTTCGGACGGTTTCGCGCCTCGACCCCGCCCGCCCGCGCGCTTGTGTTTACACCGGCACCCGTGCGCGCGCAACGACGACGCCGCCGCCGGGGACCGTGCGGTCGCCTCCGACGAAGGGTCGCCGGCCCGAGCCATATATGGCGGGCCGGCCGCGCGTAGGGCCGCCGCGCAGCCGACCGCACCGGCGGCGCCCCGAAAATAGTGTTCCGTGCCCCCCGTCGCATAGCCATGTATGGGCGGCGGCTGCCGGTATTTTTGGACCGGGCCCGTTTATAAAACCGCCGGCACCGACCGTCAGTTCGTTCATTAGCGCATCAGCACAGGATCAGCAGCCACACACCAGCCGCAGACCCGCCGCAGTCGTTCAGTTCTTTTTTCCATCGTAAACCGGTGAGTACCCGCGGCGATACGTACCCCGCGGCGGTACGAGTGCGATTTTTTTTATTAAACCGTGCGATTCGAACACGAAAATACAAACGGGAATCGTAGTTTCAACGGACTTACAGTTTTTTTTTTTTTTCTTTCTTTTTTTCCGAACATCGATTCTGAAAAACCGCACCGTTTTCACGATACGTACTTTTTTTTAACATTTTTTACCAACACATTTTTCACGTTATTCCAAAAATGTTTCTCGTCCGCTCTTCAAATTCAAGTGTAGAATAAAATAATTGTAAAACGTTTCCAGTGATTTGCATTAAAACATTTTCTGAAAGAGTTGTCAATCCGATAAACACAAAAAAAAAAAAAATCTTTCGTTTCGATTCCAACGACGAAAGTCTGACGTTCCGTGTATTATTTTTTTCGTCCGATTTTCACGAGTTATCACATCAAAAATTATAACTTTCCCCGCGTTCGTTTCGTAAAACATGAATCATCTGTACAGTGTGTAACCGTTATTTTATCGGTGTTTTTGGTTTTCTTTCAGGTTCTAAAACTCAAACCAGCAAAATGTGTGACGACGATGTAGCAGCTTTGGTTGTCGACAACGGCTCCGGTATGTGCAAGGCTGGTTTCGCCGGAGATGACGCTCCCCGTGCCGTCTTTCCATCCATCGTCGGCAGACCACGTCATCAAGTTAGTATATCATAAAATATTGTAAATCATTTCGTAACGCGAAAACGTTGAAAGATCTGCAAAAATCCGGGATTAGTTTAGATCGCGTTATTTCCGCGTTTTCATAAACCTCTTGGCGTTCCGTGCCCATCCGTAATAACCTTATGCATTTTTCATAGTCTTATTACCATTAAATTTTTCGTGTACATAAGATCCCCCAGAATTCATGACTATAAATGGTAACGTCCTGAAAATAGGACAGCGAAGCTCTGCCACCCGATCCCGCCCGTGAGGCCGTTCACCAACCCGTCTTTGGGCGGGGTAAAAATAAACTCGTCTACGTCGCCAGCTGTGTATGCTGTGCGGGAGCCAAAGGATTTTACGTTATATTGTTGTTTTTTTTTTCGGATTTCAAACAAACCCTTCCTCTTTTCGCTGCATCTCGTGCCGTCTAATTAAAAATAGATAACACTTGTGCATCTGGAAGTACTTGGAGGGGGTCTGGAACGGTGTATAAATAAACGTTACACATCAGCTGGACCAGAGCGCAGTGCAGTATTAATTGCGTTATAAATTTAGAACGCCATAAACTATACAACGTGAACTTATTCACTTTCGTTTATTTATCTTATACGTTTTAACCATTGAATGTAATTTCAAATTCTTTCGAAGTAGATTTTTCATTAATTAAATTAAACGATGATACGAAACAAGCGCGAGCGTAATACATCGAAGATAATCTCACTGTTATTTTACGCGTTTGGTGAAATAAAAATTATTCACACTAAACAAAATTATAACAAATTAAGAACCAATCGTTTAGGGAACTATTTGAGAGGATAAATGAACTATTATTTCATTTTGTTTCTCACATCTGAGCGACTATATAATAATAGCCAGTACATATATTTACAATTGATTAATTCAAAAATTCAAATGGAATAATATTTCCGAAATTTTAAAATGTTAATAGGATCATGGAAAATATTTGATTATGAGACTCAATACGTAAATGTTCATACACTACATTTCCGATGGGTGTTTTATATTTAATGTACTACTTCTCCGCTTTAATTTTTATTTTTTTTTAAGGGGGACGTTTTTTTTACGAACAGCTGTTACGAGATATAAGCCGTCAGATCGCTATTATTGTTTTTATTGTTATTATTGCTCTGATTACGTCGTTTCGATTTCTGACCAATGGATTTATTTTATTCATTAGGGTGTCATGGTCGGTATGGGACAAAAAGACAGCTACGTAGGAGATGAAGCCCAAAGCAAACGTGGTATCCTTACTTTGAAATACCCCATTGAACACGGAATCATCACCAACTGGGATGATATGGAGAAAATCTGGCATCACACTTTCTACAACGAATTGCGTGTTGCCCCAGAAGAGCACCCAATTCTGTTGACCGAAGCCCCATTGAACCCAAAGGCTAACCGTGAAAAGATGACCCAAATCATGTTTGAAACCTTCAACACACCCGCCATGTATGTTGCCATCCAAGCTGTACTCTCCTTGTACGCTTCCGGTCGTACCACTGGTATTGTCTTGGACTCTGGTGACGGTGTCTCCCACACAGTACCCATCTACGAAGGTTACGCTTTACCCCATGCTATCCTCCGTTTGGACTTGGCTGGTCGTGACTTGACCGACTACTTGATGAAAATCTTGACCGAGAGAGGTTACAGCTTCACCACCACCGGTATGTAATCTTGGTTTCCGAACCCACCCCAAGGGTTAACATTTTTACTCGTAGCTAACCAATTTTTATGCAATTACAGCTGAACGGGAAATCGTCCGTGACATTAAGGAGAAATTGTGCTATGTCGCTCTGGACTTCGAACAGGAAATGGCCACCGCCGCCGCTTCCACCTCATTGGAGAAATCTTACGAATTACCTGACGGACAGGTCATCACCATCGGAAACGAACGTTTCCGTTGCCCAGAAGCCTTGTTCCAACCTTCCTTCTTGGGAATGGAATCTTGCGGTATCCACGAAACCGTATACAACTCCATCATGAAGTGCGACGTTGACATCAGGAAGGACTTGTACGCCAACACTGTACTCTCCGGAGGTACCACCATGTACCCTGGTATTGCCGACAGAATGCAAAAGGAAATCACCGCTTTGGCTCCCAGCACAATCAAGATCAAGATCATTGCCCCACCAGAACGTAAATACTCCGTATGGATCGGTGGTTCCATCTTGGCTTCTCTGTCCACCTTCCAACAGATGTGGATCTCCAAACAAGAATATGACGAATCCGGCCCAGGCATTGTCCACCGTAAATGCTTCTAAGTCATCACCTCCCACAACATACAAAATCAAAATTACAATCACGCTTTATGTTCATTTATACTGAAGAAAACCAATGTGTTTTTTCTTTTTGTACATATCGAGACGATTTTTGCGTCGTTTTACACGGGGATAAAATAACAGTTCAATTTTTGAAAAAAAAAAAATGTATTTATTAGCGCGTTAATCGTTTCGAAATAAACGTTTCTATACTATTTTTGTTGTTGACATTATTTCTTTTGGTAAAATATTTAAATCTTTTGCCATCAATATATATTTATATATGAATAAAAATATGAAACATTATCATAATGGTATGGCAATAATGAATGATTCACCAGTACTCAACTAGAACATTTTAATCATACAAAAAGTAATCTAAAAAAATATGTAATTCAAGGATAAATTAATTATACACTCGTTATATGGTAAGTACAGTATTGTTAAATAATAATAATAATCAATTGGTTTCAACACTAATGGGATAAATATATACCACATCATTTTATAATATAAATACAATATTAAAACACTATAATTTTTTACATATATAATCGAGTATATTTAACTATATGACCGCATGAAAAGATATATTTTTATACATATTTTGAAAACTATGACAAGTTTATATGCTCTGTTATTCGAAAAAATGTTTACAGATCATATATTTTGATTAGAACAAATGCTAAAGATTTAAAAATATCACGAGCTGCCTCTAAAGCGGTGGTGGCCAAATAAGGTAAACTTGGCTTCTATTAATAATGTTATAATACTAAAGCTTATTTTTGAACGTTATTTTCGTCTATGTTACGTATCAGTGGCGTGCCGAATATAGGTCTAAATGAAGCCCAGGCATCAAGTTAAAAAGGGGTGGGTGGTTGTTGGATAATAATATGTAAATCACATAATTATCGTATATATTTAGGTAGAGAAATATTGATATACGAGTTCTGAATGAGATGAATTTAAATATGGGTGGGTGTGTGGTAAGCTAGACTTTGCAAAAATCAAAAAAAATTTATCTCGGCACGCCACTATTACGTACAAGTTTTTTTTACAACTTGACGTACAATAGATAACTTTATAACAAATTTATACGTTTTTTGTTTAAATTTTCACAACGTATGAAACAATAATTATTATTCAAAATTATTTTTAATGACTTAAATAATCTTATTTAAAGTTATACAAAATATGTGCGTATAGCTCTGTGTATGTGCTAAATGAGTTATTAATATATACTATAATCAGTAACCTAAAAAAAAAGATAAAGTACTTAGTCGTGATAGTAAGATAATAGGCGTATTTGACTTATTAAGAGTACTTATTATTTAAATTGGGTGGCATTCAAAATGATAGAAAACCTAATTTAATTTACCATTGTTTGAATTAAGTAGTCTCGTAAAGAGTGAAATATTAAAATATTTGTTATTGAAGTAGATACTTATTTATATTGGGCGTATCCGAATTGGGTCTCAGAAAATATTTATGATAAAGATAAACAACTAATTGGGTTCGATCATAAAAACAATAATATAGGAGTTTGGTCCGACTAAAATAACCATAACATACTAGTTCGGTCCAACCACTACGACAATAAAACCTGTAACTTACAATTATAGATTCGCTTGATAATGTTAAAAAAATAATAATTACAAATTCAAATCGATGTTAAAAAATTAATAGATTTAAGTTTGTAAAAACTCTATAATTTAAATTTTTTAATTCTTTAATCATTTAATTTATTTATTTACCATGTACCAGTATTCTAATTGTCAATTAGTAATTATATACCATATATTAGAAACTTTAAAAGAAGAATCATTACTGTGTTCTAATTTATAGGTAACTGACAGTTCTAAGTCTAAAAGTTAGAAGCAAAATTTTTTTTTGTATGTACACAAATCGAGTAGTGCTTGTAAAATCGTAGGACCCAACTAGTGTACTATCTGAAAAACAATGGGACCTAAGTAGACTAAATAAGGGTATTCGGGACCCAACTAGTAAACGCCATTTATATTTAATAATGTTTATACTACATACTTGCCGAATTTTCTTAACATTATTTTGAAACTCCACGGGTAAACTACGTATAATCTTGGACGGTTCGTGAAGAAATACAAAATTAAGTTTAAAATTTATGTTAAATGATTCGATTTTGACCAACATTGGCATTGGACATTAATATTTCCCTTGAAAAATCAGTGAATTACTATGGCTTAATTTACGATAGAATATTGTATTTCTATGTTTTAATATTACTGTTGGATATTTTAGCTACTGGCTATTATAATATCAGAAACCTGAGTAGATAAATGAGTTACTTATATCTACGAAATGTACACGCGACGGTCGACGTCAATGTCAATCCGAATTTTTTTGGCAACTTATAATTTTTATTTATAATGCTGTAAAGGAACAGAGATAGTATGGGTTTTAATTTTTTTGTTATTTTTTACACCTCCTCTCCACTACCATCACTAAATAAATCATATCAATTATCATATACAGATACTCATCGTCGTAGTATACTCTTAAAAAAATTTATGAGAACATCAATGTCCGTATAGTTTATACAGAAACTTTTAATACTTTACGAGTTTTAAATCTCACTATTGATCAACAATCGAATATTTTCTTTAGATACAATTTTTTAGACATTTTTAATGAATTATTTGGTTGATGAGAATTTGGTTTTGCATCATTGATTAATTTTAAAATCAAATAAAAATGTACTATTTTAATTTAAACAAAAAACTGAATTTTTAGTTTTTTAACCACTTCAGCCTCAACATTTTTCAATCGAAAATAACATTTAAAATAGTTTTTTTTTGTGCTCGAAGTATACATAATTCATAGTTAAGAAACCATAATAGTGTTATTACTTCTCTTATACTTATTATCTTTTTATTTATATAATTTCATATGCTAATTATAATATAATATTTGTATTTTCACTAGATAACTGTCATATTTAACTAATGATTTTTTTTATACGATTGCAGCATGTGACAAAAAGCTGCAATTGTAAAAAAAAAAAACAAAATAAAATCACAAGAAAATAATTGAATTATCTACAATACCTAAACTATTTATAACAAGTTAGCAGATAGTTTATAGAATATAACGAACAGAGTAATCCTTTTCGAGTATTAGTTTGGATTAGGCGGGTAGCTAATAATAAATCATCAAGAACTAAAAATAGTTTATAGTTCAAATATTACATTTTATATATTATACGTATTTTAGTTCTTATCCTGTGTACATTTCAAAACGATTAGATAATGAGAAACTCGATGTATTTGTATTTGTACAGTACTGTCTACAAATATTCTTCGTATGAAATACGCAATTTTTTAACTGTTAAATTGTCTATAATGTTCATTGTTTTTCTCGACAACAACATATGTTAAAAAACGACAAATTTTACTAATAATGGACAGGCCGTCGTTACTATTTGCATGGCCTTAGGCAATATCTAAATTGCGAAATGCGAGGCTCCATAATCTATTGTAGAATAAAACTAATAAGATTTCCTATCACTAATAATAATAAGACTATGAAAATCAAAAGCGTGGATAGCGTTTAAGATTTAAAGAGTATAGCCCTCTGACTATAAACCTACGTCTATATGACCAAAAATGTGTAACTATACCTAATATCTCAGAAGAATTCAGTCCAACAGGTAGTTACACAAATTTGATTATGGTAAGTCAGTTAGTCAGGACATCTTCTTTTATGTATACTATATATAGATTTAAAAGAAAAACAAATTTCTTTAACAAAAGATGTAATTATAGATTTAAACTTACAAGTGATTAACTATACATTAAGAACAAAATATGATTGATCATGAAAACATTTTTTTCCTAGATTTTTTAGCTGCAAAATCATCAATTATTGAGTTTAAGTTGAGTTTTTAAGCCATTTAATTTTCTATGGATAAAATTGCTAATCCAGATAATCTCTTTTACGTCATTGTATTCCTCAAATATATTAAGCATAGACTCTATGTAGTAAGACATATTTAGTTATAAACGTTTTTGATAATAATTCAAAATGCATATGTCAATGTATGTTAAAAATATGTTAAATATTATTTATTTGTTTATTTAGAATTATATTATTGATAATAATTTTGTTATCAAAATATCGGTAACGAAAAGAGCGGTAAAATATAAAATATTGAACGGTCAAATGAAAATGATTTATTTTGTACCTAGTGCCGAGATCATGTACACAGGGCTCCCACATAAAACTTCGGTCCCCTACACTAAATGTTTGTCCGAGCCCTTTATAAAACTTCTAAAAATACAATAAAAAAATACAATTTAACTTCTAAAAATACAATTTATTATTTATATATAGGTATATATAACAATTTTAAGAATAATATTTTTTTTTTCATTATACTAATTCAAATTCAAGATTCATAAGCATTTCAATATTAATAATGTCTATTTTATTTTTTTTCATTAAAATATTATTTGAATTAAAAAAGAAAAAAACAAGTATATTTTAATTTATATTAAATACTTTTTTTTAAGTTAAAATTTTATTTTGCGGGATTTGAGCTCAGTGAACTTAGTAATGATATCGCCAAAATTGATTTCTAGGTAATCATTGGTTAATCAGTATTTTGAACTATCAAAATAACTAAATATATATATATATACACTTGTGTATATAATATAATTTTACAATATTATTTAATGTAAAATAAGTATTTCTACTAAAATTTCAAAATTTACAAATAAATTTCAACGGTCCCACGGGCCCTTAAAATAGCCGGGCCCCTGTACTCAAGGTCCATCAGCCCCTCCCCTTGAAAGGGCCCTGCATGTACATTTTGGTAATATACCTCCGGGAATTACCCGTTGTCAGGACGTATATTTGTCAACTGAAATCTGAAATATCGTATACTGTATAATACACATAACAAAAATACTAATTATTAATTTTTTTTATAAAAAGTAGGCAAAGGCATCATAAAATATATATTGTCAAATGAAAAAATTACATGAAATGTTCTTAGCCTGGGAAGCTGAAAAATTTTTAAGTGTCCTGATTGAAAAACATTTTATGGAGAGACGAAACCAAATTCAGAGACTTAATTGTTAATCATTATAATCTGAATGTTGGAGGTCATACATGTATGGATGTTTGTTCACGCATTCGGTCAACTGTATGTCATCTGAAATCGAGAATGACACTTTTGAAGACATTTTACTGTTATTGTTACGCGTGAAACTACTTTTCAAGTTAAAACATGACAGCTGCGCAGCTCGTGTGCCTTCAAAGCCATCGTCGGCGCGTGATTCTAAATGAGTGGCACTGTAGCTGTAACTAACACGTAGTTGATGAATCATCTTAATATGTAATTAGATATTTCTGATTTATTTTAATTATGAATTTGTGATAGTATCGTTTAAAACATTGGACATTATAATCAAGTAATTAAAATCTTGTAATAATAATGTTTGGTTAGCAAACAAATTGCTAAGAACTTCTTAGTAAGAACTGTGTTATTTAATTATGAAAAAGAAAAAAAAATTCAGTTTTCTGATTATTGTATTAAACAATATACATAAATATTTTTCTTTTTACATATTCTAATTTAAAATAACATAATTTACATTATTCTTAATTTAAAATTTTCAATAATTTTAAATTGTACTCTCAATATTAAATTTAAGTAATATAGTATTTATTAAGCAAATGAAAATTACGACAAATGATTTTTGTGATTTTAGAATTTAGAATATAGAAATAGATAATAATAAATAACTAATAAATACAAATAAAGAAAAATGAATTACATTTATTACTATTATTATATTTATATTTATTTATTATTAATTATGATTAATTCTATACCTAAGTATTAATAGTTGAAACATTTATCTAAAAAAAGAAAATAATAATAATCACTGCTCAAGAATATAATAAATTCTAAATTTAAATGATTATGTAATACAATTAAAAATACACCAGTTTCCCAATGCTAAAGCAATTGTACAATATATATAGGCGTAATAGCATATTATTATGTGAAGTCTAATATAAAATGTTTAAGCCATAAAAAAAAATCATTACCTATTAACGTATAACACAGCTTACTTAACAAATTCTATGTATCTTTCTAAGTAAAATAAATTAAAACTTTTATCCTTTTGATTTAATATAATAATTGGAGATTTTTAAATTTAAATTTTATATGTAATAATAGTGATTTAACTGTATTCAAAAATAATTATAACGGATAACGATCAATAGTTTTTTTTTGTTTATAGTTGAACCCAACGCTGTGCTTAGCATAATTAGCGTCCGGTGCCAAGAATCATTTTTAGTCTCCTCGCTCCTCCAACAAATATTTTTATACCTATAGGCTACAAGAAGGGAACATAAGATAAGGGGAAGAGATTCATAAGATTTACCTTATTAGCATATTAATCATTTTTGCCGTCATGTGGAAATATTTCTAAGACAGATCTATATATATATATATTTGTTGGGAATTAATAAGTAAATGATAGTGCGAAATACAAAACAACTTTACAAAAACACGAAGCAAAGCAGACTGGTAGAGAAAAAATTAAGATAAAATAAAAATTATGAAAACATTGATGGTTAGAGGTAGGAAAGACCTTACAATTGATTGTTATGTGTTCGTGAAAGTCCAGAACTTCTAGTATTTAATTTCAATCATTGCTAACAACTGGTAACTGGAGTTTTCAAATAGCCTGTCGCCTGTTTAAAACGGAAAAGGGCTTTTTTTCACAAATAAAATATTGGCTTAATATCCATGGAAACTGCAAGTTGTAAACATCACACACTCTTATTAATGTGATAGTAATATTTTTTGTATATATAAAGTTAAAAAAAAAAAAGAAAAAAATATGTTCAATTTGAACAATTCCAGTTATGACGCAAAGAGGCCAATTTGAGTTCTCGAACAAATGCAGTTACAAATATGAGAAATAGAAGAGAGCAAAGATCAGAGGAACAAATTCAGTCCAATAATATGAATGTGCGTGAGAGTATGGCGCAATTGTGTGAATCTCAATCACATGAGGCACGAGCTGAACGCAGTGAATCACGACGATTGGAGAAAAGACAAGCGCGCCGGTTCGTAGTGAACGCACGTAGAGTCATAGGTGTAAACTCTGGGTGGGGGACAAGGGGGGTCATTGCCCCTCTAGAATAAATTAGGAGGGGCCCGTACCTCCTCTGATATATAACATACCTTGTTTTAAAATAAGTACAAAGCAGCAGGTTATAGCTTTTAAAATACAATTTTTTTTTTAAATCTTAATTTTCAATTTTTGCTTATCTACTCGTAACATAATGTTAGAAAATGAATAATTTTATATAATAATATGTAGGTAGTAAAGTGGCATTATCCGAGGAACCCTTTTCGTTAGATATGTAATTATATATTTGCCCCCCCCCCCTAATAAATTTCCAAGTTACGCCCATGCGCAGAGCAAATGACCAACGACGCCAACTAGTGCATCGAGCATTTACATCTGATTCGTTCCTTCGTCTGGCATTCAACTATGAGCCAAATATTGAATATTACCAAGTCTGAGCATAAACGAGTTAAAAAGTTAAAGTTTTGTTAATTTTAACTTATTTATTTTTATTTTCATTAACTTAATTTTTAACTTAACTTATTTTAATTGATATAAACTTAATAAATAACGAGTTACTTTTAGTCAAATTCAATTAAAACTTTACGTTAATTATTTGCAGAAAAATTCCTCGCAAGTGGTTAACTTTGTAAATAACAATTTATGATTTACATATGTAGTATAAATCGGTAAAAAAACATTTTGAATCATGCAATAACTGAACAACAGAAATGTGCTTAAGCTTCATTAATCGTTTCGTGGACGCTCGATAAAAATATGCAGCCATTCACAAATGCTGATATTGTTAAAGAATATATGTTACAATTTGCAAATACACTGTTTGAAAATAAAAAAGAAACTATTGAAACTTTTAATCACATTTTGATATCACTGTCTACTAAAACGAAAAATACTGAAGTATTCATCAGTGATAATCAGAAACTTTTAAAACAAGAACTATGTACAGCCGGTTTTTGTTCTTCAGCCTTGGATGAATCGTGTGACATCACAGATACAGCTCAGCTTATAATTTATGTGAAGTACCTAAAAAATACCACCGAAAAATTCTATGAAGATTTTTTGACACTTTTACTGTTGCTGGGGACCACAATAAATAAAATAATGAAGTCGGTCATGAGTATTGTTCATTTCATTCGTGCCAAATCTTTAATTCAGCACAGACAATTCAAATCACGTCTTTGGGAATTTGATTCACAGTTTGACGATTTACTATTCCATAATAATGTGAGGTGGCTGAGCAAAGGCAATGTTTTAAACAGATTTTTCAATTGACTAAGCGAAATTCAACTTTTTCTTCTTAATAATACACATTCGGCTGTCAATAACCATATACAGTTCATAAAAAACAACAATAACGTAGCAACCATTGTTTTTTTGGTAGATATTTTAACATATACATTTTTTTAATTTGAAACTTTAACGTGGCCAGAATTGAATTTGTTACTTAGTGTCGGAAGTTTACTGTTTTTGTAAAAAATGGAATTATTTTCGCAAGATGTGCAGATCTGTGCTTGATTTGCAGATTTAAAAAAAAAAATCTAATAATTTGTACGACTATTAAACAGTAGTTTTACTTTACAGTCTGACGGTGAATTGGTTAATGAAACAATAGGTATTTTTTAAATGTGATAAATCATCTATTCATACAGATATTATTGAATTTCAACCAATTATGTCAAAACGATTTGTATAATTAAAAGTATGAAAAAACTTGTGTTTTGACTTTAAAAAATTATTAGTTGGTCAACTAATGAATAATTCAATTTTATAATAGTACTATAGTAAACGGAGAATTTATAGAATTTGATATAATTGATCAATTACTATATGTAATTGATTTTGACAAAACTATCTTCATTTGCTTAGACAAGTCATCATTGTCTTCCAATTTTCGATTTTTAATTTTTCTATTCATAGCTCCAGATCATTTTGTGAGCCCTATTTACACAAACTTATTTATTCTAATTATTTTACGTATTCAATATTCGTTAGATATTTTTAATTGTTACCGGTTTTGTATGCCACTTCAGCTACTCACACATTTTAGGTAAAGTATGATGAAGTACACATTGACTTTTAATTATAGTTTTTGTTTTAAATAGACTAAATTTTTTACATATTGATTGGATGAATAAAATAAATAATAAATTTAATTTGAGGTACTTCTCACTAAAGAGCTACATAAATATACATAAGTAATATAACTGTATAGGTAGAACAAAACATATCGATGGATAATAACCTGTCATACTAAATCAGTATCATATATTTACAAAACAAATTTGTTGTATATAACATGTTTTTAATTATTATATGTTTTAATAAACTAGTAGTTTTTACCTAAAAACCTTCGCTAAGTATTATGATTCCACAAAAAATAATTTACCTTTAAAAGATTATCAATTGAAAAATAATTAGGTAGGTACTCATGTTCTTCTGACTTTATGCATAATGATGTGAAAACTATTGTAGATAGATTCAAAATAAAATCATACAATTATTTTATTTATGTCATTAAATTAATTGTATAAAGTAAAAATAATAATATAGTATATTTGGTGTTTTTATTATTAATTTTTAGTGATTTACCGACGACGTCATTATTTCGGAGAAAAATAGACACCAACAACTTTCAATTTGTAATTAACTTTCACTAATATTATTTAGATTATTTAAAAAAAGCTTTTGACGCCCGTTATACATGCATCTCTTGCGACCCCCTTAACACGGGCCGGGTAGAACCTCTAAATAAAGAAAATGGAAATTATTTCACTTATTCCAGCATTTTATTCTTTGTCACATTATACGCAATAATTATTGTAATTCAACAATATATACATACATTAAAATTGTATCTTAAAATACGATTGATGCACTAATATTCGCGTACAAATATGTGGTCTCCAAAAACAGTATATTTTTAATCATATTTTTTAATAAGTTTCCAAAAATTGTGCATGCTCACAGATTGTGATTTACCTTAATTGGTTTGTATTTACAATTAATAATCACTGATAGTTATTGTAGTCATTTTGCAACATAGTTTGCAATAAAGTCTTTCTATTCACGTGATGACCACGTACGCCTACACATGCTGCTCAAATAAATAATATATTTCGCATTAATTATGTGTAAATGTAAATTTACGCATAATTATTATTTTACTTAAATTAACTATCTACATCGAATAATGGACATCAAATAGGGAAATTTCAGTGATAACCTCGATTGAGTAGTGAGATGCCATATGATAAAAGGTACTCATCATTTTGACCAGGGAACAAATGATAGTTCCATTGGCCATAGATGCGGACAAAGTCTGCAGACGCGCGCGTGTATCGGTTTGCAATCGCAACGAGTTCAAAGGACAATGGACGCGATAGTTAGTATAATATTGAAAAGTTACCTCATAATGTTGTATTGTTGATTTTGACAACAGTGTAATACTGACACAAGTATCACTGTTTCAGCGTATGCACGTGTATACTACTATTTTTATTGCCAGGGCAGTTCGTTTAAGTTCGGTTTTTATTTTTATTGGTATACCAATAATTTTATTCAGAAATCAAAATTGGTGACAGAAAACTCTCATTAAAACATTGGTTGGAGTACGAGTCTAAATATTTAAGTTTAATTTTGCATATTTTAGTTATTGCAAATAATCGTAAATATCTGTTTCAGATGCCGATCAAAGTGAGGATGTATTGATTTAAACATTTTGTTTTTTTCTGTGATCAAACTTTTGTGTAATAAATCTACACCAAAACGTTTACGCAATATTCCTTTTTTTCTAAATATGATAAAAAACTATTAGTTTTTTTTTTTATTTAAACTATAACGACTATCATGGCTTGGAAACTGCAATTAAATACCCTGAGCCTATTATTAAAAAATATTGGATGGTTTCTATTTTTATTTAACTATGACAAATTTGATTATTGTCACGAATATTAACAATTTATTCTTATTAATTTTTCTTATAAAACTTTCCAGTCCCCGGAATCCGAACAATCGTGTTCATTGCATGAATAATATACTGAACTACGTTAAACATTTTTGTACTTGATAATTTATCAATCCTTACAATTTTAAAAAATAATACCATTAATATCTGAAAAAAAATCTACCTGATTAATTTATCTTAATGAACCGTGTTTATGTATGTTTTGTGTGTTTATTTTAACATTTTTTTTAAAACCATTCTTTTCGTATTAATTATCAAATTATTGATTTAAGATTTTTATATTTTAAATTGTTGTATGGTAATTATCTAATCTATAATATTTTTTCAGATTATAATTTTCCTCATTTTTTTTTCGTATCATCAATTTTGTTTATTTTAATACAAATGCACACGTATAACAATGCAAATATAAAAATTAATTTTTTTATTAATTTAAAATTATTTTTGAACAACTTCCCATGATGCATTGATACAGTAATAAATTATACATATTTCACAGGTCATTTGATTTACTCTGAATTCAACAAATACCTTATGCTGTACAATAATACTAATAAAACATTTTATTGAAAATTTCTATTTGTGCATAGTAATAAAACGTTTCTTCTCAGTGTTTTTCTGTGACATAAGAGCACTAAAATTTTTATTGGATCGTATAGAGAACAGAGTAAACCATTTTAAAATTAGGAAACTTTTATGGATATATGTCCTATATGAAGTTTGTATAGATTGGTGGCATAACTCGTGCCAACTGTAACACGCTATTAAAAAAATAGATTGAAGAATACGGGTAATTGTGTATGTAGAATACTTCATGGGCAGTTAAAACTATTAATAATGCAATAAATTTACTTTGATGCCTTGTAAGGTATTATTTTAAAATTGGTTTGTGTGAGTACCAATATCATGACTCTGCATCTGAATTATATTGTAAAGATTCGTAAGGAAATCACTGTCAAAATATCGACGCATTTGGCACGTATCAACAGGTATTATAACATGAGTTCTCGAAATACAAAGAATGCTGTAGATACAGCAATAGCTAAATATTTAAAAACAAAATAAATTTGGAAATATATAACTTTGTAATATATTTCAGCAAGTAAGATAGTTTTCTTATATTTTCTTAGGTCTCAATCGAAACAAAAAATGGTAATCATATGAGTATGAATGTGGATCTAGAGTAATATTGTAAATTTAAAATAGATAATGTATATATAATATAAATGCATATATTATATAATATTATATCATTATGGAAAAACATGGAATTTGAAACTGTATTGCTACTTATTTAGTATCTATATGATATTATTTTTTACATAATAACCATTTATTTGTATTAGACATTCAATCTTACACCTAATTACCTTGTGACATATTTTATAGTTAATATCAACATCCTATAAGCAAAGATAAGTTGAAAGTAGAGGGTACAATTATTTTGTATGACTTAATATAAATTATATTTACAAATAATTTGCAATAATAAATAAATAACTGCAAAGAAAAATTGAATTCAATTATGAAATACCAAAATACATAACTAAATAATATATAGTTTACATATAGCTTATAGATAACGTTGTAATTAATGACTTACATATTTGTAAACTTTAACTTTGATATTTGTTTTTAAATATTTTTCCTTATTTATATAAATAATAAATATATATATATATATATTTAAATTTATTAAAAAATATAAATCCTATATAAACAATTTTTGTTTCAAACTTTTTTTTTATTAATATGTTGTTATATCTTTATATGCTACAATTTGACTTTCATAAAATATAACATGATTTAAAACACATTTGTTTGTAATTTTTTAAATAGCAAATATTTTATAAAAAAGATTTATACGTAGTACATTGAGTTCTTTATTATTGTCTTTAGTAGATTATAGTAGCAAAAAGTCATAACATGATAAACAAAGGAATATACAAATCAATTATTGAATAATTTTATTTATAAGAACAATTTATTTATTTTTCTAATTAAGTAACATTTTTTTTAAATTGTTTTTTATGATAATTGTATCATAATCAACTAATTTACGAAATTACGTAAATATAATGTCTTATATTATCTATGTTTGGAAAAAAAATGATAACTGTTTAGTATAGCATAGTATTAATACTGTTAGTATACTTTCAGTTCAACATAAAAACGTATATTGATATAGAGATAAAAATATATCCAGACATTCAAGTTTGTAAATAAATAAAATAATAACATTAGGTAACATAATATAATATGCAACACACTTATGCAATATCATATATATGATGTTTTTGTGTTTACTGATATAATATTTCGTGTTTACTCGTAATTAAAATGCAACAACATAATTTAATGTTTAGACTTATAAATTGTAACTACTTACTACTTCGCCGTTTTTCTAATAAGCTGCAGAGTTTATTCATATTTATACTTAATTCAAGCAAATTGTTTTCACGCACAATAAGTCAAAAAATCATAAATGAATAGGATCTTATAAAATATAGTTGTATCTTATACGTAGTACTAGTGGTGCCGAGCTTGGGATTCAAGTCTGTTCAAGTCCATACCATATTTTTCGTGTGGTGGGTGGTGCTGTGGTGAATTAGTATACGATTAATAATTGAATTAATCCAAAAAAACCTATGAAATATAATATTGTCCATTTGATAACTATTACTTAAGACGTTTAAGTACTTAAATGCTATAAAAAAATGGTAAAATAGTTAAACATTTTTGGGAAGGGTGAAATCACAACCCTTTAAAATACGCCCTTTGGTGGAGTGGGTTATATGATGTAAATTGGGTGGTTATTGACAAGATGATTCAAAATTTGGTTCAGAACCATTGCCTAATAACGTTGCGCTGGACCAGTCGATCAAAATACAATTAACATAATTTTTATACATATGGGCATCAATCATGTACACATATTTGTTTCGTTTACAGAGTGTAATCAGATTGATTTGAAAATAAATGTGCGTTATTTTATATAATATGAGTGTAGTTAAATGTTAAAATTGTAAGAGTAATAAGTGTGTTAGCATTTTTTCATCCTTATAAATTAAGTTTCTTGCAGTGTAAACTTCAGTGTAAAATAATTATATTTGTATTCTATTAAAATGTCGATATTATGCTCGTTTTAATCAAGCAACATAGAATAAACAATAAAATCGTTTGTTAATACATCTCATAGATCCTCATAATATTTGTGCTAAATATTTTTATACTAATGTAAATGTAAGGGAATGGCAGAATGCTACACGGTATTATATTAATCATTTTTATTTATCCAATGTAAATTTAGTGAAAAACTTTTATTCGAATTAAGACTTTATTAATTAACTAGATAAAAATAGATATAAATACTTTAGTTTTCATTGTTTTTTGCTATGATATGAAAAAATTATTCTTAATTTTAATTACTAAACTGATAAATCATATATGTAGACAAATTTTTTTTCTATATTTTTAATATAAATAATTTGGAAGTACTTGAAAAGTATATCATACATTTATTTTTTTTTATTCAAATACTTAAGTGTTAGGATTTAAACATTTCTTAACTGTATCTTTACAAAACTGTACGATTGTAAATATTATTGTGGATCACACGGAAACTTGGTTTTCGTCTAGATAAAGAGTATACTTTTTATTACGTTCGCATTTTGTCACTGATACACAAACAGCTGTGTTTACTTATTATTGTTCACCTGAAAATAAGACCTCTGCACTCAGATAACGCGTGTTAATACTGTGTTAAAAAACACATTTTAATGGGTTTTTTGAACGATGACGAATACCTTTTAAATGTACATTTAATACGATATTATAATAAAATATTTTCTTATACAAAATTGATGCATAGCTACCGTATTGTACATAATACTATTTTTGATAGTTTTGCCTAACGTGAACAACTATGCCATATTCAAAAATAAACAACAATTTTATCATACAATATTTATATATTGCCCTACAGTTTTTACGCAGTTAATTTTTGACACACTCAACATGAGTCGTGTGTCGATATCTTTGATTATACAATTAAATGGCCAAATAATTATTTAACATATTGTGTGTAAATGTGTTTGTGCCAGAAAGTAACATTTGTTTATTTTTCTGACCAATTTCACGCTAGCTTTTGGAGAATATGATGGTAATTAAATTCGGACTTTTCAAATGTTTCAAATGTTTAGGAAATCGAGATCAAATTGAATAAGTTAAATCGTAGATTTTTTAAGCGATCGGGATAATACATAATATAATCATATAAGTATTCGGTATTGAAGAAAGTTTCTTCGGAATTAAGTGAAAAAACAACCGATGTAACGCGTAACATAAATGTATAGACGAATAGAACACATGGTCTGCTGGAGCGTTCTGAATCTATTTATAGGAAAAAGAAGGAATAATGCGACGTTTTTTTCACTACTCTCGTTACTGCTTGAAGATGTGGCAAATTTGATCGCTGACACGGTTGGCAATCATTGTGTTTCGGTATTCATCTCGTAGAATTAAAAACAAAAAAAAATATATATCAAACGGAGTATAGATATTTTAAGTATTAGATAAGTTTTATATAGTTACATGATGTATTATTTATATTAATTTTTTTATTATATACAAAAAAAAGATACTCCCAGCTATACCTAGTGATGATGTGTGTGTACAACGTACACTGTACATCTGTACATGTATCTATTTTATTTAGTGCGAAAGGTAAAATTAATATTATTTATTATGTAGAAGCGACTAAGTGATTAGTGGCTTAATAGTAAACGTTAACTGTATTTATAATAAAAAAAAAAATAGATCATAGAGATATCCTTGTCTTAAGTAATGTTGGAGTGGTGTTGCTATATTGAGGTGGTAGTGTATTGAAGCTGTTGATTTTTTAATGAAATTTAAAGAACTATTAGCCAAATATAGTCTAGGAGTTTTGTATGTTGAGATATTTATATATATTTTGATTTCTTACGAAACATGGAGCATTTTATATTATTCTAAAGGTTTTGTTTTTAATTATTTAGATTTTGGAGTGTGCATTTATCCCAAATAGGACAAGTATTTCTAAGCAATTAGCGCAGTACAGGGGCATCCGAAGAGAGGATCAGTGGGTGTCATTTAAAGATCATCCTATAAGTTTTGCAAATGATGAGCTTATTTTTTTAATAATAAGTTTTTAGTTCTTCATTTTTATCAGTGTGCACATGGATTTATAATTTCATATATAAACCCGTAATAGTGCATTACCAAATGCACACAGTGTATTCCAATAACTTGCGTCGACGGTATTACCACGAATAGGTATTCAACAAACACAACGAGATAATTAACCAAATAATATTATTAATGACCTTTTTAGACAATCTTTATATATTCCCTGCTTAGATTTCATAATAATGTCAATTAGTGCTAGATTCTCCGATGAAAATGTAAAATAATGTTCATTATTTATTTTACGCACTAAAAAAAGGATAACAATGCATACTGTTAAGTTTTTTTGAAATAGGTAGTTAAATTTATCAATCACTTATATAGACTTTTTTTGATAATTTTGTAGAAGAAGCAACAACTTGGTATGAAATATGGCTAAGAAAACCATATAATCTAAGTTCACGAATAATTGATTTTAACTAGAAAAATCTAATTATTATATTGCTGTAAATATAGCTTTACAAATTGCCATTACATTACCAGCAACTTTCTACTTAGTTAAAAAAACTTTTAGGTAACAAACATTTATAATAATAAAATAAATGGTTTAATCATTTATATTAACTATTTAATTTTGATTATGATTAATTTTTTTCAAGATTATTTTAATTATATATAAAGGTTTTTATATTATTATCAAATTGAAATGTATATACTCGTATATATGTATTAACTGTTTATAGTGTTTTGCGTCGTATTACAACATAGATAAGATCTACAATGAGTAATATGAGGTTAATTTAATAGTTTTTGAAAAACAAAAAAACGATGTTATACACCATTCTAAACTAAATATCAGCGTTTATCATTATTATTTGATTCATAGTTCATACAATATAATTAATAGTAGGTTTAAGATTATATTATAATTTATGGTATTATACTGCAAAACAGCTTTTTTTCTTTGCATTAAATTTGGAATTACGAAAATGTTTATTATGTGAATATAATAATATAAATATGGACTATGTAGATGTATAACATAAATTTAATTTTACATTAATTGAACTGATTTTCTGAGGACACCACTGGCGCAAATTACTTGCTTATAAATTAATAGGGAATATTTTTTCTCTAAAGTAGACATTCTGTTTGGGTTAGGCAACAGTGAATTGGCTAGCCGTTGATGAGCTTGATGACATTTAGACAATAAGTGCGACCATCAGATTAATGTTTGACCCAGCATTACATCAAAATACGTGACTGTCGACTTCCAAGGGATTGGTGCGTTGTTGAATTGAAGCGAAGATGGTGTACGGTTACGACGTGGACTGAACAAGATACTCACGCCAACTTATGTTATTAAAGCCGCCCAATTCCAAGACGCAATCAATAACGTAAGACGTGAATACTACAGATGTGTTGTAGATTCCTAATAACGAATATATGCACCTGGTTGATAAATTATTGAACAGTTAAAATATACACGAGTAGCATAAACAATTGATGATTTTTGGTGATATTTTTCACCAGTCGTAATTTGAACAAATATCGTACAGGAATCATATTTATAATATGTATATAGTTATGTATCTAATTAAAATCATTAAAAATTCTAATTGGCTTGTTTTATAGGTTCGACTCGATTGCCTGGGCATTGTTTGCAATTCAAATCGACTCTTATCTATGTGCACAGGTTGTAAACACTACGATCGCAGAGATAAAAATATACTTAAAGTCCGACTAGTTCGAGGTCTGGATGAACGTATGTATACATATATAAGGCTTAAATAACTGATTAACTCGATTACAAGACGCATGTGTGGAGTACGAGTGAATATAAAATGATTTAGCCATTCGTGATGTTTATACTCTTTATTTCTGAGTCAAACATTTCATATCATTGTACTTATATCAAGAAGATTGTGCCGTATTAGAAAAGCAAAACATGTATGTATAGATGCATGAATAAAAACAAATTCAAACTACACCTGGTTTGGTGTAACATTCATATAATCGTCATTCGAATAGAACAAAGAACTAATCTGAATATGATTATAAAACGTTCGTTTTTATTATTCCCAATAATTGTTGGAATTTACGGTTATTGAGATTTTATTGATTATAACGAATTTATAATATTTACCAAGAAGTATTATAAATCGATTAGTTAAAAAAAATAATTATCAGTTAGTGTCCTGTATTAGTACTGATAAAGTGAACAATATCAGTGGTTATCAAGGTGACTGTTACAATGACAAAGCGTTGTACTGAATACGACCTAAGAATTAATACGCAAATAAACTTAAATTTACCTTAATTTAAAATAAACCCCTACACGAATCTGTTCAGTGGGGCTCAATATCTTTTCGAAAAATAAACGACAATAACAATAACAATAAAATAAGCGTTCACGGGACCACTTTAAGACATTACAGTAGATCAAATATTACAAGACATTATGTACAAACTTGTGTAACATCTGTATCTAAGTAATTCAATGCGAGCAATAATCAAAATTATATAATTAAATAATAAAATATTTCTTATGTCGGCGAGTAATAAAAATTAAGAAAAAAAAAAATCTCTTACATCATGTATCACACATTACAAGCATGATGATAGTTCCCGATTCGTGTACATGAAACTAATTCAATAATTAACAATATATTACATCTAATTAAATGCTAACATATTTGAATTAATATTACTACACCGGTAAACATACATTTTGTAAACACGTGATAAATTATACTAGTGATTTTACAAATGTAACATATAAAAAATACTTGTGAAACAATGAAAACACTGAGATATTTAAGTAAATTTTATTGTACTCATGCAAATATTTAAAAGAATAACGTTCACGAACTCAAAACATCGAAAAATCAATCCTACCACTAATATAGTGGAACTAACAAAAAAAAAAAAAATTAAATAAATAAAATAAAATATACGGTTTTTATAACATAATGACATATGCAATTCGTTTTATAAATTATAAAGAAGTTATGGAACAAACAATTATGTATGCGTTAAAATATAACCACTAACCCATAAATAATTGTATACATTAATTAATCACTTATAAAAATAAACCTTTGAACAACAATCATCATGATTGTATAAATCATACATTTCTTAACAAAAAATATGATACATTTTATAAAAATATTACTTATAGTATTTTTGCAGATTATAAAAATCATAAATTTTATATCCAAATACTTTTTTATAATAATTATTATATGTATCATAAATATGTAACTCATAAATATATATTGCTTATGATATATTTTTGACACATTTTATATGAGCGTTCAACATAATGTATACAGAGGCGTCCCTAGATAGTTTTCAAGAGGGGAGGAACCTATTTATTTTATTGGTAACGTTTCTTTCCTTTTCCCTTTTTTAAATGGACATTTAAAAGATACACGAATGCCCTGGAAGGAATATTATTAATTTTGAGTAAGATAACCTTAATAAATCAAACGGATTTGATGATTATCCATAGATGATAATTATTATCTTTGTGGTTTTTGATTTTATCTATTTTTAACGGTAAATTAAAATTATTATTATTATTATTTTGTTGACAATGAGAGTTATTTTATAGGTACATTAAATATTTTTATGGGAGGTGTTGACTGCTTCTTCCCTCCCCCCCTTGACGACGTGCCATAGTATATATTTAAAATGAAAATTAAATTAATCATTCAAATTCAATGAAAAAATTCAAAATATCCAAAGTAAAATTTAATTTTTTTGCTACTGATTATTCGTATTTTACATATTCTTTATTCGGTGTTCATAATTTAAAACATCGAAAAATCAATAAAAGTGTTTCTTTGTTATGCTTCACAAATCACGACCATTATACTTTAAAAAATTTATATATATATATATTTGTTAATTTCAAATTATATACCAATAAAAAAAAAAAAAAGAGTGACAATGTAAAAATTTGTAATACCGATATAAATTATATCCAAAATATTCGTTGTATTAGAAAATATTTTTAAAATTTTTTGTTGGAAAAAATATTTTAGACGAAAACGAAAAGTTCGGTTTCACGGTATAGGAGAAGCCACATAATTCTATTGACTCTAGTATCCACCTTTAAATAAATGTTCAATCAATACCAATATAAGGCTAGTCGCTGACGGACAATTTTCAGGAGCGTAATAGTTGCGTAACAGTTAACTGTTTTAACTGTGAGCGCGGTCATGATCAAATTTGAATATAACCGCGCTCACTAATGCAACTAAACTAGCCTGTCATACTATGATGCATAGAACATATTCATGCAATCGAATAATTTGTGACAAAACACAAACTAATTAGTCAATCAAACTGATCGGTTACATATAAGCTCATTGTCATATATCACTGTGGAAGTCACTTGTGTGATTAAATTTTTACGCAACTGAACATTTCCCGTCAGCCTAATCAGTATCTAATCAGTATCTTACGTTAAATGATCCAATGTGTAATTGTTACATAGTTTTAATACATCTTGATCAAATACCAATTTTACTATTAGTTTTTTATAAAGGTACCTAACCTAATTTAAAAAAAAAATGTTCTAATGCAAAATAATTGTTGTGTAACGTTTCTTAGCCTACGAGTATTATAAATAGTGTAAACATTATTGCCGGGTCGCGTAAACATTTGATAAGCTCAACGGTTTATTAAAATTGAATAGATCAATCATGGGTCATTTTATATATTTATTACTGTGCTAAAGGGACTATTAAGTAGGTACTTCCAAGAGTCTATTAAATCTATTGCACGTTTTCGCAACATGACGATGTAATTGTATAAACTAATATAGGGCAAACGTAAATTGCGCCCAACGAAGGGAAGCAATCGTAAATTGCACCCGGTATTTTTCAGGTATAAAATTTTGTGTAGTAAATTGCGCTCTGTATTTTTCAGGTACAAATTTCTGTATAGTAAATTGCGCCCAACAGAAATATTATTTTTATGATAGTCATTTAGTATTACCCAGAGGACACCACGAGGAAGCGACTATCACTATTCTCAAAAAATGTTTTTTAGTGTACTTGATATGAATAAATTAATTAATAAAAATAGGAAAATTAATTTTTTTTTTTTATGAATATTATGGTATTAATTATAGTTTTTTAAATATTTTTTGTTAGGTTAAAAATGTTAATAATAAAAAATACAGTTATAAGTTATCTGCATAATAATGATACAAAATCTTAACATATTCATAATTTACATAAAAATAGGAAAATTCTTTTTTATTTTTTTAAATATTATGGTATTAACTATAGTTCTTTTAACATATTTCATTAGGTTAAATATGTTAATAATAAAAAATACAGCTAGTATAAAAATATTCACGAGCATTAGTTGTCCGAGTTAATGTTGCGAAAGCTGATGTCCTAATATTCGGAGGAAAGTCAGCGAATAAAATATACTTGTTTTAAACATAGCAAGAAAATTGTCAAATTCGATTATCTTCAGGCATTGTAGGCATTAATTCATAGTTAAAATAATTGCAAACATTCTCTGACTCTAAAAATACCAGGTAACGATGAATTCAAGATCACTTAGATAATAGATACTATGGGCGCAATTTACTATACCCATTTAAGACTCCGAAAAATCCCGGGCGCAATTTACAAACGCTCCTAACATAAGTAATAGTGTGCAATATATTATTATTTTATTAATATTTAATTTTTGTTGTTTCTGTCATCTGTTCCAGAGAATATAATGAAATAAAAATTATTTTCAAGCTCGTTTATTGGTATACCCTAACCTAGTAAAATAATGTTTCTGAAAAAATGTGTTCTGGATCATTTTAAAATTGTTTAGGTAGTTTGTACAATTCCGACCCCTAGTTAATTTCGTCTAAGTATACTCTTCAAATTTCAAGTACAGTAATATATCTTTATCACGTTTACTGTTTTTATCGATGTTAGTTTAAAATAATTATTTTAACCTAGACCTGTGAAAGTTACACGGTCTTATTAGTATTATATTTTCAACTTTTATTTCATTTATTATTTTGCTTCTTATCTAACTTATAGAGCAAATATTAATCACGTGTTATCCATACATGTAAAGTATTAAACTATTAAACAATTTTTTTAGTTATGTCAATTTGAACCTATTGAATTTGATTAGGGAACATAAGTTATTACTTATAAATTCAAGAACTTGTACACATCATTCTAGTTGTAAGTAGAGTGTGCATTGCTTATTTATAGTAATAAATATTAATAATTATAATACTTAACAATGTTATCTTTAAATATACTAGAGCGTATATCATACTGTTTTGTTATAAAATATTTCTACCATTTCATAAAAAGGTGTCCCTACACATTTTCAATGGGGTACTTAGGATTACAAAATGATAGCATATTTACTAAAAAGTTCATATGTAATCACATTTTTTTATGATTTAATTTTTCGTTTTTTAAAAAAAAATATTTATAACAATGACATACCCATTTAAGAAAACACATTTCATTGTTTTCTTTAGTAAAACACTTTTCGATATCTCCTTATACGCCATTGTAATTATCCGTGTTATTGTACAACACTGTTCAACATTTTCCGAAACTAAATTGAAAATAACTTATTTAAATTTTAAAATATGTCTTATTTAGAACTGTTGAATAACATTATATATTGTCTATGATATGTTGACAGTTTTGTCTTAATATTTTCACATTAAATATAAGTTATCAAAAGGTTAAAAACTATACATTTAAAAGTGAAATATCGAAAACAATATAAAAAAAAAAAAATACACAGATAATTTTTATATCATTAAAATTTGTAATCGATAAATAAACATTGTCTAATGTATTACCCTTGAACCTGTAATTTAAAATACGTGATGTTAATTTATTGTGTTTGAATATAGGAGACACTAACTTTAATAACATGATTATAGAGCACATCGACAATTTATTTTAACACTTCTTAACTATTGCATCATTTATATTCTACGATATTTTGCAACTTTGGAATTTGTAATCATAATTTTCTCCAAAATACAATTTTATATGTGAAATAAGCAATTAAAATACATGAAACAACTTAGAATAAAATCGTTAGGTGTACCTCGGCACATAGGCGCAACTAGAATCCAAATATTGAGAAAATAAAAAATAAATGATATTTCACTGTAATTATTATATATTGGCCTACAAAAAACCGGGAATGATAAATTTGAACTCAGTGCTGCTAATAAAGACCCTCTTGTGCCCTCCTATTTGCACATATGCTTAGGTACCATAAAAAATATAAATTTTAATGAGTATCAATAAAACAATTCACAATATTATATTATATTAAAAATTATAGTTCTAAGCAAAATATTGTTACAATATACAAGGGATTTAAAACATATTGAACAATCTTCTATATCTAATAATTTTCAAAATTCTGGAACGTCCCAATTTCTTAGAGAGATTCTTTTTAAATATTTAAAATTGTGATATAGTATTTTAAAAACGGTATAGAATTAAATTGAGAGGGTTGAAGGTTTAATTAATAAAAACTAAGATGAAATATAAAATGAATATGAAAACTCAGACAAACATAATTTGTCATTTATTATCAATATCACTGTATCTAATGAAATTATAATTATCAACGTACTAGCACCTAATAGATAAATAATTTTTTTGTATTAAATATAAGCACAAGATTGTTAAAATATACTTCGAATTATATTAATCGATTTTAAAATTGGATTCAACACCTAATTTTTCAAATTATATTTAGTTAATTAGAAATGAAAAAAACTATTTCTATCAGATTATAATATTATATTGTATTTTAAATATTATAACAAAAGACTTCAATGTTTTAAAACATAGATAAGTACTGACAATAAAATAATTTATGGAATAATTTTTTTAATTTAATGAGTGTCATATATATTATTAATGTGGTTATTAAAGTTTCCATAGAGATTTCAATGTCAACATTTAAATTAAATTAAAAGTGCTTTAATACTATTTTAAGAGAAATATTGATTTATGATTTTAACAGTTTCATCCTAAATTGTTGAAACAAAGTAATTAATGAAAGTTTACATCTTAAGAGCTTCGTGTAAATATAGCTATACAATATATAGTTTATATTTATTTTATTATAAAAAAATGTATTTACTACATGAAACACTTAAGTTTCGTATAACATTAAGATAAGAAACTTAATATTTATATATTACCATTACCTTCTTTCCTTTTAGAATACGATTTTTTATCATTTAATTCAAATATACACATGGTTAAATGAATACTATAAATTTCCAAAGAAAAATATCATTACGAATTCTACTACATTCGATCCTAGTGGATACTTAATATACATGCCGAACGTTGATATCTCGAACTTTTATAAACCTAGAGTTAAATTATAATCCCCTCATAATTCAAAACCTTTAAATTTCTCTTCTTTTCGAATACTATTTTTTTCCTCATGGACTCCGAAGTAAATAGAATTGCATGTGTGTAATGATATAACATTTCTGTACAGTTTCTTCGATGCAAATTGTAATAAACGAAAAATACGAGAAATTATCAAACAATTTTAACGCAAGACAGTAATTAAAGTATGATTATTTTTATTTTTAGTATATTCATGTAAGCTCAAAGGATCATAGTGAAAAGTGAAAAAAAATGTACGGTCTGAAATTCAAAATTACGATATTAATCGTTCACAACTTACTATAACTTTAATGTAGCATAATATACTATTTTTATCATGACCAAGATAATTAAGATATTGAAATAGGTAATTCTCAGTTAAGCTCTATTAAAGTTATCATTATCTCATAAAAAACAATGTTGGGATATATTTCTTCACCGGGTTACTCAAAAACAATTAGAGACTTGAAAAAATGAATCTTAACATATCCGTTAATTAAAAATGTTGAAAATTGAAACTTTTTAAAAACTAAACAAGTGTTTTCTATGGCTCAAATCTTGCTTTTAATTCATTAGACCTTAAAATATTTCCATGATTATGCCGAAATCTAAACTGATCGTACGAACATCAAAATAATGAAAATGATTTGAATTTAACTAGGTATTCTCGATATTAGATTTGTTAATTATTCTCCTTCGAAATCATTCCTTAATTATTATCGATGGACACTGACTACATAAGCACGTCATATATAAGTATGTTTTATGGATGTGAAATCTTGACGATCAGAAAATGCGAAGCAATGGAAACGTGGATCTGGGGAAAAATGGATAAAACTTTATGGGTTGAAAGGAAAACGAACGAACAAGTTTTAAAATATATAAAAGAAGAAAAGGATACGATTTATCGGACACATATTAAAAGGGAAAACTAAACTAATAGGGCAGTTGTTCAGACGTAACTCATTTGTAAAGGATGTATTCGAAGGAAGGAGAGGGGGATATCACCAGGACGAACGTCTTATTTCCAAGACCTCAAACGCCTGATGGATGTCGCGACAAGGCGCGACAGCCTTTAGATGACGATGACGACTACAGAAGTGTCCCCTCGAAAGTGATTTAATTTATGGGTCGTTAATCTGCGTACGAGTACATCGTGTTACGTGCCACGGGACCACGGGCATAAATGAAAAAAGACACACCCTAATCGTACTGCGATCGCGGTGGTGCAACAGGTGGGCGGCTGAAAGGGTTTGGATCGCAAGATTTCGGTTTCGGTCTGGCGATCAGCAACAAGTGCGCACGTCCGGCGCACGCGGCACGTCCGTGTTCCCGTCCGCGACCGGTCATTGACGACGGCGAATCTATCATCGGAGCGCGCGCGCCGGGAGACGTGTTTTAGGTGCGCGCGGTTGGCCGCGGTTGTTATGTACGGCGCGCCGCGTAAGGACGTCCCACACGCTGGAGGTGGCCGATACGGTACTGTCCCGGCCCCGTTGACGGCGGCTAGGGGGGATACGTGGCCGCGACCGGGTAGCGGTAGCGGGCCAAGGACCGAAGGCGAAGGAGGAGGACCGAAGGGAGGTGGAGGAGGAGGAGGCGGAGGAGATGGTGGAGGAGGAGGAGTGGAAAAGCTCGGCGAGCGTATATTATAGCCCTCGACGGTTGCGGGGCCGGCTGATAACCGGAGCAGTTTTTCCTCCGGACGTTTCTCGCCGTCGTCGTCGTCGTCCGCCGTACGAACCGCATTGGCGCGCGGCAGCACCGACCGCAGCAGCCGAGTCAGCACCGCGAAACAAAAAGCCGCCGGCCGCAACTCTGCACGCGCACACCGTCGTCGCACGGCACACGCCGCAGTTGTCCGCGAACACTCCTACACAGCGTTGTCCGTCGCCCGGACGAAAGCGTTCCCCGGGACAGGAGGAACGAGCCGAGCCGTGAAGAATCCGAGTACGTGAGAGTCTCTGTACGTGCTCGATCCGTCGTAACACCGTCGAAATGGGCTTTTTCAGAGGTAAGCCGAATCGAGTTCGAGCCGGTCGTTCCGGTGCGGCTCGGAACTCGACGAATCCCGCCTTAAATCACTCGTCGCTCCAACGGTCGGTTTCGCCGCGCCCCGAACTCCGGGCCCCCCCCC